>NW_004524659.1:5323902-5334449 GCF_000260255.1 Octodon degus
ACAATTTTCAAACTGTAATCTTCCCATCTTCTTTCTACCTATCTTTATTTCTTCTATGCTGCCTCAGCTCTAGAGCTTACATCTTACCTGACTCTGTTACGTGCTTGGATGTCCTCGTGCATAAAGTGTGGCTAATAATATTACCAACATCACAAGGCTCAGGGTTAGACTTCATAGTCATAAAAACCCTCTAGAAAGTGCCTGGCACTGGTCAAATACTAGGTGCTCAAACATTGGCATCTTAGTAAAAACAGGCAAGGAAATTAGTCATATAAATTATGCAAATGAAACAAATTTGACCCTAGAACTTCTAACGCAGACATCTGTCTTTCAGGGGGTTTTAAATATGTAAGAAATTAGAAAATTTACCCCCAGCTACTCTCTCTGAGCCTGGATGTAATCAACCAATAACAAGATACTCTGGTGAGCAGAATCTGTAAGATCAAAATATTTTCTTGCATATGACACAAATGCTATTTTGGGTTATGCTTTTTGACTCAATGCCTGGACAGATGAGGGAAAACAGTTAAAGGGGGAAAATATAAATGTTGTTATGTTGAATGTGTAGGGACGGGAGCACAGGTAATAGAAGCTGGGAAGTTAGGCAGAAACAGCAGGGAAGGTAGAGATATGAATTGCCTCACTCACCCAGTGACAAGCTGAGGACACAGCTGAAATTGGATGAAACAAGGCGCAGATGTTTAAGTGAGAAACACTTACTATAACAAAGGTAATCACAAGGGCCAAAAAGAAATGTAAATGAGAAGAGGAAAGGAATTGGGGTGAACATCCTGCATCTGCATCTGTCATCCTGAGGCATCAGACCACAGCTTCTCTGCAATAGAAATACAGTGTATCAATCACAGTAGGGGACATGAACACTAGAAAAACCAAGTGCAGAACGGTGTCGCGTGCCTGAGGGTGGAAGGTCAAGAGGCAGCCATGTAAGCATTTCTCTTTTAGAGAATAGTTAAATTTAATAATTTAATTTTTTTCTGATGAAAATTTCATGATATATGCTATAGTTTGGATTTATACAGTCCCCCACAGGTCCAGGTATTAAACTTTTAGATTGCACAATGGAACTACCTGGAGATGGTGAAAACTTTAGGAGGTGGGGCCTAGCAGAAGATCTTTAGGTCATTTGGGGGGAGTGCCAAAAATAGGGCTGTCACTTCCTGTTTTCTTTTTGTTCCCTGGTTCTTGATCTAAACAATCTTGCTACACCATACATACCTACCAAGGTATGAACCTACCCCCTCAAAGCAAAGGGACTGGTTCAGCCATAGAATATAACCTCCAAAACTATAATGAAAAATAAACCATTTCTCTTTGTAACTTGATTATTTCAGGTACTTTGTTATAGTGTCAGAAAACCAACTAATGCACCATCTCCCTGGTAGTATTCAACAGATGGCTTTATCATTTTAAGAAAGACTTGCTCATCACCAGGAAAATGTGGGTGACATACGGATTGACAAATCTGACATCTCAGTCAGTTGCCATCTTTGTATCTTATCTAGAGACTAATCACAACAGGCTAACTAAAAAGTACTTACAGGCTGATGAGATAGTTCAACAGACTAAGCACATGCATAGGCAAGCACATGGACTGGGGTTCAATCCCCGGTACTGCATAAGACACTGGTTCCACCCCTGGGCACGCTGAGCCTGCCACTGAGACTGGGTGTGGTGGTGCACACCTGTAATCCCAGTGGTAGGGAGGCTGAAAACAGAAGGGTCACTGCAGGTCTGAGCTGTGTAGTGAGATCCTGCACCAAATACATAAATAAATGAAAAAAGTACTTGCAGATGCAATAGTTCATATTAAAGAATTGAAAGGAGTTGGGGGATACTGGGGATTGAAGTTGGAGCCTTCATGCTGAGCTACCCCCTAGCCCTTTTTTATTCTTTGTTTTTTGAGGCAGATTCCTACTAAGTCACTGAGTAGCCTAGGATGAGTTTAAACTTGTGATCCTCCAAGTAGGGGGCTTTTGTAGTCTGGGGATATCCTCAAGATAGGTGATCTAGGGTGTGTATCTTAGTGTCTGTCAGGCTACATTGGAATGCAAACCATTTGCGTCCCAGAATGCTAAGGTTACAGGTCTTGCCACAATGCCCAGCTTGCAGGATATTATGGTTTAAATGTGAAATAGCTCCAAAGATTCATGAACTGAAGGTCTTGATCCCCAAGGCAGCACTTTTGGCAGCTGAGGGTGAGCTGCGGGGAGGTAACTGGGTCATGAAGGCACTAACCTCACTGATGGATTAAACCACGGATAAGGTCCTAGCTGACCACGCCAGTAGGAGGTGGAGCCTCACTGAAGGAAGTGGGTCACTGAGGCTATGCCTCGGAAGGGCAAGTCTTGGCCCTGACCTCTTCCCGTACCTCTGCTCTCATTGCCCCTGCCTCCATGCAGCCTTCAGGTAAGCGTCTCTGCTCCACCACACCCTGGGCTCCTAATGATCAGCCAACCATGATCCAAAACTGTGGACCAAAACAAGCCTTTCCTCCTTCATGCTGCTTCTGTCAGGTGTTTGTCACACCAATGGGAAGCTGAGTAACACTCAAGAGAAAGGGAGGAGTGCAATAATGGTTCTTACTGTTCCTTATTTTTTAGAAATATAGACAGCAATATTTACAGATGAAATGATGTGATGTCTTGGATGGCTTCCAAACCATCCAGGGGAAGGGGTACATATGAAGCCTAATTGGCAGGAGATGTGGAATTTATCATAGTATTTCCTTAACTCATGTATATGTCTAGAATCTCTTAGATTAAGGGCCGGCCAGACAGCTCAGAGGACTAACGCACCTGCTTAGGCAGAGCACAGGGGCCAGTGTTGATCCCCGGCAGCACAAGCCATGCCAGTCCCACCCCTGGGGCAAGCTGAGACAGAGATTTGTGGTGGTGCACACCTGTCATCCCAGCATTTGGGAGGCTGAAAACAGGGGTATCACTATGAGTCTGATTTATGTAGTGAGACCCTATACTAAATACATTATTTTTTTAATCTCCTATATTAAAGCTAGGCACAGACTAGGGTTGTATACATTAAGTGGCAACAACATACATTTTTACATCTTACTTTTAAATTAAATATATGATATTCGGTTTTAACTTCTAATTTGGGCAGATGGTCCTCTTCTAAGGGGTCTGAACATAAATGCCTGTCCTGGAGGGTCAGACTGTAGGCACTGTGGGAGATGCCCTGACCCTGGAGTGGGGCAGAACTGAGAGATGCTGGTCACAGGCACAGCAGACCTATTCATGATTCTCTCCCAAACTCTAAGGATCTCCTAAACGATTCCCGAGGCCTTGTCCACTTATCTTGATGGCTTACAGTGCCAGGCTCAGATACCCATTTCACTTGGGACAGGACCAAGATTTGGGATTGAGAACCAGACTGTTAGCTGGAACCATGCCTACAAAGAACATTTAATAAATACGTAACTGGACAGATGTGAATCAAATCTGAAAAGAAGAGAGCAACTTGAAGCCAGGGATCAGGGAAGAGGTCTGTTGATAAAGGCCATTAAAAAATAAAAACCTACCTGATTTCTATTTTTGGTCTGAATATTTGTATCTTCCTCTAAATTCATGTGTTGAAATCTTAACCCTCAGGGAGATTGTGTCAGGAAACGGGGGCCCTTGGATGGCAGATTGTGACAGTGGAATGTTCAGGATTGGGATTAGGGGCTTTAGAGGACAGACAGCCTCTTCCACCGTGTGAAGACAGAGCTGGAAGCATCAGCAATAAGGAAGTGGCCCTCAACCACACACCAAGCCTGCCTGCATCTCCATCTTGCTTCTCAGCCTCCAGATCTGTGAAAAACTTTGTGGTACTTACAGTTGCCAATGTACGGTATTATGTGGTAACACTTTGAACAGACCAAGACAGTCCAACCAAAAGTCAAGAATTCCCTAGCTCCTGGGCTGGGGAGATAGCTTGGAGTAATACACTCCAGCCTGGCAAGCACAAGGTCCCAAGTTCGATCTCCTGGCACACCATGCTAGCCCTGAAACCAGGCATGGTGGTGCATGCCTCTAATCCCAGCACTGGGGAGGCTGAGACAGGAAGATCACTACGAGTTCTCCCCCTGTAGCAAGACCCTGTATCAAAAGAATAAAAATACCAAAAACAAATTTTCTAGCAAGAAGGAATTGCCCTCTATCCAGATCTTTTAGGGTTCCTTTTAGGGTTATTCTTGCTAAAAATAAATAAATAAATAAAAGTTCCTGCAGATTTCCATTAATTCTTCTCCAAACTAAAGCATTTATCTTTCTAAAGCTCTATACTATTTTTCTACTATGTTTATTTGTCGATTTGCATAGTGTGGCCACAGAATCCTACTCAGTGTTACACATGTGAAAAAAGCCACTATAATACTAACTCAAAAGAATTTAAGAAACACATGTTTCAAAAACACAACTTAGACATAAAAGGAAGAAGGCGTTGCAGACATGGCAAAATCCATGTAAATTGCTTCAGCTGAATTTAGACACTCAATTAGGCACTTAATTATCCTGAAGCCTTATCGATGCCCTATGAGAAGTAGTCCCACCCCTTCTAATCAGAGAGACAGGTCAGCTCCCTGGAGGAGGCCGAGTCAGGTCACACACAATGAGGATACGGCAGCATCAATCAACAGCTCCCGGTCCTTCTCCCCTCCTGTTGTCCTCTCGGTCACACCACTCGTCGCACAAGCATTTTCCCCTGAGATCTTTTAAAATCTGAATTTTAAATGTGGATTTTCATTCAAGACTCCAAGCCGACAATTGCTCTACATGGCCTCACTATAAGGATGTTAACCTTTAGTGGCAGCCACTCACTCTCAAACCATCAAAGGTCATCATCCGAGTCTCTCCGCTAAGCTGCTGAAGTCAGGCTCTGACTGATGGAGTTTTCTAATGGTCCATGCCTCCCCCCACCAGCCCATAACTCACCTCCACAGGCAGCAGCTCTGGTCCCTGCCCCTGGTATCACATTATATGATAATTATACTCACATTAGTTTTTCATACCCTTTGGACAGAGACATGGTAATGGGGATTCTCAGACATTAAAATCTTATAAAGTTCTCTAGTGACTTTAGGTCCAATTTCTTAATTTGGGTGCCTTATTGGAAAGAAAAGCCATGGCTTCCAGCTCCTACCAAGAACCGAGTCCTCAGTAGAGAGGGAAGTGACTGTAATGGGAAGCCCCTGTGCACATGAGTATTGTGTCTCCTACTGAATTGAGCACCTTACTTTAAAATGTGCAGCAAAGAAAGACAAATGGTCCCCCTTATCCACATGGGACACATTCCAAACCCCCCACTGGATCCTGGAAACCTCTTTTCAGCAAATTCCATATAGAAGCACTTCAATACCACAAACAAGATCTGATCACCAAGAAGGCTAATACACAACTAAGAGTTTACTACTATAAACTACCTCACCCATATGAGGAATCTAAAAAGACTAAACTCATAGAAATTGAAGAGAAGAATCTAGAGGCTGAAGACCCAGGGGAAATGGGGAGATGTGGGTGAAAGGCTACCAGCTCACATATAAAAGGAATACATTCTGGAGATCGATCCTATGGTAGAGTAACTGTAAGTAATAATAACATACTTAAAATTTTGCTCAGAGAGTAGTTCTTAGATGTTCACACGCATAAAATTGTTAGCTAGGTGCAGTAGTAGGTTTGTCACTAACTGACTTCTTGGTATGGCCTGTGTCTAAATGTCTCCTGAAGCCTCATAAGCTCATAGATGGGGCTTCTGGGAGGAGACTGGATCATGAGTGTGTGACGCTGGATTAGTCCCTTGATTCATTTACAGCTAGGTATGATGTTGGGAGGCCACGCCTGGTGGGAAGAGATGGCTCAATGTGGGGGTCTGGAAGAGAATACATCTCTCCTGTTCCTGTGACCTCTGAGCTGCCTCCTTCCCGCCACACCATGGGCTGTTTCTTCTGTGTGACGCCCCTCTGCCATGCCAACCTGCCTCGGAGCCAGCCAACTATGGGCTAAAACCTCTGCAAACTGGGAGCCAAAAGAAACCTTCCCTCCTTTAACTTGTAGATGTTGGGCATTTTGTCCTAGCAACAAGAAAGTAACTAAGACACTGGTAATAATCATTTCACAGTATGCATATCAAATCATCACATTCTCCATCTTAAATTTACAGTTTTGTCAGTGACACCTCAACAAAGCGAGGGAAACGGAGAGGGTCCATGATTCACGTACTGACCATCATCCTATTACTTGCTCCAAGGTGCATATCTTCCTGGCCCTAAGTGCTCACAACACAGGCAGCAGTAGGAACCAAAGAGCCTGCAGGCACTGGGCAAATCATTCACTCCTCACTCATCAGCATCCAACATGACAGGACTCTCAAGATCCCCCAAAGGGCCTACGGTCAGTCGTGCTCCCCATCCAGAGCAGCTGTTACCAGCTCAGGCCTCCTCCAATTACCGTCAGTGCCACCTCTCTTACTTCACTTCATCTCTAACGTACTGTGGTAGGATTACAATAAAAAGTGCCCAGATAGCAAAGCATTACCCACAGGGCCTAGGGAGGCCGCCATACCACATTGCTGATTCCCACAGCACCTAAAAAGGAAATGTTCATGTCCTGAGAATGAATGTCTTCAAATTCCTTGCAGCAAGAACCCACTGAGCGAACTGTAAAAATCTGCCACAGAAGGAACGATGATCCATAGTCAGAAAAGTTACTGCAGCTTAAACAGGAAACCCTTCTGGTTCAGGACTGTCATAGCCACAGTTTGCAAAAAGTGCAGCTATTGATTAATGCAATGTAGTGTCAATTAGATGTACATTCCTGAGGTCTTTTATCTGTTGTAGCTTTGTCTTTTTCTTTCTTTTCATTACATCAGGTATATTGCCCTGTAAATTGTGGTAGTGGTACCAGGAATAAAAAATTAAGGAATTTTTAACTTTTCAAAAAAAAAAAAAAAGAACCCACTGAGCTTGTTGCATAGGTCCTGCTTTACCTTGGTCTTAACCATTTAGTAGAAAAGTATAAAAACGAAATATGAGAAGTAAAGCCATGCTGTTATGTTGAGCTGTGGAGGACTCAGGTCAATAATTTCGGACAATGCCAGTTGAACAGAAGACCCAATGCTATTATGGGCTACTGGACTCTTTTAGAATATTTTGCTGAGTTTACACACCTACAATATTCAAATGACGGAACTTATCAAAAAAGGGGATACAGATGAATGTTCATTTTGTATCTGTGTATTCAAAGTGGTTAGGATAGATATATAGTTACATTCTGTTAATGAATAGAGGGATTTGTTCTAATGGTGTTTGTAAATAGGATATCAAGTCCGCATCTTGTACAGCAATTAACCACTAAGAAGAATATATGCAGTGTGTTAATTATTGAAACTGTCCTACCGATTTGATTTGAAACTGTCTCATTGCTATTTGTTTATCAATAAAATTATGGCAAAAAAAAAAAAAAACAAAAAAACACTGAGTTGGCACCAGCCTAGATTTCCAGCTGGAACAGGATAGCTACACAAGGAAAAGCGATGGAATCTACCTCACAAATCTGAAGAGGACCTGGAGAAGCTCCTGGCACCTGGGGCCAGAGTTACCATAGGAAATCCTGTGCGTCAGTGTCCTATCCTCCGGCGAGGGGGCTGTGCTGAAGTTTGCCGCTGCCGCAGGAGCCGTTCCCATCACTGGCCGCTTGGTTCCTGGAACCTTCACCCACAAGATGCAGGCAGCCTTCTGAGAGCCACGTCTTGCGGCGATTACTGATCACAGGGCTGACCACCAGCCCCGCGGGGAGCTGTCTCATGTCAATCTGCGTCACACAGGTTCTCCTCTGTGCTACGTGGACACTGCTATCCCCCGCAACAACAAGGGGGCTCCGTCGGTGGGGCCGGTGTGGTGGATGCCCGCCCAGGAAGAGCTGCGCGTGCGTGCCGCCACCTTCTGCGAACACTCACAGAAGCCGAAAGGAAGAGCAGGCTGCCGTGGACAAAGCTGTGACCAGGGAGGGATTTCACGAGGAAAGGACTGCACCAGCTCCTAGGACCACTGCTACTCCGCCTGAGGATGTAGACTGGCCTGCAGGTGTGCAGGGGGCCAACGTGCCCATTCGGCAGTTGCCTAGCAACGACTACAGCACCTGGTCAGCTCAGAAGACCGGTCCGCAGTCCCCGCTGCCCAGGCCCCTGAGTGGGTACAGCCACCAGAGTGGTCCTGAGCTGTTGTTCTGCAGACGCCTAAGCAAGATGGAAATGAGATTGATGGAAAATAAAACATCAGTTTCTGAAAAACACACAAAGGAAAAAGCCTAGAAGTCTGGTTCCTGGCTCTCACGTTTTCAGCAAATATTAACTATTATCTAAGAAGATTCTAGAAAATATATATGTGTATATACATATACGTATTATATATAATATAATACAATTAATATAACATAATAGGGTGTGTTTAAACTTTTGAAAATTTGCTACAAATTCCCTGTCTGAACCCCTACTGAACACTGAACTCCAAGGATCTCCAAAAACTGATTACACTCTGGTAGGTTCATATAGTAGATTAGAATGCAGATAAAGGGAAAAGAGAAGGTTCTTGTTGTAGTCAGAGTTTGCAAAGGGACAGATTTAATACAGGACACATAACTTATAGGGTTACTTTATAATATTTGCCAAAAAAAAAAAAAAAATCAAACGCAGAGGAGTGTGAAAGATCTGTCCATGCACTAGAGACTCAAATTGTCCAGATGAGGGTCTGACTCCCACGGCAATGACTCGTGCAAGTCTGTGTAAAGGATCTGCACTGGGAAGGCCCAAATGTCGGCAGGGGAAGCTCTCGAGCCTGTGCTAGTAGGATGAAGGCTCTGTGCCACCAGGCTAAGGGATCTGCCCTGGAGTCAGATATCAATACTCAAGAGAGGACCAGAGCTTCCCGAAGAAAACCACAGCCATCCCAGCCATCCCAGCCATCCTCAGAAAACTACGGCCACCCTCGGTGATAGCAGGGAACCCAGCTCCTCCCAGGATGAGAACAACCAAGTTCAGATCAAGAAAACAAATGCGACAATCTTCTCCAGCAGAATCAACAGCGCCACACTTCCCCCTCCAGTTCTCTTTTTATGCTGCCAGCAACAGTCCTCAGGTGGGCCTCCACATCCAGACCATGCTCCTGTAGTTCAGCTGGGTGTTACAAGTTGCCCATTAGCTAATCTACCACAGTTCTTTATGCATGTATATAGAAAGATGCTTAAGACATTTGTAGGTGAAATGGAAAGGGGGCAGATCTATGCATAAATTTGTACGTATTTTATACAGCAAAGAAAGAAAAAATAGTATATACTTTGTATTTATTTATGCATACATAAATAACCTAGAAGAGCACATTAAAAAAATCAATGATGGGCTAGGATGGTGGTGCACACCTATAATTTTAGCCCCGCTGGGAGGCTGAGACAGCCCAGCCTGGGAAATTTAGGA
The DNA here is from genome assembly GCF_000260255.1 of Octodon degus. Lineage (NCBI taxonomy): Eukaryota > Metazoa > Chordata > Mammalia > Rodentia > Octodontidae > Octodon > Octodon degus. The sequence goes on from NW_004524659.1 coordinate 5,333,383, forward strand.
ACTTGGACCTTGTCTCAAAAAAAAGGGATGGTATATAGCTTAGTGTGAAAGACCAGTGCTCAACAGGAAAGAAAAGAGAGAAGGAGAGAGAGAGAGAGAGAGAGAGAGAGAGAGAGAGAGAGAGAGAGACAGAGAGAGACAGACAGACAGGCAGACAGAGACTGAGAGACTGAAAAATGGAGACAGAAAGAAGGAAGTGGAGCAGAGGAGAAAGAAAAGGAAAGAGAGTAGGGTAGGGGGAAAGAGAAGAAAGGGAGGGAGGGAGGGAGGGAGGGAGGGAGGGAGGGAGCAGGGACAGAAAAAAATGGAAACAGACCTAATGCAAATGGGAAGGGGACCAAGAGTTAGAAGAAACAGAGAGGGCTGGGAGGAGCAGGAGATAACCAATTCCCTGTGATAAATGTAATCATTATGTACTGCAAACATTAAAAACTGTATTAATACAGTTTTAAAAGATTACTTTTTAACTAATCAACGGCCTGTATTTAAGTTTTTCCAAATATGCACTTTTTTGTTTGTTTTTCTGGCCCAAAGTCTAATGCCCAATCAGTCACAGGTGCATTTAGTTTTTGGGTCTCATTAATCTCTTTAACCCTCAGCTGTTTCCCAAACCTGTTTAGGTCAATCTTTTTTTTTTTTTTTTTGGTGGAACTGGGGATTGAACTCAGGCCCTTGCACTTGCCAGGCAAGCGCTTATTCTACTGAGCTATCTCCCCGGCCCCATGGGTCACTCTTGAGATGAACATGTTTTAGAGTCCAAACATGTTGTTTTGCAGAATGTCTCTAAACTCTTCCTGACTAGATATAAGTGAAACACTTCTGCCAAGCACCCTTACCAGGAATGTGTCCTTCAGCTGGAAGTGCACAGCCTCAGCTGGTCCTACTGTTGATGGTAAAGTTTGATAATTAGATTAAACTGGCAGCTGCCAGATTTCTCGATTGTGAGGATCCCTTTTCCTCTGTAATTAGTAAGCCCTTTGAGGTGCTACTCTTAGAGGTGACTATCCATTTCCAACACCATATTCCTCAATGGCTTTATTCATTGACAAATTTTGCGTGAATCAACT
>NW_004524659.1:5335144-5336796 GCF_000260255.1 Octodon degus
TTTGTTTGTTTGTACAGGGTCTCACTACACAGATCAGACTCAGTGATCCTCCTGTTTTCAGCCTCCCCAGTGCTGAGATTATAGGCATGCACCACCATACCCCAGATTCAGTCTCCACTCAGCATGCCCCAGGGGTGGGACCAGCGTGGTATGCAGGACTGAGGATCAAACTGTGGTCCCTATGCTTGCCTAAGAAGGCACTTAGTCTGCTGAGCTATCTTGCCAGGCTTCTTTCTACTTACTTTGGTTTAAAATTTTAAAAATAAAAATAAAGGCCAGGGATATAGCTCAGCAGCATAAGTACCTGCCTGGCAAGTACAAGGTCCTGAGTTAGGTACTGTAAAAAGTAAATAAATAAATAAAAATAAAAAATAAACTAGTCTTTCCCTTTACCTGTGTTTCTAACATTTCTCTGTCTCATCCTCATTTTCTTTTCTCCTTTATTTGAGCATCAGATCCTTAACAAACATATGGGAAACCCTAAAAACTAGAAACTGTGTCTCCTTCAGTTTTCTAGAGATAGCCTCTTTAATTCTTTTCCAATGCATCCCCTCAAACTGAAATGGATTATAATTCTGTTATTTCAGGAATTATTTATGAAGAATGAGCTATACATATTCATCATCCGGTCAGATCATTTCCCAGGACTGGGGGAAAAGAAGGGGAATTTCATCTCATACAGATATCATTTGAATTTTTAAAGTCTACATCTAATGGTTACTTACAATTACAGTAAACATTGATTTTATTCACTGTAATTGTATAGTTCAAATATGTAATCAAAAGCGCAAAGCTTGATGATGACTTTGATTTTTCATTTCTATAACTGATGCCTCTCAGTTCACTTATTTTAGTGGTTTCTAGGCAGAAACACCTTTATCTAAATGGTGACTAAGATATGCACAGTAAGTAGTTCAAGACCTCCTGAGGATTTGAGCCCCCACAGATAGGGCATTATTTTATATAATGATTATGCCTGACCCCCACACCCCACAGAAATTCTTAAGAGGCCTCAGATTTGTATCAGCTTGGAAAATAGAAGGGTCGAGATCACCTATCAACTGTGGAATATTTTACAAAGATAAAAAAATAAAGTTTACAACAACTACAGCTATACTCTAGTGTGTTAGTAAAAAAGTTCCTCACTCACAAGCAGAGTCTCAGGATACCAGCACAGTAATCTCTTATCTTTGTAAGACATAGGACAAAATTGTCCTGTGAAATCCAAACTCTGGCCACCCCGAGTATTTTTCTCTTCAGGATCAGCCTTTGTCATGCTATGAAAGTAGTTAAGGTAGATCAGCAGCCACCAAAAATTCAAAGCAAAACGTCTCAACCAAATGTGTGTACCTTCTGGTTCACTAGGAAACTGTTCTATTTCTGCATCATTTACATAGTAATAATGATCATGAATCTGAGAAATCAAAAAATGCTATGTGAATTTGGTTGTACAAAACAAACTCAAGTAATCTTCTTCTATGGTTAACTAACACACTGTACACACACGTATGTAAATGATCTGTCTTTTCTGGGTAAATAATCTTTGCTTTTATCACAATCACAAGAAGGATGACATTGTCAGAAAAAAATATTAATGATTTGGAAAGTCTCCAGTAGCTCTGAAGGTCCGATCTAGTAAAACATTCAGATTG
>NW_004524659.1:5338286-5345658 GCF_000260255.1 Octodon degus
GCTGCGGCTCTCTTCAGGCTCACTCACTCCCTTTGGTCACAGCCTTTTTATATTTTCCCTTAGGTTTTGCTACACTACTTTCATCTCCACAAGTCATCTGTGAAAGTCCACCCTCCAACAAATAAGCATTTCATACTATTTTCAGTACTCCAAAGGCATGCTATGAAAAATAACCGCTCTGACTGCTGTTGTTAAAAGCAACAATACAGGCTCTCAATGTGGCAGCACACACCTGTGGCCCCAGTACCTAGGAGGAGGAGGCAGGAGGATCACCATGAGCTCAAGGTCAGCCTGGACTGCATAGTGCGATCCTGTTTCAAAAAACAATAATAGCAGAGCCAGTAAAATAGCTCATGGATCAAGCACCTACTTAAACAGATGATCCCTGTGCTACCTGTCATGCTGGCCTGCTCCCAGGGCGCACTGAGTCCTGGTGTGGTGGTACACACCTGTAATCCTGGCACTGGGGAGGCTGAAAACAGAAGGATCAATGCGAGTCTGAGTTGCATAGCGAGACCCTGTACCAAATATATATATAAAAATAACAACAAAAACAGAAGGTGCATATTTGAGTTTTTCCTATACCTCTCATGTCCTCCAGTTATTTTTCCCCTTCTCAAGTCAACTATAGTCACTGTGCAAAATCACAGTTTCTTAATTTATTTCAACTCCTGTTTATTCACCCAATAAAATGACCTCCAATCTGACTGCCAGGAGGATCCTGTAGGAAAACACCTCTGAAATCCAAATTGCTCCAACAATCCAAAATTTTTTTAATACCAACGTGATACCAAGAAGTGGGAAATTCCACTTCCCACTTCAGATGACAGATTGTCATTAAAACACAAGCACACTAAAAATGTATAAAAGTACCTTCAGGCTAGGTATATAAGGTATATGTAAAACATTAATTTTATGTCAAGACTTGAGTCTAGAAAACCACCAAGAGCTGGATGGAGAGAAAGGAAACAAAGGTGAAGAAAAAAAATGAGGATGTGTCTGGTCCCTTTGAGTGCCAGCTCCCCTTCGTGAAGGGCTCACTGTTCCATAAACATAGGCTCATACAAATAAAACTTAGGAAAGGGCCGGAGAGAAAGCTCAGTGGACTAAGCACCTGCTTAGGCTAAGCACAGGGGCCAGGGTTCATTCCTGGCACCACGTGCCATGCTGGCCCCGCCCTCTAGGCATGCTGAGCTGTCCACAGAGTCCAGGTATGGTGATACATACCTATAATCCCAGTATTAGGGAGGCTGAAAACAGGAGGATCTCTATGAGTCTGAGCTGCATAGTGAGACCCTGTACACACACACACACACACACACACACGCACGCACACACGCACGCACACACTTAAGGAAAGAGATTTGGGTCCCATCCCTAAGACATCTCATTATGCGCATTCAAATACTACAGAATAGAAATAAATTTTAAAATCCAGAATCTTTCCGGTCCCTAACATTTCAGATAAATGGCATTCAATCTGTATGCTAGAGAACAGAATACGGTTGATATCGAATATCTGGAAAATACAAACTAATTTATCAATTCCTGTATCTTTTATTTTTTTAATCTTTTATTTATTTATTTGGTACAGGGTCTCACTACACAGCTGGAACTCATAGTGACCACTATGCCCGATCTCAGCGGCTGGCATGGCATACAAACGTCCTAGGGCTAGCGCACCATTCAGTACTGGGGATTGAACCCAGGTCCTCGCACTTGCCTGGTAGGTGCTTAGACTGCTGAGCTATCTCCCCAGCCCTCTGTATCATTTTGAACAGGAAAAAAAAACACAATCTTTTTCAATGTTCACAGCATAGATATAAAGAATCATAGGCTAAGGTACAAAAATAATATATTAGTTTTCAAAATCACAACTCATAACACTTAACACCATGAAAAAAATAAGAAAATAACCCACTAAGTACAAAAGATTCAGTGAATCATGAACTGGAAATCAACAAGTCACTAGCTGTTAATAAATGATAGTAGGGCCAAACTTGGCAGGTGGAGTCAAAACTGTACTCAAAAGAGTTGTCTGTACTAAAAACCAAGGTTCCATTGCTCTGTAGCTATACCCACAAAAGATGACTTTGTTTCCTCAGGCCTTGAACCTGAGCTATCCTCTCACTGGATTTGCCCAACCAAACGTGAGGGGGAGACATGGCCCAGGTTTCTGCCCCCAACAGATTGCGGTCCTAGCATGTTGGCCCTTGAAGCAGGACCAGTGGAGAAAGATGAGAGAATCCCACCAGGAAACTCAACAGCAAGCGCTAAGTGCTCAAAGCGCAAGTGAGGTATCTCCTACATTCCAGCCCAGCCAATCCACCAACTGATTCCAGCCCCAAGTGAAATCAGCAGAGGAACCTGGTGGCCGACTTTAAAAATCATATGAAACAGTCAGGTGAGGTGGCACACACAATCCCAGCACTCTGGAAGGCCAAGCCAGGAAGATTGCAAATGCAAGCCCAGCCTGGGCAATTTAACAACTGGAAGAAAACCTGTCTCAAAATTAAAAAGTAAAAGAGTCCTGGAGGTGTAGCTCAGTATAATATCCTGGGTTCAACCCAGCATGCACCCCATGAGCACACTAGGCTTGTTCAGTTCCCCACACCCGACTAAGGACTGGGGCTCCACCCCAATTCCAGGGTTTGTCAGAGCCCTCGGGGTTTCAAGGATATCACCCATGTGCAATCAGTACTCATGGGACACCCAGAGAGGACACCTTCCAGCCCAGTACAGGAGACACTGTGGAATGCCCAGGGATCCCTGTCACCAATGCCCCCAGCAGGGTCCTTAGCCTGGAACATTCTGGGGTTTTCTTCCTCCGCTAAGGATCAGAGTCTTTGTGGCTCTTCCAGTTATTCTGTGCCCGAGGAAGATAGGAGGAGAAGGAGAACAAAAGGAGGGCTCTTTAGACAGAGAGAAAGACTAGAGGCCTATTCCTTGGGGTCCTGGAGAAAAGAACAAGGGGTCCCACACCAGAGGCAACTGTCAGGCCAAGTATACAGGCATCCTGAGCAGTTCCCTTTCCAAACCAATATACTTTATGTTTTGGGGTGTGTGTGTGTGTGTGTGTGTGTGTGTGTGTGTGTGTTTGGTGCTGGGGATCAAACCAGTGCCTTGTGCATGGAAGGCAAGAGCCCTACCACTGAGTCACATGCTCAGGGAAACCAATATACTTTGGACTTCAAATAAAAATATGGAAATGGACTAGGGAGATAGCTCGGCAGTCTAAGACTTGCCTTGGCAAGTGCAAGGACCTGAGTTCAATCCCTGGTATTGTATGCTGTGCTAGCCCTGCACTATGCCTGCCGGCCACCAAAACCAGGTGTGGTAGCACATGCCTGTACTCCCAGCACTGGGGAGGCTGAGACAGGAGGATCACTACAAGTCCAGGCTGCGAAGCAACACCCTGTGCCAAGTAAATAAATAAATGATTTTTAAAATATATGGAAATTTTTCTATGCATGTTTCTAAACTGCCTAACTCCTTCAGAGGGTTGTCATAGTGGATAAAAAGCAGGTTGTCACTTATTCATTTGATGCTGGTGAAGTAGGCTCAGCACTCGGCAGAGCCCCAACTGAGCCGTGACAAGCACAGCCTGGCTGCTCTGTGCAGAGGCGGCTGCGCTGTGCTTCTCGCCCTGAATGTCAAGGACTCGCCTTAGATCAGCCGGTGAACAGAGGGCTGGGTTTCTATTCCTGCTTCTGTCTTCCTGTGCAGGGTAGAACCGCGAGGTGAGCACTTCCTGAGGTAGTGACAGCCTCCCACTCCACTTCCAGGCAGCTTAGCCCAAGGTGACAGAGCAGAGAGTCTCCCCGAACAAATAAGAGGCTGGAAGAGTCAGCTTGGAAAACAGAGCAGACAGCAGGGCAAGAGATGCGTCGGGTCTGCGCACTTAGACAAGGCAGGTGGGAGGAGAAGGCCCAGGCTTAGTGAATCCCTGGTTATGTAATCGTTCCAGGTTGCTTCTCGGGCTCAGGAACCTCAGCCTTCTGTGCCGCTGAGGAACAAAGTGACCGTGAGCAGGCAGCAAGCAGCATGTGCTTGGGGTTTGCCCACATCTGCTGGCAGGGAGCTTCAGGGCAGGTCAGTGCCACCTGGCCTGAAGCGTGATTAGTCACCCATCTGTTGAGCAGCAGCTGCTTTTATCTGCAGGTTGTGACCAGAGGACTTGAGATGAGTCACCACGGTCAGGAGATGAGCCCGACTGCAGAAACATGGAATCGCTAATGAAGAACCATACTTTCAACACAAAGCACCAAAGATCATGAACACGTGTTGACACCGAAGGGGAGCTTTGGCATAAAAATACAACTACAGTGAATACAAAAGAGATACAATGTCTCAGACCATGTGGTCTCAAGCCTGGGGACACCACTGTGAGTCTTGCTATAGCACTGAATGGGACCCGTGCTTGGGGGATTGTTTAGAGATGCCATTGTCCGGCTGTGAAGTGTTATGAGAATGACAGTCTTCCAGATAGGCTTGTGCTTATCAGGAAGCGGTGTTAGGGTCAGAGAACTGAAGACCTAGATGCACACCGTAATGGGGAGAACTGAATTACTGGAAAGACTGATGCATAGAGCAAGAGAAACAAGCCACAGAGCAGGAGGAAAATCCGTAAGATGCATCCGGTACAGAGAGCGAGTCAGTGCCTGTGAGAGATGGCAGGGGAAGGAACAGAAGCCCAGTGCAGAGAGCACAGGCGGGAATACTGGGGCAAATCACACCATCACCTCACACAGAACTCGAGGGAAGGCACACCGACAACCCCAGCACTCTGGGAGGCTGAGGCAGGAGGACGGTAAATTTGAGCCTAGTGTAAGCAACTTGGTGACTTAGCAAGACCCTGTCTCAAAATTAAATAAATAAATAAAAGGGCCAGCCAGATAGCTCTGCGGACTAAAGCACCTGCTTAGGCAAGTGCAGAGACCAGGTTTCAATCCCCTGGTATGCAGTGCCCATCCCACCCCCACCCCCCTTCTGGGGTGTGCTGAGATGGTGATTGAGACTGGGCATGGTATCACACACCTGTAATCCCAGCACTTGGAAGGCTGAAAACAGGAGAATCACTACGAGTCCAATCTACGTAGTGAGACCCTGTAGAGCCCATACTAAATAAGAATAAATAAATAAATAAATGACTAGGACTGTAATTCAGTGCAAAGGCCCTGGGTTCAATCTCCAATACAAAAAAAAAAAAGAAGATGACCCAAGAGAGCTTTACTACCCTAGTGCATTTTCTAACAGATTATCTGAGTCACACAGAAAAGAGTAGTTAACTCTCCGTAACACCTGCTTTCACAATAACTGATCCAGTCCCCAGTCTTTCAAATCCTAATCCAAGAGGGGTATAGGGACACATGTTTGTAATCCCAGAATTTGGGAGGCTGAAGCAGGAGGAGGCTCACACAGGGAGATTGCAAGTTCAAGCCTACTCCAGGAAACCTAGACTCTGTCTCAAAATAAAAACATAGGGCAGAGAAGGGCAGAGATGTACATAGTTCAGTGATAAGGCTCTGAGTTTGGTGCCCAGTGCCACAGAACAAAAGAAGGTATTAATCAATTCATGACCTAATTACTTCCTAAATGCCAATTCCTGACACTACCTGACTGAAGACACATTAGGTTTTTTTTTAAACTATACAATAACTTTATTCAAAATAACAAGGATAGGTAGGGCCAGGGAGATGGCTCAGGAAAATAAGCACTTCCCTGGCAAGCAAAAGGGTCTGAGTTCAATCCTCGGTTCCACAAAAATAAATTAATAAATAAAAATAACAAGTTTCCCTGCACTTCAAGAGTATTATGATCCAATACCCAAACTGTGAAAATTCCAACCTTCAAATTATTCTTCAGTAGTTATTTGTTACTCTTCACTTATTTTCCAGTAATACGTAATTTATGTGTAATCCCAGCACTGGGGAGGCTAAGGCAGGAGGACTGCTGCAAGTTTGAGACTAGCCTGGGCTATTAAGTGAGCTCAACTCCAGCCTGAAGTGCATAGTAAGACTCTGTCTCAACAAGACTAAACAACAAAAACAACAAGACATAATTTATCTAGTTCAAATCAGTTTAGGGAATGTGAAATGTACCTCAAGGGACTTCAGAAGAAACACTAGCTTTTAAACATAGCTTATAGAGGACACAAACCACACTAAAGCTACAGTGTTTACTCATTCATGACGCACAGATGCGACCACTCACTCCGCCTCAGTATCTACACTATTTCTACCTCACACCCTCACTGCTGACAACCATTCTAGCTCCATGAGTGCCCCACAGGGACATACAGATAAAAGTCACAGCTGCTCAGAAGGACACTTGGGAGCCCGAGCTGTGGCCATACCTCCACTGTCCCAGTTACTTTTCTCTCATTTCTGGGACAAAATACCCATCACCCAAATTTAAGGAGGAAAGGTTTATTTAGCTCACAGTTTGTGGAGGTTTCAGTCTATACTCGGCTGGCTTCCAGGCAGAGTGGCACACGGCAGAGGCCAGCAGTTCATGGCAGCAGAAAACAGCGAAGATCAAAGGGATGAGCATGTTTACAAAGAATCCTGGCTCTCTGCTCCACCACTTAATTAAACTTCTAAACTTCTCCGGTTGATACACTGTACCAACCAGTACAATCCACCCCTTGTCAACTTGGCAACCAGACATTTCCTTAAACCAGTTTCCAGGTACATAGACACACTTATTAATATTTCACAACTTGAACACTGTATTACATTACAGCCATGACATTTTGCCCCTGGGAAGCCCCCCCCCAAGACTCATGCACATCCCTTTATGCAAAAGGCATTTTAGTTCATCTTTAAGAGTTGCCAAAGTCCTAACAGTTTCAGCATTGCTGAAAAGTCCTAGTCCCAAGTCACCTCCGAGATTGCAGGCGCAATGTGCACACTGCCAGTTGTATAATAGAATGTAGTGTGCTGAGTTAAGTGGCCACTGTGTTTCTGATGGATTTCAGTGACACCTGTCTGAGCATCCTTTTCAGCATCTTAGCTAGTCCCCAGATCTTCTAGGCCTTTCTCCAGGGTCCTCCAGACGCGCTTGCTGAAACCACGAGCACAGCGCCACCTGATGGAAACTACAAAGGGCAGGGGCGTTCTGTGTCTCCAACTGCAGCAGACCCAAAAGCCTTGTAGGTAACGGCTGTGATGCACCTACAAACATAGAAAAGTCTACATATTCTCGGTCCTGGTTTATTTGAGAATAGTCTTATTTTTCATCATGATGTTCCACTTGCATTCATTTTCCCCAGAAATAGATAAAGAGACAAAAGAACTGAAAACTCAATGTAGTGTCACATGCCTGTAATCCCAGCACTCTGGGAAGCTGAGGCAGGAAGATTGCAAGTTGA
>NW_004524659.1:5345934-5356488 GCF_000260255.1 Octodon degus
AGGAGAGAGAGGGAGGAGGGGGGGAGAGGGGGAGAAAGAGAGAGTCAAAACTATAATTGGTCCTAGATTAAAAAAAAAAAAGGTTGCTACTCCCCTGAAAGGACAGAGAGAGAGAGAGAGAGAGAGAGAGAGAGAGAGAGAGAGAGAGAGAGAGAGCTCGGTGCAAAGACCCAAAACAACAAAGATTTCTTTCAATAAAGAGTGGAGTGGACTGAAAAGGGAGGAGAACAATTTCGCTGGAAAGTCAGCTCTTTAGAAAGAAGTCTTTTAAACAAAATTCTTAAGGTCATGAAAATCTTAGCAGAATATTTTATAAATGTTATTGCCATAAGCTAAGATACTGTGTTAATGATACTGTACTAAGACGAATGTTACTGCCTTCTGTCCACCAATGTCCTATTCTAGCAACTAGGAACAAGTAATTATAGCCAAAAAAAAATTTGAACAGCATTTAAAATATCAAAATGAACCTATGTCAACAGAAATCAGATTTTCAAAAAGCATGAAGTATTAATTAAATGAGCAACAGACATCTATCCTGAAAACTACAATTTTACTGAGAAAAAATACAGAAATTCTAAATATTGTATATGGAGAAATATACAATGTCAGTAGACTAAAATCTCCACCACCGTTGTAATGTCCATTCTGCCCAGGTAGATTTACATACTCAATACAAATTGAGTTAAAGTACCATCCAGCATTTCCATAGAAGTTGTCAAGCTGATTCTAAAGTTTATTAGGAAATTCAAAAGACTTAGAATAGTCAAAATAATTTGTAAAGAAAACAAATCTAGAAGACTAATGGTCTTAATCTGGAGATTTACTGTGAGCTGTAGTGCTGGCATTAAGGCTGGTGTAGAAATAGAACATGATAGAAACCCAGGAATAGACAGCTTCATAGATGAGTCATTAATTTTTCTACAAAAGCACAAAGATAGGGGGCTGGGAAGATATCTCAACAATCTAAGAACTTGCCTGGCAAGCACAAGGTCCCAAGTTCGATTCCCAGTACCACATGCCCTGCCCAATCCAGAATCCCAGGCGTACCATGCTGGCCACAAAACCAGGTGTGATGGTGTATGTCTGTAATCCCAGCACTGGGGAGGCTGAGACAGGAGGATCACTATAAATCCAAGTTGTGTAGCAAGACCCTGTACCAGACAGATAGATAGACAGACAGACAGACAGACAGACAGACAAAAGTACAAAGATAATACAAAGAAAGAATAAATAATCTTTTCAACAAATGATGCTAGAACTGAATCTCTGTATGCAGGAAAATGTATCTCAATTCTTACCTCACACTGTACGTACACAAAACTTAACTTGAAATGCAAAGACCTAAATGTCAGAGCTGAAACATAAAATTCCTAGATGAACATGCAAGTAGAATCTTTGTAACCTTGGGGCAGGTGAGGAAGATTTATTAAACATTTAAAAAGCACTGATTTTATTTTATTTTATTTATTTATTTATTTATTTATTTATTTATTTATTTATTTTGCAGAACCGGGGATTGAACTCAGGCCCTTGCGCTTGCCAGGGAAGCACTTATTCACTAAGCCATCTCCCAGGCCCCAGAACTAAATATTTTTTAAATTGACAAACTTGACTTCATCAAAATTAAACGCTTATCTTTTTCAAAAAATATAAAATCAGGGAGCTGGTGAGATGGCTCAGTGGTCTAAAGCACCTACTTAGAACAAGCTAAGCTAAGCAAAAGCACAGAGACCGCGGTTCAATCCCCAGCACCACATGCCAGCCAGCCCCGCCCCCTGGTGGGCTGAGCTGGCCACACACACACACACACACACACACACACACACACACACAATAAATAAATAAATTTAAATATATATATATATAAAATAAAAAATTCAGAACATTTAAAGAATTTCTACAGATCAATAATAAAAAGACGAGTCTTTTACAGCTCAGCATATTAGTATGGCTTTACTTTTTATACCTCATTTTTATACTTTTCTGCTGATTATTTTGCTGAATTCATGCACCTACAATATTTAAATGGCAATGGAATACCCATCTCTGACAAAACTAAACAAAAAAAGGTTTACAAATGAAGAACCATTTTGTGTCTGTACATACAAAATAGTTAGGATAGATATACAGCTACTTTATCTTAATTCAATGAACAGAAAAATTTGTTCTAATAGTGTTTGGACAGGATATCATGTCTTCATCTTGTACCATGAATAATCACTATGAAGACAACAATATGCAATGTATTAATCATTGAAACCATCCTACCAATCAGTTTTGAAACTGTCTCATTGCTATTTGTTCCTCAATAAAATTAATTTTAAAAAACTTCTCATCCTACATTACAAGAAGAAGCTGAGGTGCTCCTGTAGAACACATTAACTAGCACTTCTGACATTGCCAGTCCTACAGAAAACCCACTATGATGGACTACTGGACTGTAGAATGAGCGTTTATCTGTCAGCTCATATTTTCAGTATGGCCTTGGCACTCTTTACTTGGATGTCTTTACTAGAGCTTTACAGGTAATCTTCTAAGTCTGTAATGAATAATTTAGTGTTAAGATTGTATTGCCTTCATTTTTTAATGATTGTGAATAAGAAAGTATTCATCATGTCTGATTATGAAAGTTATTCTGCCATTGTCTAATAACTGTGTTAGACTATTCAAAATAGCAATCAAAACAACTACTTCAAAAGTCTTGTACAGACTAATGAGAACATTAAAAATCTATAAAAATTTCAAAAAAAAGATTGCTCACGTTTTTAACAGCTTTATAGCGTGTGTAAATGTAATTCACATGCTATACAATTCACCACTTAAAATGCTCAAAAGTTATGCATCTATCCTCCCAATAAATGTTGGAGCTTTCTCGTTACCCAAAAGAAACATGGCATGGCCTTCCCCTCCCACAGGCGCTCCTAGGCAATCATGAATATATTTCCTGTATCTAAATACCTGCCTATCTTGAACCTTTCCCATCAATGGAATCATAAGGACAAGACCTTTCTTTTTTTATTATTAATTTTATTCAGAAAAAATAGCAATGAGACAGTTTCAAAACTGATTAGTAGGACAGTTTCAATAATTCATATCTATGTTCTTTCACTTAACAAAATATTTGCACACTTCATCCACTTTGGAGTGTGTCGTAATATTGCGTCCCTTTTACTCCTAGATACTATTCCATTGGATGGATATTCCATATTTTGTTTATCCATCCATCAGTTGGTATTTGTGTGGTTTCTAGAATCCCCTTTTGAAAAATGTACTGGAGAGTTGGACAGACACTTTATAGAAGAAAATTCACAAGTGGCTCACAAGCATATGAAAGGTGTTCAACATTATTATTAATCATTAGGCTCTATGATGAATGGCATTGTTATTTATATCTAAAATGTATATAAATCTAATGTAAAAAAAACTTTATACAAATGCACAATGAGATACATACCTAGTTAGAGTTTTTTAAAGGTGGAAAATTCAAAGTATTGATGAGGATATCAACCAATTAGAGCTTTTAAACTGCTGATGGGACCTATAATCTTTGGTAAGATAAGTTAGTGGTTTCTTAGAAAATTAAAAATGTACTTATAAAATGACCTACAGTTTTATTCCTGGGTATTTAGCAAAGAGTAATAAAAAATATACCCACACAAAGACTTGTCACAGTTGGTACATTACACCTTTACCTGAAATTGTCAAGTCTGGAAATAATCCATATGTCCATAAACAGATGAATGGATAAATGTGCTTTGTATATCTGTACAATGGAATTCTTTATAGCAAAAAAAATAAACAGCTACTGATTAACATCATGCAAAGCAAAATAATTCCATGATCAAAGAATTCCTACTCTATGATTCTATTTATGTGAAGTTCAAGAATTGATGGTACTAAAATCAATAGTAACCAAATCAGACCAATGGTTGCCTGGAGCTAGGCGAGAAGGCCAGAGGAGGAGTGCACTAAAAGGGGTCTATGAAGTGAGCCCTGGAACCAGCACCTACTGGATCAGGTGAGATCTCAGGAGTTTGGCAAGCCAGTTATTGAACACAACCATTATTAGAAATTAAATTTATAGTAAACAGTATTAAAAAAAACATAACAAAATCTCCAATGTTCCTTCCCAGTCATTTCACTGTCCTTTACTACTACGTATGCTCTGGAAGTTCTTTACAGTCACTGTGTCTATATGGTGGACATGCTATTCATTGTACACTCTCTTCCCAACTCCATGTGAGGTTGAATTGCATTGCATCTTGAAATTGTGCAGTGTAGGAGTAGTAGAAATTGGCAAATACTATAAATCAGGCCTCGACTCATTACCTTTTATTGTCCAGACCTAGACAAGTAGTGAAAACATTGCTTATCATGCCCGTTAAACACAAACGTGAATAATTTTTATGTTACTCACTGTTAAATTGTGAATAGTTAAAAAAAGTGGATAAAAATGGATAAAATAGTCTTGGGATATTCAAGAACCACTTTCTGATTGAGCAAAGAGGTTGTTAATGTCGTTGGTGAGGAAGCAATGTTGCAAATGTCCTAATGTTTTGTTGTTGTTGTTGTTTTTTACTCCATAAATGAAAACAGTAGTCAACGTGTTATGTCAGAACTCCAGTAGTTAATTGCAACCATTGGTTGCCTATAGGTGCAAGACCATGGCAAAAATCAATAGCTATATAGAACTTACGATGAAGAATGCCATATGGACCAGGGAGATAGCTCAGCAGCATAAGCACCTGCCCAGTAAGAATAAGGTCCTGAGTTTGATCCCCAGTACAAAAAAAAAAAAAAAAAAAAAAAAAAAAAAGAATGTCATGTTTTAATATTATTTACAAATTGTGTAATGTAATTACTTATATCAGTAAATGTTTTACTATTTTGATATAAGAAGTCCTTAGGATATGCTAAATATACAAATGTTAAATATGTAACATTTTCCCCAGAAGCCTGCTGGTAAATATTTACTGGATATCAGAGACATTTGTTGTGATGAAAACAATTTGATGTGTGGGGGGAGCCACTGGGCATTAAACCAAGGCTTTTCACACTGAACTCCATCCCCAGCCCTTTGTTTTACTTTTTCTTTTGAGAGAGGCTCTTGCTGAGTTGCTAAATTACCCATGCTGAGCTCAAACTTGTGATCCTCCTGCCTCACGCTCCTGGGTAACTGAGATTACAGGCTGGTGCCACCACATGCAGCTGAAATAATCAATACTGGGGGGCTGAGGAGATGGCTCAATGGAATAAGCACTTGCCTGGCAAGCACAGGGGCCTAAGTTCAGTCCCTGGTTCTGCAAACAAAAACATAAAAGGCTGTGCTCACTCATTGAAATAATCAATACTTTAATTGGAATGATGGTTTCACAAAAATATATGTATTTGTTAAAACACATGGAACCAGCTACCAAGAATGTACCCATTTTATTTTATGCCTCAATAAATCTTATTTTTTATTTTTTGGAAGTGGACACTTTTTATGTGGTCAAATCATAAAAGCACCATGGTAGATACCTTAGCTCATCCTTCTAATAAGCTGGTTGATCTGGTCTTCCCTATTTCCAGTATCTCCACCTTCCACAAAATGGGCAGTCTTTTCATTCATTCCACCTCAAGGAGATGATAACTTGAATGGTCACAGGAAGCTACTAGCTTCTTTGAAGTGCTTGTCAACAGTATAGATCTCATGAATCAGACCCTCCATGCAGATAATGCCATATTTACCAAAAGATGCAGCAATCAATGAAGTATCTGTCAAGGCAATTCACTTCTTATTGACTTTGCCATAGCCACACTTGTATATTAGTTCATTTACTGACTCCAGGTTTGGGTACCCCAATTCAATACTTGGTTCTACAATTCTCAGCAAGTTCACTGAAGCCTTGATGAGCTTAACAGAGGTAATATTGAAGATTTGGCAAAGGTAAAGAAGCTGCAACACCTTGTGAACCTATGGTTCACACCATTGATACCCCTGATTGGATGACAAATGTGTTTGGGTTCTGCAGGGACCTAGAAGTTGACGGCTTTTCTCGCCATCTGAACAATTGGAATCTCAGTTCTGTGCATCTGTCCACACTCGTTAATAATACCTACTTCTTCACACATGAGCTTCCTCCTTGCCTTTCAAATAGTATTTTTGGGCAAACTTTGCTTCTCACATGCTATACCTTCAGCTCTGCAAAATGTCTTCACTTTTTCTTAAGAGTTTCTGGCACAGCAGGAACCTTCTTTTCCTCCTCATCAGCACCTACCATGGTTCCAACCAGAAAAATATATAAATCTGAACTTCTAAAAGAAGCATAATGTTGGTCATAACTGATTAGCTGACGAAGATTTCAGTGAATGCCACAGTAGTTTCAGAACCACTTTGGGGAATCACTGAGCCCCAAAGTTCTGTGCTTTGGTTTTTCATTATTATGAACTTCACTTAAGCCCAGAGAAGGTAGAAGTCACAAATCCTCCAACAATCAGCCTTCTCTACTGCCTATGCGTCACTGGAGGGATCCGTGGTCCTGGCATCGGATGCATTTGTCTCTCACCTGTGAAAATATCCAGGAGGTCATTTGTCTGTTACAATAATAGCTGAGACTAATGGTCTCTGGTGTAACCAAATATTGGGAGAAAAGAAGGGTGTGATTTTATGATTTTTGAAAGCCTCTTTGATCTAAGTATTTGATGAGTTTCCTGCAGAGAAGCGCTGTGGTCTCCAGTTCAGTTGGGTGCAGGAGGCAAATAGGAATGGACCCTGAGCACAGTAAGGGCATGTAGACTGGCCTCTGTGGTGATAGGAAAACCAAGTAACCAGTACCCGACAGGAGGGAACAATCCAGCTCTCCATGATCTGCTTTAGTGAAGCTCCACAGTCAATGTTGGGGAAACAGCCAGGCCAAACTAACTTTGTTTCAAGCCATTAAAACTTTCATTCCTTTAACAATGTGCAACATGTGCAAACATCCTGTTGTCTCCTTAGTGTGAGAACCTGAAAGAAAAAATAAAATCTGAAGGGTACAAGAGATACTGAGAATAGAGAATGAACCTGTTCAAAAGGAAGGAATTACTGAGTTGAGGAGGACAGGCGAGGGAGTGGGGGAAAGAGATTTTTCTATGTATTTAAGCAGGATGGTTTGGACAACTGTACTGTGGATTTCTGCTGATCTGTGGAAAAGAGCATTTGGTGCTTAATTTGTTTTGTCTCCTTTTTTTTCCACTCAGACTCATTGTTTATTTAAAGAGGAAACCATAGCTAGGTATATTAGCTAATCTTTCACCGGCTTGCTTGAGGCTCTGTGATCACTGTTGTCCAGCAGCTGCACTCCCATGCTCTGTAAGAGATTTGAGGTGGGCCCTGCCAGTCCAGCTGGAGAGCTGTATGATTTCAATATATTTGAAACCAGGTTCAGGCCTACATCCACTGGGGCCAGAAGGGAATCTCTGGCACCAGAACCTTCCTCATCTGAATTGTTATTGGTAGTCTGAGATGAAGGCTTCTTATTCACTCTCTTGCTAGTGGTAAAACTTCTGCCCATGATGGTATGTGCCAGTTCCTGGTCCATCCGGGCCATGTATGACCTGAGGCTGTCAAGAGCTCCTTTCAGAGAAGCTTCTTCACCAGGTTCCTGAGTCTTGAGGTCCACGTCATCATCACTGACTAAATTTTCAAAGTCTTCCTCATCCAGATCATCAGAGTCTGATGCCTGGGTCTTCAGCCCTAAAATTTTATCAAAATAATAAAGAAAAGCATCTGTATCAAAAGTGATTGGAGCCTCAGAAGATTCTCGAGGCAGCTCTGCTCCCTTGTGGGTTGAGACTTAGGATATAAAAGCTTTCATGCTCTCTGTAACTTGATTTAAGTCATAGTTCTGCTCCTCCTCCTTCTTGGAAATGGGTTATGACTCTTTTGTGCCAACAGCCTCCTGCAGGAACTGATCCAGCTGATCTGATGAAAGCTCTAACCACTGGTCCTAATCCTCTGGAGGAAGGCTAGCTTCTTCTTTCTTAAGCTCGTCTACATCAAATGGTACTCTCTGTAATATGGTCAAGATTTCTTTATCAGGGCCCAGTGCAAGTGAACTTTCTGGCCAGTTTACTACGAGCTGGAAGTAGTTCTTTGTCATTTCTAGCCTTTCCTGGTATTGAACAGAACCCTTTATGAGTCCCTTAAAATAATCATTCTTTTGCAGACTCTCAAGGAAGCTAGCCCAGAGTCATGAGTTGGTCACAAGGGACTTCTTGGTTTCCAAAAGGTGGGCTACATTTGGAGCATAAAATCTCGAATCCATGAGCCGGCTTCACGCCCAGTTCATGGGCTCAGTACTGAGGATGAGATGGAAGTGGCAGCTGGTATCCACCCCGTCAGCCTGGCACAAACCTCTGTTGTGCCAACTGCATGTAGACACATTTAGTGAAAGTAACTGATGTCATTATTTGTGTTTTTGCAAGAATGTCTTGAAGACATGACAGGCTCACAGGTCACCTGGGTCCCACAGGTAAAAAGCCTGGACAGCATGTTTTGTCTCCTTTTTCTCTTCATAATTTCTTATATATTTCTTTCTTTCCTTCTTTCTTATTCCAGTGTTGCATGTATATATCTAGTAATATAAACAACTAATTTGAAGACAACGGTATTCAACACAACAAATACTGTGAAATTCATATTATTTTATTTAGTGAAATTATGTATCATTTGTAGTTTTTATTTTAATACTATTTTGTACTCTTTTTAAAATATAAAAATTTAAAAAACAATGCCCAAAGTACTGAACATTGTTGCTCTCCTACAGTTTTGTTCTGAAATTTTAAATCCATTGTTTTTATTATTTTTCTTTTCATTAAAATAAAAAGAACTTTCATTTCCTCATCTGCACATTTCACAGTCACAAAGCCTCTATCACATATACCACAGGTACAAGCTTTTTATTTTTGAAAGTGAAATATCTTATTTTTTTGTATTTTAAGGAAGGGTCTACGGAGTGTTCAGGGTCTCACTAACTAGATTGGACTTGTAGTGATCTGCCTGTTTACACCCTCACAAGAGCTAGGATTACAGGTGTGCCCCACCATGCCCAGTCTCAATTGTGGTCTCAGTGCACCCCGGAGGTAGGGCCAGCACAGAGCCCTGGGGATTGAACCCCTAGCCCTATGCCTGCTTGCATGCACTTCAATCTGCTGAGCTATTTGGCCAGCCTTTGAAAGTGAAATATCTTATTTTCATCTGAAATACATTTGTATACTTATGGCTTTCTCCCCCAACTACTGGAGATCTGCAGGAATGAACCCAAGACTTTTGCACTGAACTATATTTTTTAATTTTTCAAGAGTCTTACTAAGTTACTAAACTGCCCAAGTTGCCCTTGAATTTGTACTCTTTCTGCCTCAACCGCCCCAGAGTGCCAAGATTACAGGCATGTACATGTTTGGTGTCATCCTTATATAGAAAAATTACTGTACACAATAACTAAGCTATAAAAAACTATAATGTAGAAACAAAAAGTTAAATGATATATGAAAAGACTTACTAATAGAAAAAAGTATCTTAATTAGAAAATAATTAAATCAAAATCAACAAATATCAAGATGTTTCGCCCCAGACCCAGTCCTAGCCCAGGCCTGGTGAATGTGTGGGAGGGATTCTGGCTACCCTGCGCCGGTGGGACCTACTGATGGTCACAGGCCAGGCTCAGCGAGGGTGAGACCCTCTTCCACCCCCTTGGGACATCCCCCACCACTCCATAGCACCTCCCCAACCCACACACTGAGTAGAAATTTCTGCCACGTTTCAGGAACCCCCAGACCCAGTCTACCCCAGGCCCAGTGAAGGTGTGGGAGAGCTTCTGGCTACCCTGCACTGGCGGGACCTACTACTGGTTCCAGACCAGGCACAGCACGGGGGAAACCCTCTCCGATCCCCTTGGGACGCCCCCCATCAATCCGTAGTACCCCCACACAACCCACACACAGAGTAGGAATTTCTGCCACGTTCCGGGAACCACCAGATCCAGTCCTAGGCCAGGCCTGGTGAGTGTGAGGGAGAGCTGACTCTCTCCCCTACTCCACCTTGTCCCCTCCAGGCTCAGCTCTGGCCTGGCATATAGCCTCGGGTGAAACCCTGCAGCTGCAATCCCTACAGAGAGTGTAGAGGATAGAACCACCCAGCTAGTCCAGGACCAGAACATCTTGCCAGAGGGGCAAAACAGGTTCACCCCCAAGGGCAGCAGCAGGAAGGAGCTGAGCACAGCAGCCAGACCAAAGCCAGGCACAGCTGGATAAATCCAAACTTTGTAGATCTGCACCTGAACTTCAGTATGTGCTAAAGTAATAACTGAAACAAACATCTACAACAAAAGTCACAAGACAGTGTTACACAAAATGATGAGAAGGAACAAAATGTGACCTCAGAACCCAAGCCCAACCATAACAAGTGCAGAGGACACTAACACAGAACAAATTGGGAATCACACAGCTGAAAGCAATTAATCAAAAGCTTCTGAAATAAAGAAACAGCTGCAGAAAGGTATAGAGGAACACAGATTGGAAATAAAAAAA
>NW_004524659.1:5363149-5390088 GCF_000260255.1 Octodon degus
GAGGAATGTATGCAATGTGTTAATTATTGAAACTGTCCTACCAATTTGATTTGAAACTGTCTCATTGCTATTTGTTTATCAATAAAATTATGGAAAAATTTTAAAAATGTAAAAAAAAAGATGTTTCTAATTTCACAAACACTTAGATACAAATTTCCTTTTAACCACCACATTTTATAAAACTTTTAGGAAAAATCTACAAGTTTAGAAACACGCCATTTATGTGATCTTATGCAGGTAACTTTACTCTGTTAAAATAAATTGCAACCCATGTAATTTCAATGGTATTGCCTTTTAAAATTTAAACTTAGAGCATAACCATGATATTCAAATTTCACAACTCACTTTCATTTTGATCTAGTTAGAAATAAGTTCTAAATTTAGAACTGCTCAAAATGTATGACAAAAAAATAAAAATAAAACAATTAAAGGCCAGGCATGATGCCCTACGCCTGTAATTCCATTACTCTAGTGGCTGAGGCAGGAGGATTGTTGCAAGTTTGAGACCAACCTGAGCTACACAATGAGCTTAAGCCCTGCTTGAACTGTATAGCAAGAACTTGTCAATAAAATAAAACAAAATAAAAGTATTTAACAATGGCTGGGATTGGTTTAAATTTCATCTCATAGACAAAATTACAAATTGGCACAAGAACATTTTCACAAGTTTTATCTATGTCCTCATTCACAGTTAAGAAAACTATATCGGGTGGGAACGTGCGTCTATGGATATGCATATACCTATATAAGTTTCAATCTCAAGATAAATGATTATTATAGAAGAGAACTTGGCTTCACCTATTATTTTTCTGTGCTAAAATTCTACACCAGGAGCTAGCCAGACAGCTCAGCAGATTAAAGTGCCTGCTTAGGCAGGCGCAGGGACTAGGGTTCGATCCCTGGTGTGCCGTGCCCCAGCCCCAGGTGCGCTGAGACCGTGACTGAGACTGGGCATGGTTGTGCATGCCTGTGATCCCAGTGCTTGGGAAGGTAAAAACAGGAGGATCACTACGAGTACGGTCTGTGTAGTGAGACCCAGGAGAACCTGTACTAAATACATAAAAGAAATAAAATAAAAAGATTTTTTAAAAATAAATGAATGAAAAATGAAAAATAAATAAATAAATAAATGGAAATAAAATTCTACTCCAGCTCTTGTCCTCAGCACCCAAACTCAAGTGGCTTGGAGTTTAACAACAGTGATCAATAAGCAGGCATTTATGGAGTAGTGACCACATAGTCACAATGCCTTCCAGGAAAGACTGGCATTGTTGCTTTGTGCTTCTTGAACTACTCTGTGTAACCCCATTTCCCTTTCTAACATACTCTTGTCAACCTGTTATAGAAAACAGATGACACATGAGAAGAATTGGCACTGAGAAAGTTTAGGAGGCAGATCTCTCCCCAAAGAGTCAGAGCTCCACCTGGCAAGGTTTGGGGACTTTCATAGGGAAAGGGAGGAAGGAGGTAAAAAAAGCAGATTTGGCACATATGATTGGAGGGTTGGGTGACATCTTGGTTGCAAAGGGAATTTAAACACTTCAGGTTAGACTGCCAGGTCATCGGTTATACAAAGGCAGTAAAGACAGGAGTACCCGAAGAAAGAAATGTTCTGTTACTTGTCCAGACGTGTCAGCCCAGTTTGGGGTGGCATTCTGGGTAGGCTTTATTTAAAATTTTAATTTCTTTTTCATTTTCCCCTCTTTTAGTTAATCAGAAAAATCATTTTCAGAGATCTTGGTATATAAGTCTGTATGGGGGGGCGGTATCGGATCTTAGGCTCATTTGGAGGCATTTGGTGGCTAAAACTATTACTGTTTATTTGGAGGTTAACATTGTTTATTTGTTTGGTAATAAAGGAGGCATGTTCCATACCTGGGTTCATAGAGGTTTGGACAGCCCCGACTATCACAGAAGTAATTTTTTCTCCCTTTATAGTAGCCTCTACTGAAAGATTTCCCATATCTTGGTTTTGGTCCCAACTAAGGCAAATGTTTTTATTATTAGTCTGATAGTTATGTTCCTAGTCTAAGCCTCCACAGCCCAAGGAAAAGGGCTGGTTATGTTGGAACGGGCATCAAAGTACAGAGACGTGGAGGTCTGAGAGGGGTCCCATCTGGTTTGGGTGACAATCTTTATAGAGCCAGCTAACTGGACTTGGAGCTCCCAGAGCCCTGAATCTGGGTGGCAGGCACAGGGGCCCAGCAGGCCGAGCAGGAGCAGACACAGGTTGGATCCAGGAAGTCATCTTAAGCCCAGGGAAGGCAGCGCCAAGTCCACAGTCCAATGGTTCCACCAATGTAGAAGAGAATGAAAGTGACCTTGTGGGGAACTCTCCAACCCTCTGGGGACACAGCCCAGAGACCCAGGGCAAATAAGGTTAGCAAGAGGAAGGGGATTAGAAACCAAACTGGGTATCGGAACTTGAATCAATCAGGGCAGAAGCTCCAGTGTATGATGTCCATCTGGCTTTAGCCATGTACAGCCTGTCAGCTTCCAGAGTGACAAGAGCAGGGCTTTGAGGCTGCTGTCTCCTCAGAGTTGCCCTCAGGGAGCTGACTCACCCAGGGAACCTTCCAGCAGGCACCTAGGTGAGCTGTCATGGTCCAGGAATGACGCACCCACGACTGGATGTCAGAAACTGTCATCACTGTGGGAGTGGCCAAAATAACTAAGTAGGGGCCCCTCCCCGTGGATTGTAGGCGCTCTCTTTTTTAATCTTATACCCGTATTCAGTCCCCTGGGTTGAAAGTATGTGTGTGGGGACGTGAGGATGTGCGGGTCCCTGTGAAAATGACTGACCTTTCCGCTATATTTTTGTGTATTTGAGAAAAGGTTTTTCCTAACTGTGTAAGTTATTGCTGCAGAGATACATTACCTGGCTGACGCAGGTCTCCCTGGAGATTCCTAATTATGGGTGAGGGTCTCCCATATAAAACTTCAGAGGCTGTCTCTCCCCCAGCCCCTGGTGAGCTTCAGATCTTGAGAACATGGCAACTAAGTCTACTCATGGTGCCTGAGTTCTTGGTGATACTTGGTTAGTAGAGACTTTAAGCCCTGTTCATTCTTCTAAATTCTCCCCAGCTTGGTGACCTATGTATGTTGTACATAAGTTTCATCTGATTTTTAATTTTTAGTCAATTTCTGGGTTATTTTGCTACAAATGCAGGCCCATTGCTATGGTTAGGGGCAGCCTATCTCTAGGGATGATTTCTCTTGGTAATACTTAACAGACTTTAATGCCCTTTAGTGGGAAATGCCTCCAGCCACCTGGAATAACAAAAGAAGAAATATTCTGTTCCTGGGACTATCCAGACATGTCTGTCGGTCGGTCTGTCTGTCTGTCTGTCTGATTTTGGAGGTCATTCTTGGCAGATTTAATTTAAAACGTTAATTTGCCTTTCAGACCCAGCAGAGAAAGTATGTGCCTTGACTTTGTCACTCTGTTGCTATTAATAGGGACTGGTCCAGCCTGTGTGGTTTGACACCTCTCCATTACCAGGTACCCTTGGATTTTTATCCTAAGATGACTTGATCACACAGAGAATCTTTAAATTAATAATATCATTAATAAATGTCCTGTTAGTGATGAATTTGGGTGATTTTATAATAATAACTAATAGTAAACAATGCACTATCATTTAAGGGTATAAGTGACCCATTTCTCATGAATCAATACTGCAGGCAACTGAGTTAGATAGAAAAAAATTTTTTTTCAGTACCAGAGCTCAAACTCAGGACCTTGTACTTGCCAGGCAGGCACTTATGCCAATGAGCTGTCTCCCCGGCCCAAGACAGAAATATTATAGGTAGTCAGACAGGGATAGGCCCTCACAGAAGGAGCCAATATGGAAGACAAGATGACCTCACAACTTTGGGAGAAACAGACACTCTCCATGTGGGCCAGGACCTCAAGACAAAAGAGTAAACAAATGCAGTCCCAAACCTCCCTAGGAATGGGCATCAGGGATTAATATTCTAAATAGATATCAGAAAAAATAAAATAAAATAACAAATAAATAAATAAATAAAAATAAAATAAATAGGTATCAGTCACTTTGAAGAAGCCAGAGTCACTGACCCAATCCCTACTGGAAGAGCTCCTATTCCGTATTCATGCCTGATTGCTATGTGACTTGCTTCCCCATTTGATCCAGGATTTAATCAATTTTACTTGAGCAATTGTGCTTGTAATCATTGGTTGACCATAGTTTTGCTCCATCTCATGTGCAAGTTCCCATGTTTTCCACTTCAGACCCGCTTCAACTCATGGTTTTGCTTCATAAAAAGCCCTAGAAAAGGCAGCTTTCTTGGCAATCTGCTCAGGTCCCCTTCTGTCCCTCTCTCGGACAGCAGCTTTCTTTCCCCCCAATAAATATATTCTGCTCTTAACCTCCATCATTCCAAAATTTCATTCTTCAGTTTTAGAGACCACGAACTCATTGCAGGTATCTTTCAGGTTGGCAGTTTCATTCCCCTATATCAATAACATCTCAATACAACCTCTGAAAGAAACAGACCTGAATGAGCTTCAGGGAAAGCCATGGAGCCTCAGAAGTGAGCCTGCTCAGCCTCACTACACGGGAGAGGAGAGGACTTTCCACCCCAGAGCTATTGCTCTCCTTGTTATCTAAAACTACCTCTGGGCTGGGTGTGGTGGAGCATGCCTGTCATGACAACACTCTGGGAGGCTGAGGCAGCAGGACTGTATGCTCCAATCCAGTCTAGGCAACTCAGCAATTTAGTCAGAATGTGTCGCAAACATTTTATAAAAGGGCTGGGGTGTAGTTCAGTAAGAAGGTCCTGAGTTCTGTAGCTAGTACTGAAGAAAATAATTCATTGATAAATTAAAAATAAATTTTGAAAAATAAAGCTACCTGTAGTCACAGTGCCTCATATGCTTCTCCGGCCAAGAAAGTCCCCTGGGCACTTCAGGACACCACAGCCCAAGAACCTAGCTCATGACTGCCACAC
Organism: Octodon degus; assembly: GCF_000260255.1. Lineage (NCBI taxonomy): Eukaryota > Metazoa > Chordata > Mammalia > Rodentia > Octodontidae > Octodon > Octodon degus. Next base: position 5,368,124 of record NW_004524659.1, read on the forward strand.
AGTTGTGCACCAGGAGAGTCCATCTAAAACCAGGCAGGAGGACACATAGTCAAGTCATGGAGAAGATGCTTTAGGATTATCTGGGGTTTAAGGTGCAGCAACAGGGCCTCAGAATATGGCAGAAGTGTTTCACGCTCACACACACCCACTGGAAGACTCCAGCTGGTTGATGTGTTTACTAACAGGACAGGGTTATTTGCTCAGCACGTCCACCATACAATCTTACTCCACAGAGAGGAGCTTTACCCTGGCTATGTGCTGGAGCCAGCTTCTACTGGCTTGCAAAATCAAATGTTAAATTTTCTGAAAATGTGCAGCTGTTGTTTAAATGCAGGCATTACTAAAATTAAATTATGTGAGCTTACAGTTAAATAAACTGTACTAAAATACAAAGGTAATAAATACCCTGAGCTTGATTTTCAGTTATTTCACTTTGTTTCACTCTCATGTTTGCCCTTGAAGTTATTTAGGTCCACTGTACCCAGTGGTGAGAATGTAATGTAACAATATGTTACAGGGCTCCCCTTCCAAACTCTTTAGCCTCTTCTATGGCCTCACATGGATTCCCTGAAGTTGAGCACCAGGGAAGTATTTACACCACAGGAAGTGTCAAACACAACAAATCAGAGTTTCTTTTGTTTTGGTTTGTTCCCACAGGCTTTCTTATGCTTTTATCAGCCCACTGCTAGATATAGGAATACCTCTGGGAGCCTGAAAAGGGTTGAATAATAATAGGCTAGTAAATAGCAGAAGACAATCCCGGGAGGGTGGATGAATTGCACCGGCATTTGGAGGCTGTATTGGTCAGCTTTTCATTACTGTAATGAAATGGCTGACACAATTAATGTATAAAAGGAAAAGGGTTATTTTTCCTCTTGGTCCTGAAGGTTCTAAAATCAAATGGTCCCAAACTTTGGGCCTCTGGAGTGGTGGCACATTGTGGCAGGATCATATGGTAAAGCAAACTGCTTACCCCACCAGCCAGTTTTTCTGTCAGCTCTCCCCTGACTCCGAGATTTACTTCTTTTTTTATTTCTTCATCAAGTTGTTTTCCAAGTGTCTTGATCCTGGGTCTCAGAGAGGCTATATTTTGCTGCCATCTTATTCCACTATTTTTTTTCAAACCCTCTATAGCCAGGAAACAAAGGAAAAGAAACTGAGGTCCCCTTTGAAAGCATGTTCCCAGTGATCTAAAGACCTTCCAGAAGGCCTCATCTCCTGAAGGTCCCCAGCATCTCCAGTAGTACCACCTGGGGACCACGCCTTCAACACACGGAATTCAGGGGACACCAACCATATTCAGAGCACAGCAGAGATAGCAAGAGATGGAAAATGGTGTTAGCCAGCCCACACCAAGATTTTGTCTTGGAAGGGTCAAAGACAATGAGGACTGAAAATCCCCTGGACAGATGCAATGACATGCAGCTCTCTCCCCTCCTCATCCAACCCTAGAAACAACTAACAGGAAGTTTTTCAGAGAAAAAAAAAAAAAAGATCACTGTGGCTGAGAAAAATATGCCCCTAACCCTATCCCTCAGCCCCAGCACAACCTCCAACTTCTCTGGTCTGTCTTTACCTAGAGAAAGTACATTAAGACATATGGGTGAGTGACAATAAGGTATCCTTTGGCAGAAGCCTCCCCAGATGAGGGAAGGGTCTCTCTCTCTGGGAGAGGAAATGCTCCTCTCCCCCGCACATGATCCCCCACCTGTGCCCCCATGAGCTCGAGAGGGGGACCCCTATATAAAAGCTATACTAACAGGCATGGGCCACCATGCTAGAGGTTCAATAAAATATTCTGTGAATGAATCAGTGAGTGAACATGTTGCTAGAAAAAGAAACATTATTTCTTCTTGGGAGTTTTTTAAAGGACAGATAAGAGTCCTGGTTCAGGGTCTTCTCTTATTTTTTGCATCCCAGCCCCAACCCCACTTCACCTCCAATCAGTGCTTTAAGAAAGACCCAAGTGGATCTTCAGGGCCTCCCAAGGCTGCCATAACACTATCCCATTGACTGGGGCGGAGAGGTTTAAACCACAGAGACTTATTTTCTCCCAGTCTGGAAGCTGTAAGACTGAAATCAATGAGTCTGAAAGGTTGGCTTCTTCTTGGCTTGTAAATGGCAATCTTTATCCTGTCGTCCTCTTTTTTCTCCTCCTCCTCATCCCCCTTCTCTTCCCTCCCCCTCCCCCCGCCTCCTCCTTCCTGCCTCAGCTTCCAGTGTAGCTGGGATTGCAGATGTCTCAGTCACTTCCTCATTCTGGGACAAAACACACGATACCTACATGTTAAAGGAGGAAAGGTTTGTTTTCATTTACAGTTTTTAAACATTTCAATCTTTAGTCAGCTGGCTCCAAGGCAGGGTGGCACGACAGAGGAGAAACAGCCCGAGGCAGAGCAGGCAGGAGGCAGCAAGCAGGAAGCCTTCCTTTCCTGTTAGCCCACTGGGGCTACAAGCCTATTGGAGGGTGCTATCCACACCCAGGACTATGAACTCCTAGAACTATGTTAAACCAATTGGTGGACTAATTTAGTTATCACACACACACACACACATAATCCCTATTCACACACATTAGATACAGACACCTCCAAAAGGCCACACCTATGAGCACATGATCCCCCACCTATGACCCCTGTGAGCTCAAGAGGGAGACATCTATATACGAGCCACACTAACAGGCACAGGCCACCATGCCAGGTTCAATAAATTATTCTGTGAATGAATCAGCGAAGGAACATGTTGCTAGAAAAGGCAAAATCATTTCTTCTTGGGACTTTTTTAAAGGACAGGTAAGAGTCCCGGTTCTTTTAGGTGCTACGACCAAACTCCCTCTTGATTCCCAACCATACAGGACCAAGTTTCCCCAAATCAGGTGCTCTCCAAAGACCCAAGGACACATACACAACCTGAAAACAATGGACAAGAGGCATCGGTGAAAAACTATAGTGAAAAAAATGCAAAGTCATTCCTCGTTTTAAATTTATTTTTTCATATTTTTATTCTTTGATTTATTTTGACCTTTATACTAAAAAAAAATGTAATCACAGGAGGGAGAAAAAAGCTCTTCAGTGAACAGAGACATTTTCCTTATACCCAAACTGCAAATAGCAAGTTGTCCACACTATGATTTTAGAGCCTGCAAAAACCTCTAAGAGAGTCCATCCCCAAAAACAGGGTGGGTGGGTGGATGCCTGAAAATCCCAAACATACCTCACCTTATCATGCTTCCCAGACACTGTGGTGTTTCACAAATTGAGACCCTTTTGTAACAACTTTGCTTCCAGCAAAGACCACGGGCATTTTTTCAACAGCTCAATTGATAGTATTTTTGGCAACAGAATATCTTAACTAAGTTACACATGTTGGTGTCTTAGACATAATGTTACTGTGCACTTCCTATTGACTTTAGTAGGGGCTGAACATAATTTTTCAGTGCCTAGAAATCAAACAGCTTGTAGGATCAGTTCAACGGCTATATTTGCTCTCTTACAGCAGTCAGCGTCTCAGAGACTGCCCTGTGGATTTAGTGAAACATAGACCATTGAGTATGCTAACCCTGTGTCATTATTTGTTGTTTACTGATATATAATATCTCTTGTGGAATAGTGGGGACATTTCTTCATGTTCAACATCTATATAGCAAAGGCTACAAAAGCAAAGGGGCCTGGGAGGTTTTTAGGCTGGCCTCTGTATGGTCCCTTTTTTCCCACAAGAAGAAAGTCATGGTAGGTCTCTCAACACCCTTCTCCCTCCTCACAGAGATCGAACAGTGAGCAGGGAGCCGCCATCCCAGCAAACGGCCACAAAAGCTTGCAACCCAGGTGCTTCTGACATCAAGCACTCTGTGGCTGGTTCAGAAGAGACATGTTCGCTAAATCCTGTTTGGCCCCTTCTTATGTCCTGTGTCTAGATGCCTCCCACCCCTCATGAGGTCACAGGTGGGGCCTTTCAGAGGTGTCCACATCTGGAGTGTGTGACGCTGGGATCAAGGGTGTGTGAGTACTAAATTAGTCCACTGGCTGGTCTGGCATAGTTCTAAGAGCGGATAACAGGAAGGCCTGCCCCTGGGTGTGAGTGCTGCCTGCCTTGGGTAGGGCGCTTAGCCTGGACACAACATAAGGGACAGGAAGAGGGCTGCCGCAGCTGCATGCCGCTTGCTGCTTCTTCACGACTTTGCTGCTTCGCTGCCTTCTGCCCCTCACCAACCGTTTCTCCTCTGCCCTCCTCCCTGCCCTGCCACCCTGCCTTGGAGCCAGCAACTATGATCAACTATGAACTAGAATCTCTACAATCTGTGAGCTAAATAAACATCTCCTCTTTTAACTCTGGCTGTCAGGCATTTTGTCTCAGCAATGAGAAACATAACTAAGACACCCCCTTTTTCGGTGAGGTATAGATGACAATTGTGTCTTGGGTCAGCATGAAAAGTGGAAGGGATTTTCTTCTATGAGTGTTTTAAAACGTGGCCAATTGCTTTGAGTGAAAAACAAAACACTGGGTGTGTTTTGGAGAAAAAACCAAAACATAACATTTTTTTCCAGCAAGAACACAGAGTGAAAAACAATCACGGTATGAGTTTATCATGATAATAACTGTGGCCCCAATATTCCAACACCATGCCAACCTTTTAACAGTGAATACCTAAAGAATGTTGAAAGACACCATTCTGTTTGATGCAATTGTATGTAAAATAATCTTGCTTGAAGCAAAGGAGCATCAATCTCTATTACTTAGAAACAGATGAGAAGGCGAACCAGCAGCTGCTTGACCACGAGAAGATACAACCTCACTCCATTGTGTTTTGTGCTTCCAGATACTTTTTCAAATGGGCCAAGCTCTCCTGTTCCTTCCTACATCTTGACAATGTCATTGTCACTGAGGTCACTGGTAGCTTTCCATGATGTAACTGATCAGCCACCATAATAAATTGATAGAAAATCATGGATTGAGGTATAACCTTTGAGGGTGTGAGGTGACAACGTGCAGTTTGAAGTGTGGCACACAGTACTGAAGCCCCCGCTCACCACCAAGTTGGCTGTGGCTTTCGTGGAGCGGATCCAGGCATATGGCATCATAATGGAGCATGAATTTAAAGCAACAGAGATGTACGAGGGAGATTAAAGCTTCATCTGTAGGGACATACTGCGTGGCAAAAAACAATAATTATAGTATTTTCTGCTTTATGTTATGAGAAGGACGATCCCTTTTGGTAGAGTGTGGGCTCCCTCTGCTGCTGGGAGGAGACTCTAGGCACTTGGGTTCCATGGACTCTGGATCAGAGAAGGTGACCCTTCTTGGGAAGGGACAAGTGGTGCTGACAGGGACAGAAGGACCAACTTGTTCTGTGGGCACTGGCCTTGTGGGACTGCTGTGCTGGACTACTGCTACAAGCAGCAGCAAGAAGTGAAAGGAATGGAAAAGTACCAAAAAATTGCTAAGGGTCACTGTGGTGTCACCTGCGTGTGAACTGGAACACAGTACATCACAGAAGCCATGCAAAGGGGCACCTGTGTGGAGCGCGGGCCTGCCTTGGCCCTAGTTGCAAAGAATATGGCAATGTTTATCCTTCCTTTTCCTGCCCTCTTTCGCCCTGTTCCTGCCTTTCCTTGTCCTCTGCACAGCTGCTGTGGGAGCTCCAGAACTGAATCGACTATTTCACTGGTTTGCTGAGGGTTCTGCCATGCCTAGAACTCCAGCAGCCACCCTGAGTGGCACCGGTGGTACACTGCTACACGACAGAGGCTGCGTCCCTCTGCAAGTCTCACCTTCCCTGCATCAGCAGACAATGTCTCTCTATCAGTCTGGCCCTAGATTCTCACCGCCAGTTGACCTCGGGACAGTTTTTCACAGCAAAGGGATATTTTGACAGAGCCATGCTGGAAGCAAAAAGATTCAATGCCACAACTTTGGTGTGTTCATTTGGGAAAAAAGAAAATTCAATCAAACCTTAACTCCAGTTGCTTCTATCTCCAATATGTAAGAGAAAGATAACAAACTCCATTCCATAGAAACAGATGAGGGCATAGGAGTGGGTAAAGGTCAGGGGTGCAGATTAGACACTATACTTCCCTACTTCTTTTAGAAGTAATGATAGAACCCAGGGCCTTTATGCTGGTTTACATCCCTAGCCCTTGTATTTTTAATCTTGAAACAGGGTCTCACTAATTCACTGAATTTCCCAGGCTAGGATTGAACTTGTGATTTGCTGGCTTCAGACTCCCAGAGGACTGAGGTTCCAGGCATGCCTCAGTACCCGGCTCAGACACCAGACTCTTTGAAACTAGGATCACACTCTCGCTTCTGTTACAGAGAACTACCATGAATCATCCTAGCAAAACATCTAGCTTTCTCGGTGATACATTTGTTCTTTTTATGATCAGTATCTCAAACCCTCTTATTTCTCTCTTCAGAGATAATGGCCATACTTTCACTTAGTCAAAAGAGTACGCGTGACTTCCTGGTGATGCCTGAACTGTTTTACTCCATGTTCATCAGATGCTGAGTGAGAAGACAATCAGGTAATTGCCAGCTCTCTAGGTGGAAGTCAAGTATGTTGCTACATGACCACCTACTCCCACTTGGCAACCTGCTCGGAGGAATATGTAATTGCATTTCTGATGGTGTGCTTTGAATATGTTTTTATTTCATACCTTTACTTTCAACATTCACAGCATTTCTTCATTTGTTTATTCAGCTAGGAGACCACCACAGTCATGCAGATGAAAGAGGAAAGTGGCGTAGCCAAAAGCAGGGGCTGGAGGAGCGGAGGAGGGGATAGATCCCTGAGAGAGTTGGGGAGAGACTCAAGTGACGTGGATGTAAGTGGAAGCAGAAAGAGGGGCCAAGGCAACTTTAGGATCGTTGGTGTGTGGCTACAGGACACCTGATTTTGACCTGGTTGCAAAAAATGATTGCAGTAATTGCTATCATTTACTGAGATGGTGAGCAACAGAGCGACAGATGTAGAAAGGAAGTCAAGACTTAGTATTGGGCACGTTGAGTTTCAGATACCTGTTAGACCTCAAGAAGAGGCTAGCAGAGAGGGAGAGGCTGGGTTCCAGGAATGGATGGGGCTGGAGGTTGGTCCTGAGACACATCAGGAGCCAGATGGATCCAAAAAGAAAAAGTTGCCTCTGTGAAAGAAAAACCCAAAGAGGCCACATGTTTGGAGGAGGGAGGGAGGGCTCAAAATTGCTGCTGATATGGAAGCGATCAGTGACATTAAGGCAGCTGTGGAAAATCCTAACTGGGTGCGCAACAACGAAAAGAGAAGTATAAAAGTGGAAATGATCGGTATGAACTACTCTTTTTAGTTTTGCTAAAAAGGAGAGCAGAACAGTCAAGCAGGACTAGGAGAGAGTTGCAGCTTTTTTTTTCTACAGTTTTATTGATAAACAGATAGCAATGAGACAGTTTCAAATCAAATCGGAAGTACAGTTTCAACAAATAATACACTGCATATATTCTTCTTAGTGGTTAATTGCTGTACAAGATGCGGACTTGTGATCCTATTTACAAACACCATTAGAACAAATCATTCTATTCATTAAGACAATGCAACTATATATCTACCCCAACCACTTTGAATACACAGATACAGAATGGACATTCATCGGTGTACCCCATTTTTCCTAAGTTCCGTTATTGAATATTATAGGTGTGTAAACTCAGCAAAATATTCTAAAAGAGTCCAGTAGCCCATAATAGCATTGGGTCTTCTGTTTAACTGGCAATGTCAGAAATTATTGACCTGAGTCCCCCACAGCTTAACTTAACAGCATGGCTTTATTTCTTATATTTCGTCTTCATACTTTTCTACTGGATGGTTAAGACCAAGGTAAAGCAGGACCTATGCAACAAGAGTTGTAGCTTTTTGGTCTGAGAAGGTCAATGGAATAAGTTTTTTTTTTTTTTTGGTTCCTCGAATGCCTTCAGGGCACTTTTGGCCAGCGGGAGAGTTGTGAAGTTCGAACTCCAGCAACCTGAGCCTGACAGCTTTGCGGAAGCAGCCCCTTAAAGGACTGAGCTAGAGCCAGGCCCCCCAGTTGCAGCTTTAAGACACGTTCTCATTTGCACTGTGGACCACTGGGGCACACAGTCTTACTATAAGTCTTACTCTTACTCTTTTTACTTGTTGCTGGGACAAATACCCGACACTCAAAATGAAGGAAGGGAAGGTTTGTTCAGCTCACAGTTACTGGAGGGTCCAGTCCATATTCCGCTGGCTCTAAGGCAAATGACAGCAGTTCATGTGGTAGAAAACAATGAAGAGCAGAGGAGGAGCAGCAGCTGCGGCGTCCATCAAGCCTCTCTCTCCCTTCTACACTGGCTGCCAAGACTGGTGCTCCATGGTGATCATAGCTCTTCCAAAGTGGCCCGGCTGCCAAGATCAAGTTCCTCTGAAGTCTGGGACCTTTCCACCCAAGAGGAGCAGGGCGGGAGGAAGTCAGGCAGGGCAGCAGGAAGCCTTCTTGATTCCTGGGCCCTGCCCACCTGCAGGGCTAGGCCCCCTCGCTGAGAACTGCTGGAGCTGATTCAGCCAAGTTGACACAATGTATCAACTAACACAAGGTTTGTTAATACCAAACACCTGAGTAGTGTGTCATTACAACAGCTACAGTATCACTAGGCGATAGGACTTTTGTAGCTCCATGATAATTGTAGGGGACCACCACTCTATATGGGGCCTGCTGTTGACCTAAACATCACTATGAAGGGCATGACCATATGTTAACGTACTTTTGCTCTTGTTACCATAACTAATTACCACAGACTTGATGACTTGACATAATTTACTTTTTCTTAATTCCAGAAGCTCAAGCCTAAAAGCAAGCAGTTTCTAGGTTTCTTCAGAAGCTCTGTCCTTGGCTGGTGGCTGGTTTCATCATGTGTTCCTTTCTATGTAACTGCAGGTCTCTTATACCCCAATCATGTTGGGTTAGTGCCCCAATCTTCTAAATATATTGAACATTAACTGCATCTTTTTTTCTAGTACTAGGGATTGAATCCAGGGCCTTCACTCTGAGTTACATCCTCAGCCCTATGTTAGTTTTTGAGACAAGTTTTCACTAACTCTTCAAGTTGCCTATGCTGGGTTTTAAACTCACACTCTTCCTGCCTCAGCCTCCCAGGAGTACTGGGATTACAGACTTCTGTCACCACATCCAGATTTACATCTTTAAAGGCCCTATCTCCAAATATAGTCATGTTAGAGAGTATCTTTTTTTCCTTTTTTTTTTTTTTTTGGAGATAGGGTCTGATATAGTCAGAAGTCAGATTGACCTTGAGTTCACTAGATAGCCTATGCTGGTCTCAAATTCATAGCGATTCTTCTGCATCAGCCTCCTGCATGCTGGGGTTACAAGCATATGCCATCACTCCTCTAAGCTTAGTACTTACCTCTTGTAAGTGGAATCATGCCATCTTTGTCCTTCTGTGACTGGGTTACTTCACTCAGCACATGTCTTCAGGGTTTACCCAAGTGATGCCACGTGTCAGAACTATGCACCTTTTTAAGGCTAAATACATTTTACATGTATATACACACCATGCTTGGTTTTTCCAGTCATTCATCAATGTTATTTCTTTTAGTTTTTGTCAACAGTGCTGCTGTGAGTGTACAAATGACTCTTCAAGACTACTTTCAAATGTAAGGAGGGAAGAGAAGCTAGCTGCTTGAGCTGCTGCTACTCCTCCCTTTGCTCTTTGCTGCCACCATGAAAGTTGCTCTCTGCCACGTGCCATTCTGCATGGAGCCAGTTGAGTATGGACTGAAACCTCCAGTAACTTTGCAATAGCTGCTGGCTAAAAACTTGCCCATAGACTTTTCGAGTGCAAAGAGGATTCTAAATCAGACTACGACAACATTCCCACTGTGGTCTTCAGTCACTCCCCCTACTGGGACAGTAGGGTTCACTGAAGATGAAGCCATTCATAAATATGGAAAAGACAATGTGAAGATCTATTCAACTGCCTTCACCCCAATGTACCATGCAGCAACCTCAAGGAAAACAGAATGTGTGACGAAAATGATTTGTGCCAATAAAGAGGAACAGGTGGTTGGGATCCACATGCAGAGAATAGGCTGTGATGAAATGCTGCAGAGTTTTGCCATTGTAGTAAAAAGGGGAGCAACAAAGGCTGACTTTGACAACATCATTGCCATCCACCGTACCTCTTGAGAGGAACTGGTCACGCTCCACTGAGCATCAGAGACTCAAGCAGCTGGTGTCTGGACCAGGACACCTTCTAAGATAAACCGGACTATTGTGTTTACTTCCTATTCTCATTTTACATATTCCCTTATTTTTATTTTCTTTTCTGTTTTTTTTTTTTTGTTGTTGTTTTTGTTGTTGTTGTTGTTGTTGTTGTTGTTTTCAGAACTGGGGATTGAACTCAGGCCCTTGGGCTTGCCAGGCAAGTGTTTATTCTACTGAGCCATCTCCCTGGCCCCATATTTCTTTATTTTAATCAGGATCTTCCAACAGTGGGAATTTTTCGTAAAGAACAGAACTTATTTATGTAATCAGAAATGGGTTGTTTTAATCTAGGATTTTGATTTGATCAGATCTCACAACGTTTTAAAATTTTATTAACAGTTCTCTACCACTTGATATTTTGTTGTTTTAGCCTCATCCCAAATATAAAATTATATGAAGTACAATGAAATTCATGTACTGGAATGCATATAGCATACTAGTTTTTAGAGAGGAATATAGGGACAGATCTTTATATTTAAACAAGTACAAGAATCTTTTATTTTGAAGCTAATACTGCACTCTGCACATTGCAAAGCTGCTTCAAGGATGTGACCTTTAATCTCCGATTTTATTTTTTTATTTGTTTTAAATGATTAAAATGGGTTTATACAACTAAAGTGTGCAGACCAAAAATTAGACAGATAGACGGGCTAAACAGATAGCCAATATTTTGGTCCTGGCCATATTTTTATTTTCTGGGGCATTTCCAGATTTTGGATTCTTGATAGTAGCCATCCTAATGGCTGTGAGTTGATTTTTTTTTTCATTGTAGTTTTGATTAAACATCTCTCTAATGAGCAGTAGATATTGAGCACATTTTTAGAGCATCTTTTCATGTGCTTGTTGGCTGTTGTGTATTTTTAGAAAAACAGATATTCACGTTCTTTGCCCATTTTTGGATCTGCTTGCTTGCTTTCTTTCTTTCTTTCTTTCTTTCTTTCTTTCTTTCTTTCTTTCTTTCTTCTTTCTTTTTTCAGAACTGGGGATTGAACTCAGGCCCTTGCACTTGCCAGGGAAGCACTTATACTACTGAGCCATCTCCCCGGCCTCTTTGCCCATTTTTGAATCAGACTTGTTCTTGTTGAATGGTACAGAGTTTTGCATACATTGTAGACATTACTCCTTCAGATGTATTACCTTCAAATATGTTCTCCCCTCCCACAAGGGATCTTTTCATTCTGTTGATTGCATCCTTGAATGTATAGATGTTTTTAGTTTCAATGAAGTCTAATGTATCTATTTTTACTTTGATGCCTGTGATATCAGTATCATAACTAATATATCACTGCCAAATCTGTATCGTGAGGTTTTCCTACTTTCTTCTACAAGTTTTATCATTTTTGCTCTTAGATTTTTTTTCATTTTTTTATTAGTACAGTTTGTAGGACATGTTTACACTCCTTGTGGGGAGTTGGTGTATGACTCATTGTGAATTAATCTTGATATATATACTGTAATGTTAGGATAGGTTTTTATTGGTGTTTGGTCACTGTTGTTAAAGAAGAAAGATAGTGGGGTATGGTGACCCACACCTAATATTCCAGCACTGTGGGAGGCTGAGGCAGGAGGACACAAGTTTAATCCCTGTCTGGGTAATTTAGGAATTTAACAAGACTGTCTCAAAAAGAAAAAAAAAAAAAGAAGAAGAAGAAAAAAAAAAGGGACTTGAGGTGAAGCTCAGTGCAAAGATCCTGGATTAAATTCCCAATACAAAAAGAGAAGGAAGGGAAGAGATTATTATAGAAGGTCATTCGGCTGATAAAATTAACCTGGTAGAGGCATATACCAGACATGCAGGACAGAAGAGAAAGAACTACAGCAGCAAAATCTCTGAGTGAATGATAGAGCGAGCCGCCACCAAACTTTAGGCAGGCTCTTCTGAGCATTCTTCCTGATGAGGTCTCAACCTGGACCCAACCCTCTCCATACATTCTTAACAAGAAATCCTATGAAGTTACCCTCTACCCTTTCTATCTGATCAAGTGCCTCACCCCCATCCTTAAAGGCTAAATCTTTAGCCTGCTAAAATGGTAAAATTATTAGGCCAGTTTATCAAGAATTTCCCTAGAAAATATCTTATAGCAGAAAATGCCCCCTAGCCAGTCTGTTAGTTGCCCTGGTGACAGTTCCTGTTGCAGGTCTGGTTGTTTCTGTTTCCTGGATACTGTGACACATAGTTGGTCACTATGATGCATCTTGTAAAAACCAATCAAAGACATCCAAGTACTCTGTCTCTGCACTTTCCCTTTGAGCCCCATAAATATTTCCTTTCCTGAGCCTTTGGGGTCTGATAGTTTATAAATAATCCCAACCAGTGCTGGTCAATGTAGATAAATCTGCCTCCAAATTGGGGGTGTTGTTTCAGTCTTCCTGTTCATTGCAATCTCTGGACAAATAAAGATGAAAATGAAACATACCAAAACTAACAGAATGCAGTGAAAGAAGTGCCAAGAGGAATTTAGAATTGTAAATGTTTACATTAAAAAAGAAAAAGATTTCAAATCAATACCCTACCACAAACACCTTTAAAAAGTAGAGGGAAAACCTGGGTGTGATGGTACAGGTCCGTAATCCCAGCACTCTGGGAGGCTGAGAAAGGAGGATTACAAATTTTAGCCTTTCCTGAGCAATTCAATAACTTAGCAAGAATTCAAAATAAAGAGAGAAGGATGAAGGAAGGGAAGGAGGAAAGAGGGGGATAGAGGGGGAAAGGGGAGAGACAAGGACAGAGAGACAGAAGGCAGGCAGATAGACAGATAGACAGACAGATGTGAAAAGGGCAAAGTAAACCCAAAGCTAGGAGAAGAAAGTATTAAAGCAAAGAGAAAATGGAACAATTTTAAAAGTCAACAAAACAAGCCCTTGTTTTCCTAAAGGTCACAAAAAGTGACAAACTTTTAGCTAGACCAAGTAAGAGTGGGCTTGGGAGTACAGTTCAGTGATCAAGTGTTTGCCTAGTACATGCCCAAAGCTTTGGGTTCGATCCAGAGCACTGAAGGAGATAAACACCGTGAGAAGAAGCGAGGAGGAGTGCAAATAAAACCAAATAAAAAAGTAAGCATTATGACCAATTTTACAAAAATAAAAAGGACTCTAAGAGAGTTCTATGAACAACTATGCACAGCAAAATGGGTAACTGAATGAATGGACAAATTCCTAGAAACACACAACCTGCCAGGACTAAATGATGAAGAAAGAGAAAATCTGAACAGATTTATAACCAATAAGCAAATTGAATCAATATTCAAAAAGCTTCCAACAAAGAAAAGCCCAGGACCAGATGGTTTCACTGCTGAAAGCTATCAAACATGTAAGGAAGAAGAGACGTCCATCCTCCTCAAACACTTTCTGCTCCATTCCATGAAGTCAGCACTGCGCCAATGCCAAGAAGCCACACAAAAGTACTCTCAGGGTTTGAATATGAAACGCCGCCCAAATACTCATGTGCTGAGGGCGTGGTCCCCAGGACAGCGGTGTCCAGAGGCAGGATCTGGGGCGGGTGATGGGATCATGAGGGACCAGATCTCTTCAGTGGCTGGAGCCACTGGGGACTCATGTCCTAGTAGGCTACGAAAGATGGAGGGAACTCGAGAGGGGGCCCTATCTGGAGGAAGTAGGTCACTGAGGGTGCACCCTTGAAAGGTTCAAAACAAAACCAGGCTCCTTTGCTTGATGGGATGGCACAGGCCTGTAACCTCAGCTATTCCAGAAGCTAAGACAGTGTTTACCTACAATATATAATGGGAAAAGAAAGTTAAGAAATCAACCTCATTTGTCATAACATAAATAAGAATAAAATATTTCAGAATCAGCTTAACCGAAAAGGTGAAAGACTCATGCAATGAAGAATGTAAGACACTGTTGAAAAAAATTGATGAAGTTGATAAATGGGAAGAAATCCCAGGTTCATGTACTTAATATTAAGATGTCAAGATTACCCAAAGTGATCTACAGATTTAATGCAATCCTTATCAAAGTCCTTATGATTTATTTTGCAGAAATGATAAGCATCTATTTTACAATTCGTATGCAACCCTGAACAGCAAAAACATTCTTGAAAAATAAGAACTTTTTTTTTTAATGTATTAGGAACAGGGTCTCATTACACAGCTCTGTCTCCTAGTGATCCTCTTGTTTTCAGCCACCCCAGCCAGGTGTGTGCTACCTCAGCGAGTCTGGGTGGCCAGCTCAGTGCACCCAGGGGCGGGGCCAGCACAGCCCTTGGTGCCAGGGTGGAATACCTGTACCTGCACTTGCCTAAGTAGACACTTACTATGCTGAGCTATCTTGCCAGCCCTAATAAGAACAAATTTGGAGGATTCACATTTCCTAATTTGAAAATTTATAATAAAGCTACTGTAATCAAAAGTTGGCAAGAAGACACTATGCTTCATCTTTTGGCTACTGTGAATAATGTTCACAGACAAAAGTATAGACTAGAGACCCTGCAAATAAACCATGACATAATCAAAGTTTGACGAGGGTGCTACAACCATTCAATGAGGAAAGCTTACATTCTCTAAGGAGAAGGCGCCTGCAGCTACTTCAACCGCCAAGATTGCTTTAGCTTGCCCAGGGCCTTCCCAGGGTTTCTTCAACTTCCTCCTTTCTCCACCCACCTTAACCTATTTGAATTGTGCAATTTATGATGCAGTTTTGAGCACTTTTAACCGGGAGGCTCATGTTTATGATCCTAGCATTCTGGGAAGCTGAGGCAGGAAGGCTGTAAATATGAACCCAGCCTGGGTGATTTAGTGATTAAGGCTCTGTTTCAAATAAATAAACAAAGAAACAAATAATTTTAAAGGGGGTGGGGCTGGGGCTGCTGTAGTTCAGTGAAAAGCTGTGGGTTCAATCCATACCACAGTTATTCAGCAAAATAAAAACTGAAAGAGCTGTGCCACCATCTCCATAATCCAGTTCTAGAACATTTCCATCACCTGACTTAGCCTTTCTGAGTCCTTGGTCCCTTGTCTAGAAATGGTCATACTAGGAGGTTGGCATCAACAAACTGCACCCAGAAATCACTATCCTTGTTGTCGCCATCTATCTAGATCGTTATCTTTCCTAAGCAGAAGCCAGGTCCTCTCTCAGCTGTGAAGTCCACACACTCATGGGCCGGCGCAGGAGGAGGTGGGTTCGCAAAGACAGTATATTCCACATGCTTTCCTCCCGGACCCAAAGCGCGATCCGGGGATCGTGACTCTCCCCGGTGCCCTGGCAGCGGATCGGGGCGAGGCTCTGCGCTGGATTGGTGAGGCCTGGATGCTGCGCGCGCCTGCGCAGTGAGCCTCGTCGTGGGGTCCGCGTGAGGTAGTTCGCGGCGGCCTGGGCGGTGGCTGCGGCGGGTGCCGCGCGAGAGTCGGGCCATGGCGGACGAGGAGCTGGAGGCGCTGAGGAAGCAGAGGCTGGCCGAGCTGCAGGCGAAACACGGGGTGAGCTGACGGTTGCCTCCTTCGCCCGGCCGGGAGGTCCGGGCCCCGGCGGAGGCTCGCGGCGTCTGCCCTCGCGCGCGGCCTCCCGGCCTGCGTCGGCGCCTGCCGCGCCGCGTGGGGTCCCGACGGGCGCCAGCCGCTAGCTGCGCGGGGGGCCGGGTCGGGGTTTCCTCTGGCCGCCGGAGCGTGGGGTTGAGCCGCTGGCCCGAGTAGACAGCATGTATTGTAAGAGTCGGCTGAGTTCTAAGCGGGGACGAGAACCTTCGCTCAGAGCGACACCGCTCCGGGTGGGAGTGACAGCGGGGGTCCCGAAGATAGATGCTGGTCTTCAGAGACTCCCGGGCAGCGCCGAGGCCGAGCGAGGGGGCAGTCCCGAAGGAAGCGCCGGCGGCAAGTCGGGCCCGTTTTGTGTCTCGGAAGGGATCCTTGCTCGTAAATACGATTTCTTAACACAGTGATTCAGGTTGTGCTTGCTTGTATATACGCTGGCTGAACTAGGAATTGAACCCCGGGCCTCGAGCATGCTGTCAAGTGCCGGACCATCCAAACCGCATCCCCGGCCCACGCTTTCTATAAGTTGTGACTTTAGAAATTCACTGAAACATTGTAAGGGTGGACTAGGGGTGTGGCCGAGTGGTGGCGCGTTCGTCTACATGGCCAGCACCACCAAACCACAGGTGCACATAGTGGTGCAGGCTTGTTAATCCCAGCAGCGTTCTAGGAGACTGAGGCAAGAGGATCTCAAGGTTGAGCCCGTCCTGAGCGACGTAATAAGGCCCTGTATCAAAACAAGAAGGGTAGTAATGTGGCTTAGTAGGAAAGCCTAGGGTTCACTGCCCAATACAAAAAAAGGAAGCGGAAACCATCTCACTCACTTCGTAAGCCCATTTTTATTTGATGACTCTACCACTCCAGTAACCTATTACCAGTAGTTGTACTGCATTTAAAGGTTAATTTTTTGGTTTTTTTCTTCAGGATCCAAACGATGCAGCACAACAGGAAGCAAAGCACAGGTATGGCCTGGGAACGTTTTGAAGGGCAATTTCGCCAATTGGATTTTTTTTCCTCTTTAGTAATTTTAACAGGTGTGTGGATTTTAAAGGTTTTCTTGGCATAGTGATCTTCCTTTGAATTGTCACTCAGGGTATCTTTGGCTTATATTAAATAAATGTGCAGAGCCCCACTTGACTCCTTTGATTGCAACTACTGGTGTTTGTTTCTGTCTTTAACTGATTCTCTTACACAGTTAAATGCGCAGCAATGGAACTACTGTAGTTGATAGGGTTTTTGTAAGAGTTACATGGGTGCTTATAGGCCTCACAGCAAGTGTTCAACAAGATTTTTTTTAAAAAATGTATTTGTTATAGGATCTCACTACACAGCCCAGACTCGTCATGATCCTGTTCTCAGCCTCCCAAGTGCTGGGATTACAGGTGTGTGCCACCATGCCTAGTCTCAATAGTCTCAGTGCACTCCAGGAGTGGGGCTGGCACAGCTGGGGATTGAACCCCAGTCCCTGTATCTGTCTAAGCAGCCACTTTAATCTGCTGAACTATCCAGCTGGCCCTTGACTGAGGTCTCTTAATAGAACCTCTCCTCTGAAGGGTTTTTGGTTTTGTTTTTTTTTTAATTTTCATTCTGAGATTCATAGATAGGGCATTTAGTTAAATATTGGTGGGCCTGGTGCGCCGTGTACCTGAAATCCCAGCACTTGGGAGGCACTGTGCGTTTGAGGCCAGCCTGGGATGCAGTAGAGTTGAAGGCCAGTCTTTACTGCACAGTGAGACCCAATGTCAAAAAAAAAAAAAGGCAGGTCAGTAGATTGTGGCAGAGCCGAGATGCTCAGATTCTATGAGGAAATGGCCTTTACTTACATGTTTTAGTTCCCCGAGTCCTAACAGCTAGCCACTAAGCTGGGATGGGCAATAGGCACAACCCACCCCAGCACTCACTGCAATTCAACTCAGGCATCTCTGCTGCTGTTTGTGTTATTAGATGGTTACTTAATGGGCTTTGAGAAAAATGAAAAGAATAATCTACTCTAAAAATTAAAGTTTGAAATCACTACCCTGTGAACATGAACTAGTTTCCCACTTGTGTAAGTAGGACAGTTGCAGAGGTAGAATTTAACTCCCCTTCTCCACCCAAAAAAATAGAACTGAGAGTATTTAAAACTTTGGATCTGGTTCTAGCAGGACTACTATCACCTTTGTCTCTTTAATATAGCTTCTGTGGGTCTTGGGTTCACCACTGAGGAAATTACACAAGTGAATTGCTTGTTCCTTCTAATTGCCTAAAATCCCACTACAAATTGCTGGCATGTGTAACACTAGGCACTTAATAAATGTTGGTCACGGTGGTTGAACTGAATCTCCAGTACAACTACGAGAGGCTTCCTGTCAGTCTGGAAAATTTTCACCTATATGACATAAAACTGGCTCTTTAAAAGCAAAAACACCCAATGTAGCATCTCTTAAGAAACATTGAGTGAGTTGTTTTTGTGTGTTCACTAGGCATCTGACAGATTAGGGCTAATTTTACTTCATCTATGTTTTGTTGTAGGGAAGCAGAAATGAGAAACGGTATCTTAGCTCAAGTTCTGGACCAGTCAGCCCGAGCCAGGTGTAAGCATGTTCACATTTCTTTATTTCCATAAAACTGGCTTGAGTTGGTTCAGTGGGAAGAGATAGATGCATTTATTGCTATCTATACATAAAGTATTTATCCTAAAAGCACTTGAGATACACACTATCTGTAAGAAATACAAAGATTATAAACCTAGAAGTATGTTTAGAGCATTAAGATTGCCAGCTTAGTTCTCTTCTTACCAAAATATTCTCCTAGGGCAGGTAAACTCCTAAATTCAATTAAATTCTCCAAGGAACCGCTCATAAAAGAGAGTCACTGTGTTGCAGTATTTGATGTGCATGGGGACTTAGGGACGGAATATAGTCTCAGTTTTAGTGTTGAGAGTTTTCCACCAAAAAAAGAAGGGAAAGGAAGACATGAAAATCAGCATGAACTGGTATCTATAACTTAAAGCCCATTTGAGTTGAGAAGGGGCAGCTGTGAATAAACTACTTTCTGAAGGCAGTCATACATATTAAAAAACAGGCAAGTAAGGGGTTTGGAACTTCTGGGCTCTACACCACTTTTGTGACTGCCTGACACTGACATGGCTGAAGTTTAATTTTCCCCTTTGTAAGAGGGGTGCCAGTATTATGTGCTCCACCTGCTGTGCCGAGCCATGAACAAGTAAATGAGCTTGAGAAGCACTCTGGAAATGCAGTGCTTAATTTTAAGGGATGAACACATTCAGTTCTGATACCTTTTTGTACATTTTCTTTTTTAGTAAGTAACCTAGCACTTGTAAAGCCTGAAAAAGCAAAAGCAGTAGAGAATTACCTTATACAGATGGCAAGATACGGACAGCTGGGTGGGAAGGTAAGCTTGGGCTTCCACTTCCTTGGGGGAACTTGACCTATTATCCACTTTTATTATCCATGTTTATCCAAAACATGGCCTCACTAGGTCAAATCCGTAATTTATTACAGAATGTTTAACTACGGAGAAATTTTTAAGGGAGAAAAAGTCATATGTGCCATAAATTCTAAAAGATAATTGCCTTTCGTAAAATGCTCTGTTCTGTTCCTGGCTTTACTGTGAAACCTTGTTGGTGTCTCTCTGAGCCAGTGACTATTAGGCTCATAGCTGAAATTGTTCTGCACTGGAAACAAAGATTGTCAGTAGAACCAAGTAAAACTCTACCAGTATGGTAGAAATTAGGCTTGTTTTGCAAATGAAGAAGCCCTAAAATGCTTTAGTTATTATGTATGTAATGCTGTTAGGGGCATAGTCTTTTGTGGCAAGCTCACCCTTCCACATCCACACAGGCCCATCTGTCTCGGAGGGCCCCTCACACTAGGAACCCTTACACTGGGGGAGACAGCTAGTTGATCTTTTGAGGGAGACATCTCTGCCCCAGTATCTCATGGGCAGAGGTGCTATCTAGCCTGGCATTTAATACAGTAACAGATGTGGTTTACATTGTCTGCTGGTGGTGATAAAGATGTTAGAAGCTGCTTAATAAATATTATCACTTATCTTAGATGAGAAATAGCAAAGTCACTTCTATTTGGAACTTACACCAGTAATTTGAACCTCCTCCCCTACCTCTCTCTCCCTGGTGACTTCTTCTCTCACACCCTAGACTTTGTATAAAAACATTTTTCTTTCTGATGTCCTAGGTCTCAGAACAAGGTTTAATAGAAATCCTTGAAAAAGTAAGCCAACAAACAGAAAAGAAAACAACAGTTAAAGTGAGTTTCCCAAAATGCATGTACAAAAGAAGACATTGCTGTTTTAAATGTTAAGTGTTAACTGTAAATCTACTGTTGTGTATTAGGACCTCTCCCAGCTGTTTCATGGTGTAACATGGGGAAGTTTGGGAAGGCTGAATACACTGGGGGGCCTAATAAAGTTTTTGTCCTCTGTTTCTCACTTTGTTTACTAAGTTACTAAAAATATAGTAGTTATTACACACATTCTGACACTCATTTAATTTCTCTTCTAGTTCAACAGAAGAAAAGTAATGGACTCAGATGAAGATGATGATTACTGAACTAAAAACGTTTAGAGACTGAAAACAGCACATCTAGGACAGAAGTTAAAATCTGCATAAATGTATGTTTGTCTATTTGCCTTTAAAAAATAAACTTGTTATGCAAAATAAAGGCTTTAGGTAAGTTTTAGTGTTACAGCCAAGTGACTAGATTTGCTTTTAAAGTTTTTTTCTCTTTCAAATAATGTGGCAGCCTAAGACTGGCCAGATAGCTCAAGGCAGAGCGCAGTGGCCAGCGTTCAATCCCCAGGGTGCTGTGCCGCCCCCACCCCCGCCCCCAGGGCACACTGAGATGGCGAGTGAAACTGAGCATGGTGGTGGCACAAGCCTATAATCCCAGCAATTGGGAGGCTGAAAACAAGATCACTATGAGTCCAGTCTACATAGCAAGACCCTGTAGACCCTGTACTAAAATACATTAAAACAAATATATGGCAGGCTGAGTGTGTTTGTCCTTTGCAGGTGTGACAGCTTATTAGAGGAAACATAAAAATAGAAGCTTTTATATTTAATGGAACAAAAACGCTAGCTTTGGTTTTTCCCATAACCTGTTTTTGAAAGGCACTGAGATGATCTAACAAGTTATGTAGGTCCCATCGCAAGTAACTAGTATGATACTTCCTTTGATAAAATAACACACTGGCAGTAATATTCAGTGGTAAACATGGCTGTAAGAGAAATGCCTTCTAATGATTAAAATCCAGTTTTCTACAGTTCAGCTTCTACGTGGTCTGGTAGAAATGTTCTGGATTCTTCAGTAATAGAGCCTTAAACATCATCTACTGGGCTTCTACCAGATTGTGAAAACCTTCACTCAATACATTTAAATCAGAATTACCAGCTGAGCATAAACTTTTAAATCTTTAGTGCTATGCAGATGAGGCTTAACAGAAGTGATGGGAGTGTGGTTGATGGTTCCAGTCTCTACTTGGATTAGCACACTACTGACATTTTTTAAATATTTGAAATTTGTGACCATTGTCAGTGAAGGAAGTCAGTGGAGGGGCTTAGAGTGCTTTGTAGCCTGGTGGCGGAGCACTTGATGCACATGTGCTAGAGCAGGTGCTTCCATGTTCCCAACACCGGTGAATGGGTAACATCAAGAACAGGGAGTTTGTTTAATGTATTTTGTACAGGGCCTACAGGGTCTCACTGTGTAGATCCAACTTGTAGTGATCCTCCTGTTTTCAGCCTCCCAAGCACTGGTATTACAGACACATGTCACCACGCCCAGTCTCAGTCGCCCTCAGCATGCCCTGGAAGTGGGGCCAGTATGGCAAGCTGGGGATCGAACCCCAGTCCCTATACCTGCCTAAGCAGGTGCTTTAGTCCACTGAGCTACCTGGCCACCCTCTACGCCTCTTTTAACAAGACTGTCACAGAAAATTGTTCAGGGATTTTGAAAAACATCCCAATTACAAATTTTACTTTTGTCTTTACATAAAAATGCTAGGATGTTAGAAAATTCTCAGTAGGTTTTAATGTGTCCTTTTTGGTAACTTAACAAGACCTTGCCTCAAAAATTTTTTAAAGGGCCAGGGATGTGGCTTAGTTGTAGAATGCTTGCCTAGCACATATGAGACCATGTTCAAACAATGTGCTGCAAAAAAGAAAAAAACTATTCTGATGCCAGCTATTAACATGTTT
>NW_004524659.1:5390423-5428229 GCF_000260255.1 Octodon degus
ATTACCAGTTTTTGAACTATCAAGTTTGGTTTTACTTTCAAGGAGGAAAAGCAACTAAAAAGCAGTAGTTTAAAAAGTGAGGCAACTTTTTAAGTAGCTCAGGTTTAAGCACCTGCTTAGGCAGGCTCAGAGACAAGGGTCTGATCCCTGGCACCATATGCGTGCTAGCCCAGCACTGGGGACACTGAAAATAGGAGGGTCACTACAAGTCCAAGCTGCATAGAGACACTACCAAATACATTAAAAAAAAAAAAAAGTGATGGAGACAGTCCTTTAAGGTGTTTCCCACTACAGTTAGCAGAGTAACTCAAGAGAGTCCTTTCCCCAAAGATGGGCAGTCCCATTCATGACACTTGTGTGTCTAGATGTGGGGCACAGCACTCTGAAAGTGCCAGATTGATGCCACTGCTTTGACTTTGGCTCTGAGATATCAAATCAGACCTTTGATTTTCAAAACCTGTTTCCCCAATAGGCAGTTCCATAAATCCAGTGTGATGGGCACACACTGTTTACAAAATTATATTGACCCAACCAGATAATTAGGTAGCATCAGATGTATTTCCATCTTCAGACTACCCTGACAAACTATAGGACATAGTTCCATAGTTAAGATGATACAGAACCACAGCAGCTTAAGTCAGTAAGTTCATTTTGTTTAAAAGAAAAACAGCTGAGGGTGGTGGTGTACACTTGTTACCCCAGCACTCTGGAAGGCTGAAGCAGGAGGATCAAAAATTCAAGGCCAGCTTGGGCAACTTAGTAACTTAATGAGACCTTGTGTTGAAATTTTTTAAAAGGGCTAAGGATGTAGCTCAGTATGAAGGCCCTGAATTCAATACTGCAAATTAATAAAGAAAAAGGAAAAATAAAAATTACAACAAAGAAAATGAAATTAGCAAAGCTTTTGTAGTAAGAAGCTGTATTACAGTTTCGAGAGTGAAACTTCTTGTGGACCCCTCAAAGCCTTTTGTGCCCTTCCTATTGTAAATAAAACCAAAAGCAAAGTTTACCTTTAATGGGGAATTTTTTTTCAAGATTCTTGAACAGATTTCATTCTATGACAATCTTTTTTTTTTTTTTAAATGTATTTGGTACAGGGTTTCACTATGTAGCTCAGATTCGTAGTGATCCCCCCATTTTCAGCCTCCCCAGTGCTGGGATTGCAGGCATACACTACCATAGTAGCAGGTGCCGCATGTGGTGCTGGGGATTGAACCCTGGTGCAGGCACTTAGTCTGCTGAGCTATCTCAGTGGCCTGACAATCTTGTTTCTTTAAAAAAAAAAAAAAAAAAATCAGTGTTTTTGGTGGAATATTTCATTTGTTTATTCAGCTACAGTGATTCAGCCCTGCCCAGGTAGATGGACAGTAATGTGCTCTGAGTGATGCTAAGTGTTTTTCACACACCTGTACCTGGGAAATGAGCCATCCATCTGTCCACTGGGGACCATTTTTCCACACACAAGTTCAGAGCAGACAGAAATCTAACTCCATAAGAAAATGTTAAAAAAAAAAAAAAAAGTATACCATGACACACTGAAGAATCATAGTTTACTATTTCTTTTCCATCGTTTGGCACATATCCAAGGCACATTAGAAAATTAGAAATCATAAGTTACTTTGTAGAAAAATAACCAATCCCTCCCTTCTATACATACATAAGTATTTCCAAAAACGTGCACAAAACCATTTCCTTATTACAAAGTTACTTGAAAATGTACTGAGGACAACCATGTTTGTAGCTTTAGGCCAATAGCATAAAAAAATAACAGTATAATCTATAGAAATTTATAAAAAGTAATACACGGCAATAAATTCTAACTTAAAGTAACATTGACCTGGTTTGTGCTGTAAATTTTGAATCTGAATCAAAAAACTTAAGATGTGCCAAATCTACTCTCTAGTAACCATCCATGAGGTGTGTGACCTTTTAAGAGGTGTTCTTAAATTTTATTTCATTTTTGTTGGTGGTGGAGGGGATTGAACCCAGGGCCTCACCCATACCAGGTAAGTGCTGTCGCTGAGCCCCACCCCCTGCTTGTAAGGGAGGTGGTTCCTAACAGAAAGGCATGTCCTGGGAGCACTGCTACAGGTACACATACATGCAGTGGCCAAACGTCTGTTGGAAGAAAACCACCCAGCATTCTCCATATGCGTGGTGTAGATGGCTCGGACGTGTTCACAAAGATGAATGTCAGGATGGCATTTAGGCATCTCTGTTCAAGTGTTGCTTTGCAAAGGAACATTTTCCAGGTTCCCTTTCTTCATTTTACTGTGACACTTTGGCTGGCCTGCACAGTACACTGAAACATCAGTTGCTTCTCCTTACTTACCCAGCCGAGGGGATCCTCTGGGCCCTTGGTTTGCTAATTTATCAAGGTTTAGCACCTTGCAGTAGAAGGTGGTCGTAATCTGATGATGCAGCCTTCCCCTGTAGCCTGGAAATCCCAATACTTAGAAACACTTCAGAGGAAGGAGCCGGACACCTGGCAGAATTTCGGTCCCTTCCTTGTCAAGTGTATTCATCAGCTTTGAGGAGAGAGAAGTTTTTGTTGCATTTATTAGTTTAGCCACAGAAAAGCTTTCAGGAACCTTCTGAAGACAAAGTCTCAAGCCAGTTATGTAAAAGTATACTTAGGTGTAAGCTGTATTTGTGCTGAGTGTCATCTTGTTGCGTGTTCACTTGTGGAAAATTTAGCAAACTGTTGAGGCTGAGCGATGCCAGCCTCCAGGACAGACTCTGGGTCCTTGGGCACAACTGCAACATCAACTGTGTGCCTGCGGACCATTCGCCGGTTGGCTGGAGCCGACCGTGTCAGTCTGGGCCCCTCCTTGGGCAGGTCATCGCTTCCTTCATCAGCCGTCTGCAGTCCGCTCTGCTCTGCTCTGGCAGGTGACTGCTTCTGTGTGATTCTTCGCCTCTCTGGCTGAAGAGAACATACAGTTCAGTTTATGTCTGCACTACTCTGAGGCCACATGACGTCAACAGCTGCCAACTCTGAGGTTGCCATGCCGGACCACATGCTCCGCACTCCCCAGGCACAACACCAGCTGTAGCGTCCCCGTGCTTTCTGTGTTTTCGTAACTCCAGCTCCTCACGGCTCTTCCCACCCCATTACTCCCTTCACTGTCACACTTAGCAACAATTAAAACTGCAGAGTTCTTTTTACTTTTTTGGCTGTGCTAAGGATGAAACCCAGGGCCTTATGTCAGGCAGGTAATCCACTCTAAGCTATGTCCCCAGCCTTGAAGGTGCTACTCTTTAGTAGGACAGTGTACAGTACAGATTTCATTGAGCTATTTAAAAATTATTTCCAAGTGGAGAAAGGAAAATGACAACAAAGTGGAAAGTCCTGGATAAACGATTTCTAAATATGGCACCAGTGTTTACCTAGACTGTTCTTTATGTGGCCATCTCCCCTCTGCACTATTTAATCAGTTATGAAAAGAAGCCTGACTCACAGTCTATGCTACTGTAAAGTCTCAGAGAAATGACTTAGTGTTGCGGAGAGAAGCTTATTGGAACCGATACGGTACCAAACATTTTAAACCAAACATATCTTCAAAGAAAGTGATTTGTGCCAAAGTGACTCATTTGAATATTTCAATGTCTGATGGCCTTGGTTGGAGATCTACTCCTTAGCAGGAAACCCTACTCATGAAGGCTACCAAGAAAAAATTGTTTACCATGGATTACATTTTTAAAAGGCAGGCTTTTAAAAATAATATGATAAGCCAGGCTTTACTAACTCACCTCATGCAAAGAACCTTCTGTAAAATTAGGGACACTTCTATCTCTTGCTATAATCTCACTTGAAGTCCTTCCCCTAAAACCCAGAATAAACAGAATATTAACCCCAAATAGTACTTGGGCTATTGGGTTGAAACACTGGTTGGTCACAAGGTGGCAGCACTAGGTGACATTTGTGCTGCAGATTAAAAGCTGCACATAACAGCTTCCAGTGAAATAAACTGCATGGTCAAAAGCACAGACTGCAACCTGGATTTTATACTCACTTAAGCTGGCCAACTGAGTGAACAAAGTAAAACTGTCTTGTAAAAGGCTCATCTGGCAGATCATGTATTTTTGAGTTCCCTGTAAATGAAAGGATAAAGATTAGAAATCTTCAAAATGGCTCAAAAACAAACTTCCTATTTTCTTTAGTTTAACAAAATACAGAAAATGAAGCATTGAATTTGCCTAAAGAAACATAGCAGATACCTATCACGTGAACCCCTGCAAGAGAAAATTGTAAATCCTTGATACACTGCCACTCAGCCTGGGAGGACTTTGCAGCCTCAGGGTGACCAGATTGTAGGTCATGCAAATCACTGCACTGCAAACACATAATGTGATTTGGAGACTGGGGATACAGCTCTGCAGTGCAGCGCCTACCTGGCAAGTGCACGGCCCTGAGTTCAATTCCCAGCACATACACATAGAAAATAGAATAAGGACCCTTTTGAACTTTCAGAAAAAATGCTTTAGTCCCTCAGCTATTTGGTTACTGCTGTTCTAAGTACCATCAACCTGCGTGCACCTGCTGGGTTGGGATGACAGCCCAGCACTAGAGCACTGGCCTAGCTGGAAAACAGAAGGCAAACAAAAAGATTCAAAGGTAGTGTCCACCTGGGTGTCCAGCGCATGTGCACAGCACCTGGCTTTGGCACATGAGGCACGAGAGTCTACCGGAGGTTACTCCTTGCCGTTTGGTAAGCGGAGGCCTAAACCTTCGGGCAAGCGGAGCGCATCTACCTTATGGCCTCAGGAAACACCACAACAATCAGCCAGGAAGCCCTTGGTCCTGTATCCCTCCCAATCCTAAGTGCAGTTCCATTTCACATGCACAGCTAACACCATTAGCTCCCCATGAGTGTCCAAATAAACCCAAGTGAAGAATTAAAGAAGGCAAGTCCTTACATTTC
This sequence comes from Octodon degus, assembly GCF_000260255.1. Taxonomy (NCBI): domain Eukaryota; kingdom Metazoa; phylum Chordata; class Mammalia; order Rodentia; family Octodontidae; genus Octodon; species Octodon degus. The sequence goes on from NW_004524659.1 coordinate 5,395,349, forward strand.
TTCCTGATCTGGACAGTCACACACTCCTTGTGGTCTGTTTCAACGTCACCATCCAGTGAGGCAACGCAACTTGGTACTACTTCAAGTAACTCCATTATTTTTGAATTCTACAGTGTAAGAGGGAAAAACACAACACAGTTTTTTAGTTTTTCTGAGCAGATGATTATTTTCTATTTAAGTATTAGTGTGGCTGGACCAAAAAAAAAAAAGCTCATGGGCCACACTGGCCCCACCCCTGGGCGCACTGAGGCAGCCACAGAGTCAGGGAGTGGTAGCAAGTGCCTATGATCCCAGTGCTGGGGAGGCTGAAGACAAGTATCACTACAAGTCCAAGCTGTGTAATGAGACCCTGTACCAAATACAAAAAAAAAAAAAAAAAAAAAAGCTCAGAAGCAACTACAAACATTTCAAGGCCATAAAACCCAGTGGTAAAAGCAACCCTGTATCTGCAGCCTGGTGATTGGTGCTCGGGGCTGCGGCTGGAACTGCTCCATGTAGCTGAGAGGTGATAACAGAACCACCACATAACAAGTACTCAATAAAACACAGTCATCATTTTAAAAAGTATTAAACTAAAATACTCCAGTTCTGTTAAAGATCACTGAAAATCAAAACTCAGGAGACCCATTGCTAAGTTAGATTTATGGGGACTTCATGATCACACCTGGATCACTTAATGGCCTTATGCACCGTCCATTCTCAGTAAACTAGATGAAGATTCACTGTGAAGACAAGAACACAAAGAGCTACCTTCTCCCAAGAGATGAGGGCGTCTCACCCTTGTACATGACAAACACCTACGGCACTGAGTGGGAAACAGCACTTCTTACAGAGCTCGAGGAGTTTGAAACCACAAATTCAACGAGCTTTTTGCACCAAGCTACAGCGACCAGTGAGAACCAGGGTGCTGTAACTCTTTACTCCCCTCAAGCACTGGCAGCACGATGAGGGTGCCTGCTGGAGCCAGGGGTGGGCGCGTCTGCAGCCAGCCCTCAGAAAGCTACCCCTGAAAGGATGGGTCCTGGCTCCCCGAACTGCTGGGCCCTGACTGGTGATATGAGCAGGTGTCCGGCACACCAGTTCCAAGTCTCAGGGCTGTGGCTACTGAGAATCTTACTCCAGCACTGTGAGCTACAGGGCAGCTTGGAACCTCAGATCTCGGGCTGTCCCCACTCACCTGTTCTGCACAGTCCACAGCTGTGCGCTGCCGCTTGTTGAGAACATGCACGGACGCTCCATGAAGCAGCAGCAGCTCTACCACGAACACGTGCTTTTCAATCACAGCCTCATGCAGGGCCGTGTTGCCCTTATTGTTAGCAGCATTGATGGAGGCCCCATGCTAGAAAGTGGGACAGCACAGTCACAAAGGATGGGACAAAATGCAAATGAAGCCTCTAGGTGGTGAGCATGTGGATATTTATGATAAAATTCTTTTCTACATCTCTGAAATTATTCTGAAAATCTAAGAAAAAGATTTATGGACAAAGACGTCCACTGCAACATTTATCATTGTAACAGAAAAAAACAGAAACCAGTTAAGTGTACAGATCAGTAACAGTTCAAAGTAAGTGGTACATGCCTGTAATCCCAGCTACTGGGGAGGCTGAGGCAGGATGGTCACAAGGTCAAGTGTAATCTAGACAACTGAGTTAAGACTCTTATCTCAGAAAGTTTTCCCTGGGTTCAATGCCCAGTATCAATAAAAACTTTATTTAACTACTGTGGTATATCCAGATTTACTTGACCATTAAAAATCAAGGCTTTAATAGTTTTCTATCTTAAATGAAAAATGGTTTATTGATCTATACCATGCACATTTTTAAAAGTCCATGATGAGTTGTTTTGAGCAGGATGTTTATAAATGAACCAGACTCTGCTCTGCCATGGACAGTGTAACATCCAGCAAGAGGAGAGACGCGTGGCGGAGACCCAAGGCCACTCGGCTTGCAGCGCAGGGAACACCTTGGCTCAGCAGTGCTCAGGCCCGGCCCAGGCCTTCAGAAAAATAGCTGAAGTCCTCAGTGCTGCAGCCCTGACACATAGCATGGCGCTGAGGCCCTCATGCACGCTCCAGGCAGGCGGGGACAGAGGGGAGGCGCCCTGACCTGTAAGAGCAGGGCTGCGATTTCGTGATGGCCCCCGGAGCAGGCATATATGAGGGGTGTGTTTCCACTTAGGTCCTTCTTATTGGGCTTCGTTTTAGAGTCCAGTAGACATCTCACCACCTAGGCCAGAGAAGAGAAAGTTCAACCTTAGTTAAACTGTACAAGAAAAACTTGAAATTCTAACTCTTCTCTAAGCTTACTGAGGCTTTTCAGACATGGCTGCCATGACAGCCATGGAGACGGGAGGGCCATCAGCTCTGAGGGAGCTGCTGGGCACTGGCGTTTCCACTTCATCTTTCTCTCTCCCCTAGGGGAGTTGGGATCACAACTCCACCCTGACAGAGCAGGGAGCTGCTGGGCATTCAGGGGAGAGGTGGACTCGGCCTGGAAGCTTACAGTGGAACTGAGAGGAAAATGGAAACAGATACACATAGGTAATTTCTCCCCAGACCACAGGATTAATCACTCCCAACTCCTCTCCTGAAGCCCTCCTCTGGGGCCAGGCCTTTATGAAGTACTGAACTGTTTAGCACAGGCATAGAGGTGGTAAGGTAACTCAGCACCCGAGCACAGGAGCTAGCTCAGGTGGACACCCTGGGTCCCCCAGATGCAAATGGCCATGGAGTGGGGCTGGCTCTACCCAAGAGGACCAGAGTTCTGTGCTCTGCTGCAGAGTGGCCCCACCACACGCATCGTGCATCTCAGGATGGGAGGAAGGAGCCGTGCTGCTCACTCTGAGCCCTGACCCTCTGCACAGTGCGCCCTGTGAGTTCAGCCACAGCGAGCTCCTTGCCCGCCACCTGAGAGACAGAGCCCATACCTGAAAGTGGCCCTTCTGGCAGGCCAGGTGGAGGGGCACAGCTTGGTTTGTGTTCCTGGCACTCGGGTTGGCACCATGCTTCAACAGGAGGGAAACGAGGTCTGCCCGACCATGCAGGGCAGCGACATGCAGTGGGGAAGAGCCATCCTGGTTGGTCACATTCACCCCGAGCCCACTGGCGGGAATCTTTGCCAGCTTCTAGTGCATTTGAAAGATGAAACAGAAATGTCATTAATGTCCAACAGATCAAGCTGAAAGAAGAGAGGCCGTTTGCTTTCGGTCCCTGCTCCTATGCAAAGTGTGGGATTCCAGTGGGAACCAGAATCACATGTCTCCAGGTGAATTCCTATTACTTCAGAAAGGGGTGACATACCAAGAGATTAACTTGCATTTCTGATAAGCAAGTGGGGGGGGGAATAGCTCAGTAAAATAAGCGCTTGCCTGGCAAGCGCAAGGGCCTGAGTTCAATCCCCGGTTCCACAAAAAAAAATCAAAAACGCAAGTCTAATAAGCAAGCCTGTTAAAAGGATGCCCTGTTATGCCAGGCGACTCAACAAGGAAAATCAGTGCTGGTGCTGGGGCAATTGGCTATCCATACAGGAAAATGTGGCACATCAGCCCTTTCTCGTTCCAATCACAGAAATCAAAGCCATCACAGACAGACAAGTAAAAGCTACAACTGTAAAGCTTGCTCATTTATTCAGACAGTATCACTATATAGTTTAGGCTGGTCTTAAACTCAGTATGTAGCCCAAGCTGGCCTCAAATGCAAAGTGATTCCCCCTACCGCAGCCTCCTGCATGCTAGGATAACTGGAATGTGACACCATGACCCGCTATAAACTATAAAGCTTCTTATCCAGGAATGGTGACATACATTTGTAATCTCAGCACTTTGGAGGCTGAGGCAAGAGGATCACCAGATGGAGGCCAGCCTGAACTACACAGCAAGTTCAAGTCCAATCTGGACTACATATTGAGAGCACATGTCAAAAATAAAAAGAAAAATAATCTTTACAGTCCTGGGGTAGATAAAAATTCCTTAGATTAAGAAGAGCAAGCTGCACAATAGGAAAGAATGTTTGCAGTACCTATCTCTCAGAGCACTTGGAACAACCAGAATTTAATTTTAAAAAAGCTTGAGGAGATAGCTCAGAGGCATAAGTACCTACCTAGCAAGCTCAGAGTCTGAGTTCAATCACAGACCCACATGCCCTTCCAGCCCAGAATCCCAGGTACCATGCTGGCCCCAGAAATGGGCATAGTTGTGCACCCCTGTAATCCCAGCACTTGGGAGGCTGAGACAGAAGGATTGCTATGAGTTCAAGATGGGCCTGATGGCTACAAAGTGAGCTCAAGACAAGCCCCAACTTCAGAGCGAGATCCTGTCTCAGAAAAAAAAGATACTCCATCGTAAAAAATAAACCGACAGATGGAGCTGCGCATCCTCAGTGTCCTGCTTAGCCTCAAATGAAAGCTGTAGGTGGAGGAAACCTGTAGTTGTTTTCTGCATTCTTAGAGCAAGCCCACAGCTGCCTCTCTCTGAAGCTGTCTTTATAAGGTATCGTCCTCTCAGAACACAAAGGACAGTGCTGCTTTGCTGTGTGGAGGCGAGCGCATTTTCTTAGAAGGGCTGTGTCCACCTCCATTTACCGACCGCGTAAGTACATGGGCTGCACATGCCACCTCTCGCAACTCCTCCAAAGGAAATCCTAAACAAAAGGCAGGGAGGACATGCTGCGAATCACAAAATGCTGAAATTCAAGGCCAAAGTACTTGGAGAGGTGGGCCATGGTCACCGATGACTCTGCATCACAGAGGTATTATTTTTCCCCATCAGTCTATATAGATTTACTGTAATTCCTATCAAAAGCCCAGAGATTTTTTTCTGCGAGCATACATGAGCTTATTATCAAATGTAGATAGAAAGGCCTGGGCCCTAGAAGAGTGAGGAGAATGGCTGAGGAGGACTCACCCTGCCCAGTACTGGGACCACTACAGAGGCTCAGTGACAGAGGCTGTGTGGCAGTGGGGGGGACACAGATTAATGGAACAGAGCAGAGAACCTGGAAACAGTACACAACTGGAGGGCAAAGGCCACTGTGGGAAAGGCAGGGGGAGGGAGTCACAGTAACTGGACATCCACAGGCAAATAAAAAGCTTCAACATAAATCTCACAGCTTGCCCAAAGTTAACTCAAGGCCAGGCATGGTGGTGCGAATCTGTATCTCCAGCACTCTCAGAACTGAGTAGCTGTGAGGACAGGCACAGGCCAATTCGTGATTCCCAGGGGTCAGGCCAAATGGGGCGGGAGTCATGGGGAGAGGGTTGTGGTTAAAAAAGGACACAAGTGATTCTTCTTGTGTTGAGATAACTGTTGTCGAATGTTATCATGGATATGCACACCTGAGAATGTCCACAAGTGTGACAAAAACTAGGGGATTAAACACACAAATGAGCACAAATAAAACAGAAAATCTCAATAATTGGGCAGAGGATTATATTCACATCATGGTGGTGATTTTTACCTGGATGAGCAGCAGATAACTTTCCTAAGGGGAGAGAGCAGAATTTGCCCCCACCCCCACCCCCAACAACAGAGGCAAAGCCAACCTTCTGAGCTGGAGCACATTTGGGACACTGGCACAGGGGGTGACAGAATTCAAGATCCACCGCACTGACAGTATCCTCCACTTCGTCCAGGTCCTCCTCTGTCCACTCCAACAGGTACCGCACCTGGTGTTGGAGTAAGGAGAAACAGGAGCTGAAGGCCGCCCTCAATATCTGTACTGGCTTGGGTGCCACACGCACACCCTGAGCTGCTCCCATGCTGGGGCCTGTGCTTCGCGGCTTCTAAATGGCTCCTGCTCCCCACCACAGATGCATCTGTGCCCAGGCCCTTATAAATTCCTTGAATAAAAATTAACTCAAAGCCAGGCACAGAGGTTGGTGCACATCTGTAGAGGAATGAGAGGGATTCACCCACAATGTCTGCAGCTGTTAGTTTCTCTTCTGTCTTACAGAGGGGTGTGCTGGTCCCGCCTCAGGGACAGGCTTTCAGACCTGTTGTGGCACCTGCTGAGTGTGTCCCTTGCGTTCCACACCCCAAGCCACTCCAGAGCCCTCCCTCTTTATCTGACAGAACACATGCACAGAGCACCCACCACCCCATCCCATAGCGCACAACCAGCTGGGTGGTGAGACTCCCTCAAAGGCACCTGGATGCCACACCAGTGTCCTGCCACTATTGAGCCTTAGACCCCCAAATTGGGCAAATTTATTTTCCAGAAAGACTGGTTTCTAGGATGGCAGATGGCAGAGAATAAGGCCTATGAATGCAGTTCTAGGTCCAGTTCGAAGTGCTGAAAGCCTGCACATTCCTGCAATGAGGGACAGTTTGTTTTGGAAGGACTCTTACCAGTCCCAGCCTTCAATGTTCAGGCCCCTTCCACACCCCTGATAATGAAACCTCCCCAAGCCACTAGGCAGGTACCTACAGGCCTCGGTGTCACAGGGCAGCTCCGCTTGGAGAGAGGGGAAAAAAGCAGGATAGGAGCCTGCTAGGCATGTGGCCTGGGCAGGCTGGACAGCAATCAAATATGAGGTCAGTCTGAGGATGGCACAGGGCCCCGGGACAGTGGCCCCTGTCCACCACCTGCCACCACACAGAGCAGGTGCGCCAGAACATGGGGCAGTCACAGCGCTTCTCCACCTGGGCTGCACCAGGCTCACACCCTGACACCCTCCTCAGTTTCCACAAAGGATGCTGGGTACTCCTGGGCTGGTCTCAGCCTCAGCCACACATTGACATCTGTGTGCCCCAGAGGCTCTCTGTGTCACTCTCATAGACTTGTGGGGTTCAGTGCAGATTCTACAAACCAGAGGCGGGAAGAATCGGATTCCCAGCAATTTCTGTCACCATCTCAGGCTACTCAGTGAAAAGCAGTCTTGAAACACCCATCACTGTGAAGCTCTCACAGAAGATGGTTTAATCAGAGCTTCTAAATGGGCAAGCACTTAATTTACTACTCCATTAAAGAAGACAGAGGCTGGCCGCAGTGGTGCATGCCTGAGACCCCAACACTTCTGAGGCTGAAGCAGCCTGGGCAACTTAGTGATACTCTATCTCAGAACATAAAATCAAAAAGGGCTGGGGATGCAGCTCAGTGTGAAAGCCCTGGGTTCCGTTCCCTTTCCAGAAGCCAAAGGAAAGCCGGAGAAACTGCCCTTAGGAATCTCCTGAAACCTATCTCGGCTGTCCCCCAATCTCATCAGATGTGACCTGTGCTGTGGCGGTGGCAGTAGCACAGATGCCTACCCGCAAGGCAGAGCCCAGAGCAGCCAAAACCCTGCTTGTGGCTCTCGGAGTGCCACACCTCAGACCTCAGCCCCAGCCCGAGAGCCAGGGCAGCCTCCGACTGCAGCCCTGTCAGGGCTCTGGGCCAGGCCTTGGCCTCTGCCACCTCCTCCTCTCCCCATGACCCACCAGGCACGGTCTGGTATTGCCGGCATCTCACCAGCCCTGGAGCAGGCATGCCTTCATTCTGGGCCTCCTTACTCATGTGGAAAATACAACGCTGCTGCTACCAGACCACACTGCACACACCACCTCGCCTGACAGAGACTGAGCCAAGAACCCGGGGCTGAGACTGGCAGTGGGAACTCAGGTGTAGCTGCCTCAGGCCGAGCACTAGCTTCTTAAAACTCACCATCTCCAGGTCTCCATCAGCAACTGCTCTTAACAATTTTTCTACCTTAATAAAAGGAAAAAGGAACATTAGGAAATGATTTTATAATAAGAAGCAGCCTTTGTCTCCTGGTGTGTTTAATGGCTTACTACCTTTCAAACATATCCCTAAACCTACTCCAAAAGAGCATCCTGGGAAAAACCCACTGTCATTTAAGGCACATAAAACCATAACTATTAACTACACATGGCAGCATGCACCAGAAGTCCCAGCACTCAGGAGGCTGAGGCAGGAGGATCTCAAGTTGAGGCCAGCCTGGACTTCATAGTGAGACTTGTCTGCAAAAAAGGAACCAAACAAAATCATCAAAGCTCTTAAGTTTTGATCTATAGAATGGTGAGATGATGGTGACCACGGTGTACACTGCTTTTTAAGAAGACAGGCGCCCTATGATTCAGAACTACATGTGAGCTGGGGAGATAGTTCAGTGGAATAAGTGCCTGCCTAGCAAGCACAGAGCCCTGAGTTCAATCCCCAGTACCACCAAAAAAAAAAAAAAAAAAGAACTACACGTACTTCGCTCTCAGCAACTACCAGCTGAGGGCGCAGAGGGCAGACACCCCAGCCCTTCCTGAAGACTCCAGGCCTCTGCTCCCTGCGGACCAGGGCTCTTGGCTTTCTTTGTGGTTGCTCTGCACAGCCTCAGCCTGCTGGCCACCGAGAATGGGCCACTGCTTGGGGCTTGAGGATGTGCGGCAGGGTCACTGCCTTCCCAGGCCCTCTAGGCAGTCGGGGTGGCCTGCATTGGGTTGTTAGCAGGGATGCTCCTGGGTGCGGGCTGGAGGACAGAGAGTGCGCTTTGCCAAAGGTCTAAGGTCACGGGCTGGCAGGCAGCTTTGCCTGCGTTTTCCTCACAATGTGCTCTCTCTGCCCCCGCCCTTTTCTCCTGTCCTCCCACACCCAGGTCGCCAAGCTGCTGAGGCAGGACCCGGGAGGGCCCAGAACTGAAAAGCAACATGAGGCGCAGCTGGGCTGTCAGCAAGCTGCTGATCTTGGCCGCAGCAGAAGCGGCTGCCCTGCTGGCTGGTAGCGGGCTGACGGGCACCTCATCAGCTTATGGATTTTGTTTCTGCACTACTAGGGATTGAGCCCAACACCTCTGCACTGGGATACAACCTCAGTGATCCCTGCCACTGTCTCTACCTCATGTGCTTTTTTTTTTTTTTTTTGGACAGGGTGTCCCTAAGTCATTAAGTGGCCCAAGCTGTCTCAACTATACAACTCTCCTGCCTCAGCCTCTCAGAGGGCCCTGATTACAGGGACGTACCACCATACCCAGCTCAGGCTATGGCACTTTAACTGGCCACCAGAACCCCAGAGCTACCAGCTCCTCCGTACCATTCTCCCACCAGACAGACTCACCTCTCTGTAGTCCTTCTTGGACTCTTCTTGTCTGGAGCTCGCCGACATGGAGGAGAAGCTGGAGGTGGAGGAGCCCTGGCTGATGGAATCCACAGAGTGTTGCGGGGACAGTGCAGGGGCCTGCAGGAAGTGAGCCCAGGCAAGAGAGGGGACATGAGCACACAGACACATCAGGACCACAGAGGGGTCTGGCGCTCTGACCTCCCCAGCCAGCGCCACCTGGATGACTCACCTCAGAAGGTTTCAGCCTCTTTTCAAAGGACAGATGATGGGCTTCAATTATAGACAGGATCTAAGAGGACACAGGGGGCATGAAAAGCAGTGAGTAAAGGGGACAGTAACAAAAGATGTCATCCACAGCCCCTCTGTCCCCTCGTCCCCACAGAACACCAGTACAGCAAGAACCTGAGGTCCTGCAGCCCAGCTAGGCCCTTGACAGATGGCAAACCAAGGCCCGGTGTAGTGGGAACACAGCATCCTGCCCCACAGTCAGAGCTTCCTGCCCTCGTACTGCATTCTCCTGTCCATCAGCGAGGTAGAGCTTTGTAGGCAGGGTCTCACAGCTCCCTGGTTCTGGCTCCAGCCTGCTATCTGGTATCAAGTGTGACACTCCTACTGGGACCCACTGGCCTCAAGCAGGGAAAGCCCAGAGTCAGATCAAGAAGGCACTCTGTTCTTTCCTCTGCAGCTCTCCCTGCAGAGAGGCCTCCGCACAACCTTGGTGGCAGAGGATGTTCCTGCTGCAGGGTCTCAACATCGGCCCAAGACAGCACGGCTCAGTCTGCTTGGCTGCTTTGACTTGGGACCTTATACATCTTCAGGGCAGCACAGCTGAGGCCCCTGGAGCCAGGATCAAGGGTTCAACCCTTCCAAACCAGTGTTCCTGCAGACCTAATGCTAAGGGGCCACACACAGAAACAGCAGTGATGAATAATGGGAGAGGGCCTGCTGGTGACGGCAATGTATCCGGCATAGACTGCGGGCATGACTTCACAGGGGCACACCGAGCTCCAGATGCATCAAGTTGTCCATCTGGAATATGCAGCTTTTTCTATGTCAACCTCTTTTAAAGTGATTTAAAAATAAATAAAGGGATGGGAAGATAGCTCGACGGTCCAGCACGTGCCTTGCAAGCTCAAGGACTTGCGTTGGACCCCTGGTACCACGTGGCATGCTGTGGGGCCCTGCACCAAGCCAGTCATCAAAACTGGGCAGGGTGGCACATGCCTGTAATCCCAGTGCTGGGGAGGCTGAGCTCTGTAGTGAGACCCTGTACCCAATAAATAAAGATTAAAAAAAAAAAAAATACTGTGCTATTCCCGGAAGAAGATGTGAATAAGATAAAGGAACTCCCTGAATTGGAAATAACCAGAGAGAGCCAGTAAAACATCAAAAGGCAGGAAGTTGGATCTGTGTGCGGGCAGACAAGTGGAACCCTGTTGTACAACAGTCACGTCCATGAGCCACAGATCCCCACAGAAAGCAGCGGCCCTGGCTTCCCCTGCTGCTCCTAGAGTGCCCCTCCCCCCAGGGCAGTGCTGGGGGAGGGACGTAAGGAACCGACCCCCTGAAGCTGTTCTCTTCCCCACCCACTCATGAGCAATGGACACTTTCATACAGGCTGCCAAGATCATGCTTCCAGAAGTCCCTACAAGAAAAAGGTATGCGAACTTATTACACATCACTGGGGGAAGAAACTACACTCACTGAGGTTCAACCCTGGCCAACTGAAAATAAAGCTTCTAGCCAGGTGTGGTGGCACATGCCTATAGTCCCAACACTCAGGAGGCTGAGGCAGGGGGATCGCTGTGAGTTCAAGACCAGCCTGGGCTACACAGTGAATTCAACGTTAGCTACTACTACACACAGCGGGACCCTGTCTCAAAAAACAAGAGAAGAAAATAAAGCTTCTAGAAGCTGCAGATGAAGAGATGGCAAACAGAGCTAGGACATGTAGTGCTCTTATTCCTGCATCCCTTGTCTCTGCTCCAATCACCTGGGTCCCATTGTCACCTCGTCCACTGCTGGCAAGAAGCCCACAGTATTCAGAGGCCAGGCCAGCTCAGCCAGGACCAGCTCTTAGAACACTGAGAAAAACTGCTAGTAAAGTTTAGAAATAATCTAAATAAGTAAATCCATTAACAATGTCCCAAATGTAGCAGAGGGGGTGCGGGCAAAGGCACACTCACCCAGCAAGGCCAATCTATGGACCCTGACTTTTTAGTCATACGCTGCCCAGAGATGAGAAGAGATACCTTTGGGTTTAACGCACACTTGAGAGCCGTCTCCTTCAGCCTGTTCTGGATCTCCGTGGGAGCCCCATTCTGTAGCAGTGTCTCGATGATGCCTTGGTAACCCCAGCGCGCAGCGATGTGAAGAGGCGTGTCTCCTTTCTCATTGCCAATATCTAGCCTGCAGGACTGCACGTCGTAGTAGACCAAAGCCTTCACGCACTGCAAGGAAATGGGAAGGTGGCGCTCTTTAGGAACACGCCAAGCCCCAGGCAGCAGGGCCCCAGTCCACGTGCTGCTTCCACCCAGATCCATGCACCGAGCTAAGTGCAGCAGCAGGACCTGCGTTATCCAAGCAGGACACCATGCTGTTTTTAAAATAAAAGTGCTCATCATTAAGAAACAGCTGACTGGCCAGCCAGATGGCTCAGTAGATCAAAGTGCCTGCTCAGGCAGAGCACAGTGGCTGGGGTTCCATCCCCGTGTGCTGTGCTGGCCCCAGGGCATGCTGAGATAGTGACTGAGGCTGGGCATGGCAGCATGCGCCTGGAATCCCAGCACTTGGGAGGCTGAAAACAGGAAAATCACTACGAGTCCCATCTACATAGTGAGACTCTGTACCAAATACATAAAAATTTTTTTAAAAAAGAGAAAGAGAAACAGCTAACTGAAATTGTGAGGTTTCTAAGCAGAAGCCAGGGTCACTGCAGCAGGCCTGAGACGGCTCTGCTTTAGAGGCCTGCTCATGAGATTTCCCTTGGCCTGCAGTGGCCCTCAGGCCCTGGATGTGGGGAGGGGTCCATGGTTCCTCAACTGACAACACGCATGCTTCGAGCGGCCTGAACGACTTTGTACTACTAGGCAGTTTATGCTGAACATGCTGCTTTCCCCGGAGTAGAGAATTCTGGGCCAAGGATGCTCAGAGGACCAGCTGTCAGTAAGTGTTGGGCACCAAGTCCCTAACAAGCTTTCCTGGGAGATGACGCGTGGTGTATGTTGTCACGGCTCACTGCTGCAGGAATAAAGCACATCGTGTGTGACTCCACAGAGAGAGGACCATTTAAAGCTCTGCTCTGGTTTCCTCTACACTTCACTCCTGTGCTTTTTCCTTTGGCGATTTTGCTATGTCCTTTCACTGGGATAAACACAGCTGTGACTGGCATGACTACAGCGTGAGTGTTCCTCGCAGTTGTTGAACCTGTGTGCAGGCTTAAAGACCCCTGACACGGCGCACTTGGATCGCTGTGTCAGCCAAGTGAGATCTATGCTGACTGACCCAGGGGTTTTGCTGACACAGTATTGAGGTGGGAAAGCATGTTACATAAAATGCGCAGGGTGTAATCTCATGTTTATACATTAACCCCAAACCCAGGTTCAAGTTTACACACACACTGATCTATTTTTGTACAGTTCCTGGGGGCGGGGGGAGAATAGACAGCAAAAAATAACTCAGGCATAGTAAAATAGTAGGCAGAAATGGAAATTACAAAATTCCTAGAGGTTACTTATGAAATGGAAAATTTGAATATGCACCAAGTTAAGAACCAGATGGTAGCAGAAATGAGTGAAAATGATTTAATTTTAGGGTAAGCTAATGGGCAATTAAGTTTTAGTTTCTGTTACTTCAATAAAGCATCTGTAATACATTAAATTTCTGAAATTAAAAATACTACACACTCGAGCTGGTGAGATGGCTCAGTGGTCTAAAGCACCTACTTAGAACAAGCTAAGCTAAGCAAAGCACAGGGACTGCGGTTCAATCCCCCAGCACCACATGCCAGCCAGCCCCGCCCCCTGGTGGGCTGAGCTGGCCACACACTAAATAAACAAATAAAATAAAAAAATTAAAAAAAAAAAAATACTACACACTCCATGTTCCAACAATTATCAACAAGAAGTTCCCATTTCTCCAGGAGTGATGGAGATGGAAGGCAGCCACTCCTGGGACGACAGGTATCACTTACGTCCTCGTGCCCGTAGGTGCAGGCCAGGTGCAGCGGGGTGTTGCCGTTGTTGTCCTGCACCTCGGCGCTGGCCTTGTAGTGCAGCAGCAGCAGCTGCAGAGGAGAGGAGACAACAGGTGAGCACAGCAGGGCCCTGGAAATGTGTCCTTGTGTCAGTCTCATGGGCGAAGAAGGTCATTTGTTCCCACCTTGAATCATATTTATACAGATTGAGCATTCCAGTCCAAAAATCCCAACTCCAAGACACTCCACAGTCTGATGGTGCTGGGGTGATGGAATCAGGGCCCTGTGCATGCTAGGCAGTGCTCCGCCACTAAGCTACAGCCCCATTTCCCAAAATCTGAAACTTTCTGAGTGCCAACACACCACTACAAGTGGAAAATTCCACACCTGATTGCATGTGGTGCACAAAAGGCAAAACACAGGTGCACTTAAAATACTGTGTAAGACTGCCTTCCAGTATGTGGATAAGGTATTGAAAAGACATAAATGAAGCCCCGTGTGCTGCTGGCACATGCCTGTAATCCCAAGGCTCTGGGAGTCTGAGGGAGGAGGTTCACAAGTTTGAAAAATAAAAATATAGAAGGGCTGGGGATACAGCTCAGCAGCATAGCACCTGCCTAGCAAACTCCACATCCTCAGCTCAATTCCTGGCACCCATAAAAAAAGGGCGGGAGGATGATACTATAGCTCAGGGTAAAGGCCCTGGATTTAATCCCCAGGGCTGCAAGCAATCAAATAAACATAAATGAGGGAGTGGCAGAGGAGGGGAAAGGTGGGTCAAAATGATTGAGCTATGTTACAAGATGTGCCAAATCCCCAAAACACATGTAAGTATCATATATTAACATGAATAAGCATATACCAACATGAATAATTTTTTTTTAAAAAGAAACATAAATGAATTCTGCATTTGTGTTTAGTTTCCACTCCCAAAATATCTCATTATGTATGTGCCAATATTCCAAAACCTAAAATAAACATAAACACAACACTCAAGCATTTAGACTAAGGGATACTCAATCTCTGCTACTATTAAGCCTATACCACTGCCTTAAGCCTGTGCAAAAGTTTAGAGATTAAAGAAAACACCTCCATCCCCGCCCTCTCTCTTCCCCTGGATGATCAGAAGTTTTATGTCTCAACCCGCGGCTTGGTTCAGTGGACCCAGGCAGGTGCCTCCAACTCCGTCCCCATGACTCTGCCTGCGTGGCCGGAGGAGACACATGGAGACGCTGCCCACAGCAGCAGAGCCACGGCACAGGCAAGCTCCCAAGGCCCCTGCTCACCGTGACGCTCTGGTAGCCCCTCTGACACGCCAGGTGGAGCGGAGTGGAGCCGTGATAGTCGGTAGCATTCACCACAGCACCCTTGGAAACCAGGAGGTCGATGAGGGAAGCCTGTCCTGCAGAGTGGAGAAGGAAGGAGAGAGAGGAGCTTCCCACATCTGAGATGAAGCCACACAGCACCTTACTCACCTCTTAGGGCTTGGCAACAGACACATCAAGACATCTGTTTGCTGCTGGCGAGGAGGCAGGGCAAATGTCAAGTTAGGCTCTGCTGACTCAGAAAACACGTAAGGGTGGGCGCCTCCCTCTCAGCAACTAAAGTCAGTGAAGAAGAGCCTCAGCCAGCCACAGAACATTCCATGGTTCATCAGTTTATAGGGTGGGATACTATGTAGCTACTAAAATATCAACAAGGAGAAATGCTCTGATACACTGACAAGTGAAAAAAAAGTAGCACAGTCCAGAGCAAAAGGAGCCTTGCAACATAAATGGATTTTGAAACTCATTTCAAAATTGACACATTTCTGCATCAATAGGATGCAGAAATTCCAGATGCTCGGAAATTAAAATTTGGGTTTTCTACCACAAGAGCGCACTATTAAAACAATTTTAAGCCAGGCATGATGGCATACACCTGTAATCCCTGAATTTAGGAGACTGAGGCAGGAAGATCACCATATATCTGAGACCAGTCTGAACTACACAGTGTATTCAAGGCTTTTCTGAACTGAATAGTGAGATCTAGTCTAAAAACAACAACAAAAAAGCAAAATTACCTGCATTTTTGAGGTGACAGGGAATGGGAGCTCATTATGTTTTGCATACATTGACTTTGAATTCATGATTCTCTGGCCTAGCCTCCTGAGAAGCTGAGATTATAGGCACACAGTACCAAGCTTGGCTCAAAATTATTTTTTAAGGGTAGACTGAGAAGAACCCCAAATCAATAATTCTGAGACCATTCTCATAGCTGGGATTCCAGCTGCTTCTCTCTGGCCTCCCAGGCCCAGGGCCATGTCAGGCAGTGTCTGCAGGGCAAGAACCACATGGACATGCTCTTCTAGCACAAAAAGCCACATGATGGCCACAGAGGTCACATGGCAGCTATCAAGATCTGTGGAACATTCACTATTCTTCCCTGGCCAGCCCTGGGAGTGCACCACGCAGCGCCCTGCACCACCTTATCAGCCAGGCTATGCTGGGCCACCTCACTTGGCATTATCCTTTTTACCACAGGCGCCAGACCAAGGCCACGTACCACAGAGAGCAGCCACATGCAGAGGCGTGTGCCCCCTGTCATCTCTAGAGAATGGAGTGACAATGGACGGATCATTCAACCTCCTAGGATGAAGAAGACACAGGAAAGCACATTAGTGGAATGGCCTGGTAAGGCCTCTCTTGGACCAGGCCATCATGTCAATATCCAGGAATCAGAAAACACATCACAGGATGCGTTCCAGGGACCATGGAGCTCCTGCTCAGAGTCCTGCAGGAGAGGAGCGAGGTCTAGAGCTCCTGTGTCCCTGCCTCTCTGGCCTGTTGGGCCTCAGCACCTGGCATAATATCCTGTTGAAACCAAAAATGTTAGCGGAAGAAACTCACATTGCCCCCTTTAAAGCTGGGGCAGAGGCAGCTCCTGCACTAGCCCAGCGGTGTGCAGACATCTCTCTATCCTCTGTCTCACCTGGCTCTCCCAAGGAGCAGCTGTCACAGATGACAGCAGAGGCAGAGGAGAGGCCCCTCTCACAAATGCATAGAAGACAGGTGGAAAGTCCCCCTGGAAGCCCCTTCTCCCGCAACACAGCTCTCTTACCCAGAGACCAGCTTCTCGCAGTCATCACAGAAGCACAGTGGGTGGCACATCTTTTGGACGGCGTCTTTGTCACAGTCTTGACTCAGAAGTCTTTCTACTTCCTTCTGGTTACCGGATGCAATGTGCTATAAAAGACAAGATCCCCAGCTCTATCAATGGTAGGAATCACTTGTTCCTGGAGGTGTGAATATTTCGCTCTCGAGGAGTTCCTTCAAGATGATCTAGGCGGATGGGACAGGGTAGGATGAGCATGAAGAAAGACCAGGTGATGGCTACACAGCAATTTGTTATACTACTCCCTTTATTTCTATAAATGTTAGAAAATTTCCATAATTTAAAAAAAAGTTAAAGTTCCCAAAGCAATAGAAGGGAGCATACACTATATCTCTAAACCTCATAGGAAAAACCTTAGCCCTCTTCTTCTTATGTTTGAATACTGCCTCAGCTTAAGGGAAAGAGAAGTGGTACAATGAGCAAGGGGTCACACTGATACCAACCAGGAGCATGGCCCTGTGACTGCTGGACGCACCCTCTGGCAGCATCAGCAGGCTGCCTAGAAGGTCCAGTCTCCCCAGCCCTCCACAGCTGCCTGCGGGCACTGGCACACTGAGCAGGGAGCTGCCTCCCTGTGCCCATGATCATACCATCAAAGAATCAGACGCTGCATCAGGCCCAGGGCACGCACGCACTGGCATAAGCGACAGCGGCTCCCTCAGCCCAGGACGTAGGAACTCTGCTGCAGCTAGCTGGGGAGGCACTGCTGAGCAGACCAGGACAAAGCAGGAAGACAAGACATCTCTGTCTATAAAGACATCCCAGTATCTTACCTTAAACAGGCAGTCGATGGGAGTTGAGGTCATCTGAGACAGTAAGCTCATCCTCTGTTTAAGGAACAGTCTGTCGCCAAAGCCCTCTGACTCCTGCTGGAAAAAACAAACTTCATCCCACCGACACTGCCTCGGGGAGGGCCCAGCAGTACTCCCTGCCATTTATCGCAGAACAGGATCAGGGCCACTTCTCCCACACCTGGATCTGCTCGAGGAGGCAAGGAGCAGGCTCAGCTGGAAATGGAGCCTGACTTTGGCTGCCTGCTTGGGACGGGGTGGCTCTGGCTATGCGGTGTGGACTGTGTCATCTCTGTGCGGAATGTCACACACATGCACCACCAAATGGAAGGTTGGACTGTTCTGGCCTCCCTCCCTCTTACCCATCCCCTGCCACACCAACCAGAGGTCCAGACAGGAAGCCATCACACAGGCTGGTGTCTACTACTCCCCAGTGCCAGCCAACAGAAGGGGGGTCCTGCTGGTGTGTGAATGTACTCAGCAAAAGAGATGCCACACCCAGGGGACCAGAGTCCAGGAAGATGCAGGGAAGGATTCCCGACACAGACAGATCCTCTCATCTCTAACCACTTTTCAGGTTTCAAAGACCTGCCCCATTTAATAAATCCAGATCTTCATACTGCAGGTAATGTCCACTTGGATATAAAAATCTAGAAATGTGTCCCTCCTTTATGAAACCATTTCTAGCAAGATAATGCAGTGTTCACTTGAGCACCTGCAACTAAATTGTCTCATGGTGAATTAAACTTTCTGGTGGGACCCAAAGGTAAATATTTTCTCCAGCCAGGTGCTAGAGGAATAACCCTACAAACCCTCATAAAACTGGGGGTGGCGTGGGGGTGAGGTGCTCTCTTTACAGTCCTCTAGATTCTGAGGTGGCCTAAGGTGGGGCCAACAGCACGTCAGGTATGACCGTTTCTGGGCTCCTGCATTAAGCAGGGTCCCTCCCGCCACCCCGCCCCCAGGAGGGTTACCCTGACAAAGACCAGCACCTCAGAGTGAGGCACTTCAGCCCCCAGCTGCTAGGTGCTATATAAAGCACACACAATCTGCTTTCCATGGTGACTTACAGCTGAGCAGCTTAGGGCTGGAGAAACATCAAAGGCATGCTGCTGAGGTCAATCCTGGGCTCCCTCCTCTACTCGGGGTGGCTGTCTGAAGGGCAGTGATAAAGTAGGTCTTCCAGGATTGAACCTTTAGGGGCAGTGAGCAGTCAGAAGGGTGTGAGCAGCACATCAGCAGAGACTTGTTTGGGAAACAGATAAATAGCGTCTACTAGGAACTCAGGACAGTGAGGAAGGTCGGAAGTAGGCAAGACTGGAGCAAGAGCTGAGGACAGTGGTGCAAACCTATAATCTCAGAACTTGGGAGGCTGAGGCAGGTGGATCATGAGGTTAAGGCCAGCCTGGGTGACACAGTGAGTTCAAGATTAGCCTGGACTACATTAGCCTGTCTCAAAAGAAAGGAGAAGGGAAACAGAGAGGGAAAGAAGGCAGGAAGGAGAGAAAGACAGAAGGGAAAAGGCAAGAAAAAGGGGAGGGGATGGAAGGAAGGGAGGAGGGGATAGGATGAAGGAAAAGGTGTGGAGAGGGGAGGGAAAAAGGAAAGAAAGGAAAAAGAAGAGAAAGGAAGAAAAGAGAGGGGAGGAGAACAAGAATTAACCTGAACAAGGAGTTACAAATTGTTTCAAGGTTTTTCCCTTGTTTTCCTGATGAACAAAGATAAAGCTGGAGCTATCTCAGTAATATTTTCTCTCAGAAAACTAAAGCCTTGGCCAGGGAGATGGCTCAGTAGAGTAAGCATCTACCTGGCAAGTGCAAGGGCCTGAGTTCAATCCCTGGTTCCGCAAAAAAAAAAAAAAAAAAAAAAAAACTAAAGCCTTCATTTGTGAACATGCTTAAAGAACATGTGCGGTCAGCCTAGCATGGTGGCACACACCAACAACCCCAGCACTCAGGGAGCTGAGGCAGGAAGATTATGAATTCAAGGCCAACCTGGCTACCTAGAAACATAGCAAGATCTTGTCTCAAAAAAATAAATAAATAAATAAAAGCTCATGGTCATCTTGAGTGTGGCTATATCTTTGGGAGAAAATTTAGGTGAAACTACTACACAAAGAGTTGAAAGTAAAACTTTATTTAACTGACTAATATTTAGCGCTTCCCATCTTTCAGAAACCTTGCCCCTGTGTGGACACACGTGAGCTCCCCCCAGGAGGCAGTGCCATGACACTGCACTGACCTCACATTTTCCCTACACAGAACTGCACCGCCTAAAGGAACCAGTCAGTGGCTAAGGCAGAGGCAGCTGGCACAGACAGAATCTCAGTGTCAGTGTCACAAAAGACAAGGAAGCCACATGACCTGGCCTATCAACAACAGGCCAAGCTCAGTACAGGTGGAGGCCATCTCTCAGGGCTGACTCACTCAATGCCCAGGGACAGACCCCAGGCAGGCCAGGAGGATGATGCACCATGGCCCCGACACCCACCAGAATCAAGATCTCGCATCCAGGAAGGCAGCACTGGGGCAGACACCCCAGACAAGGCAGGTGCTCTGGGCTGTGTCCCATCTTGCCCATCTAAGCCCAACCCCATGTTTGTGGATGACCGTACAGAATAAACAGGGGAACCTAGAAACAGAGACACCCCAGGTTCAGGGTGTCAGGAGAGCAAGCAAGGCACCAGAACACCTGGATGCTTCAAAAGTTGCCCTTTGCTAATGTGTTTGATTCTGACAACAATCTACCAATGGGTAAAAGAGGCAGCGCTGTCTACCCATGTTGATGGAAAAATGGACAGAGCCCTAAAGCAACAAACAGATTTGCCAAAGGTTAAAGAGAAGTGTGGGATTCAAACTACCACTAGCACAAGAGGGAACACATGCAACACTTTCTGGAATAAAGGCAGGAGAGGGAAGTTCCCTAGTTCTGATCTGCAGCCTCCTTCCAATCTGGCTGAGGCCTTCGAGGCCTTCAAGTGTTAACTCTCCTAAGTGCCTCAGAAAGACAGCGGCAGGATGGCCACATCAACGGGCAGCAAAAGGACACAAGAACTTTAAGTAATGGATGTCTTGCTCCAGAAGACAAAGGGTGCTCCCAGCCCCATCGCAGAGCACCAGGCCGATTCCCCTGCATGATGGAAGAGCAGGAGAAAGAGAAAAGACCCACAAGACAGGGTCGTCAGAGAAAACCACTCCAGACACATTGAGAATAGCACATGCTGCTAGGGCCTCACAGAACACGGTTCCAAGGAAGACCGTCTCACAACTACGGGAGTGGACAGCTATCCTCATTCTGCACACACAAGGCACGCGGAGACAGGCGTGCACACACGTGCATTCTACACTGTGACTTCCCCCCAGAGATGGAGACAAGAAAAGGCAGACAGGAACAACTTCAGAAGAGCCACAGTCAGCCACATCTGTGAAGGGAGGGGCAGCTGCTAATCTCACCAGCCTCTGAGGAGTGGGGGATCCTGTCACGCCCCAGAGAAGGGCAGAAACTAACACTCCACTGCTAACCAGAACACCATCAGATTACACGCAGACAAGTGAGCATGATCTCACATCGTGGTGCAAAATACAATTATAGCTACATAGGTATTTGCCAAAATGTTAATAAGCTACCTCTGGCCCCCACTGCAAATATTATCTATTAGCAAATATCAGTCTTCTGATCAGAAGAAAACAAGGTTCATCTTTTGGGGAGAAACAGTATATGATATAATTAGGTAGGTAACATGCATGACTAGGGAAAAGTCTGGAGAATATGCCCTCATGGTAATGAAGAAAGAATTCATTGGAACTGCTGTCACCTGAGGGTGCACATCTGGTCAGGCAGATGATGGGCTTTCTGGGGACTGTAACTCAATATTAATATCAGCGGAGAATTTGAGCCAAATCATATTCAGTTCTCACCATTCATTGTTTGTAATGCAGAAATCTCTTCACTTTACAGGCTTCAACTTTTGAGAGTTCTCTGAGGACTATTAATTTTCACTGGTTGGTATGCAGCAGACTACACCAGCATCATGGATTATATCTAGATGTCCCACAAGGGCCTCGTGGGCACAGGCAGGGCTTTCAGAAGGGGATCAGATTACCGGGGCTATAGCTCCTTGCTGGCAGGAGGTGGGGTCCGTCTGGAGAGGCAGCACTAATGTGCGCATCTCTTTCCCCAGCACCTCTCTTCTCCCTGTGCGTCCTAAGTGCCAAGTGAGCAGCTCTCCTCGGCCCAGGTTCTTCCACTGTGCCCTCCTGCCTCAAAGCCAGCCAACTATAGGCTAAAACCGTGAGCTCAAAATAAACCTCTTCTCTTCCACTAACTGCAAGCATCAGGTACCAAATTTGTCCCAGTGATGGGGACAGTGACTAAGAGAGCCAGCAATGCAAACATGGCTCAAGATTCCCATAGTTCACACAGAAACAGAATTAGCTCCTTCAGCCGAAGTTCACCGATCTACCAAGCAGACAATAAGAAGGCCTCTGAGTCGTAAAGCGCACACATGGAATCAGAAAATCCACATTCACCATCTCTGGCTTCCTTGTTCACGCACGTGCTTTTGAAGATGAACAGGGGTTAATGATATTCACTGTGTGAAGCCCACCGATAGCCCAGCAACTTTCACAAGCAAGAAGGGGCTTCATGTTCAGGTTTCCTGGGTGGTCATCAAGGATCACAGCCCTCAAGCAGCTGAGGCCCCATTCTTTGGACACTGTCAGAAAACACACACACACAACCCAAAGGCTGTCAGAGCTGCCACGACGCCTACAAAGGGGAGGGGAAGTGTGTGCTCTTACAGGTGGCTTAATGGAAAGGCTTCCCTGCCGAATATATTCAATCGCAGCCTCAATTGAAGTCAGGCAGAACCCCAGTTCATCCTTCGCTGAGCTGCTAAATCTGAAGTTTTTGATGTAACTCAAATTCGCCATCCTGCCACAAAGAAGGAAAGAGTTTAATCATGGAACAGTTAGTTAATATTTCCACAAAAAGTACTGCTCCTGCTTTGAATAATCAAATACCTACAGTAAGTCAAGTAAGGGAGCAACCACCATAGTTCCCACTGTGAGCTCGCAGCACAGTGTATGTAATTAGTTTTTTTTTTTTAAATGTATTTAGTACAGGGTCTACAGGGTCTCACTACGTAGATTGGACTCATAGTGATCTGCCTGTGTTTAGCCTCCCAAGCGCTGGGATTACAGGCACGCGCCACCACACCCAGTCTCAATCGCCATCTCACTGCCCCTCGGGGGTGGGGCCAGCGCAGCATGCCAGGGATCGAACCCTGGCCACTGCGGTCTAAGCAGGTGCTTTAGTCTGCTGAGCTATCTGGCCAGCCCCCAGTGTGTGTAATTAGGATAAGGAAAACCACCTGTTGTTTCCCTGAAACGGGCTGGCTTTTAGAAAGCTGACTACTGTAAAGTGAACTGTGGGTTCCTATGGCAAGAAAGATCTGGGGTCAGCTTCCTGTTCAGCCACAGCGTCACTGCACAATCCAGGACAGAAAACATAAAGCTCCCAGGGCCTCAGTTTCCCCATCTCTAAGTGGGAGGAAAGGGGAGAGGGCAAGCAACCTGTTTATAAGATGCACATTTAGGAGCCAGGCATGGTGGTGCACACGAGTAATCCCAGCACTCGGAGGCTAAGGCAGGAAGATAGCCATGACTTCAAGATCAGCGAGGGCTACATAGCGAGTTCAAGGCCAGTCTAACTACACAGCGAGACTGTTTCTTAGGAAAAAAAAAAAAAAAAAGATGCACAACCAGAAGTGGCTATCCCTGAGTTACACTGACACTATACAGTGCATGGTGCTGCTGCTTTTAAATAGCATTTTAACAACAACAACAAAAATGTTACCAGTTAGGGATCTCCGTTTTCACCAGCAAATATAACAGGACTGAGAGAAGATCATCAGTACACATGGTCTCCAAGTTCACTGCAAGGGGAGAACACACATTCAAAGCCATCTTGAGACTCCAATGGGAGGCAAGTGTACAAATTCCCCCTTTGCCACCGAACCCACAAAGCCACATGCCCACAAGATGAGAAGCACAATTACACAAGT
The DNA here is from genome assembly GCF_000260255.1 of Octodon degus. Classification (NCBI taxonomy): domain Eukaryota; kingdom Metazoa; phylum Chordata; class Mammalia; order Rodentia; family Octodontidae; genus Octodon; species Octodon degus. The sequence goes on from NW_004524659.1 coordinate 5,418,589, forward strand.
GCCCTTACAACATCCTGTATAGATGTCAGAAACAAGGAAATAAAAGAATGCACAGCATTTTGACAACATGTGCAAAAGGCAGTAATTCCAAGTGAACCAGGTCTTACCACCCTGTTAAAGGTTAAAGAGCCCAGGGAGGCAGTGACCGTAGCCACAGAGGAGCACGTGCCTGGACCCTCCACCAGCTTGATTCACTCTTGAGGCCACTGCTTCTCTGTCACTATTTTCTCACCCTGTTTATGCCTCACCCAGCTCTCCCCAAAGCACTCACATTGGACCTCAGCTGCATCTAAAGGACCCCTCAAGACACAGCCACTTCCAGGCAGGGGCCCCAGTCTGGACTGTGCACTTGGCCCTTCCCAGGCCCTGCCCCAAGCACCAACCTCTCTGGCTGGGGGACTGCGTAATGAGCTGCACCACCTTCCGCAGGCAGAGCAGCTTCTGCTGGGGTGAGGTGCACTTGTTCAGCTGAGCCAGCTCTCTCTTTGCACGAGGGATGTTGAAGCTGTGAAATAATTTGGAAACGTGACAACTTCAGACCATGGAGGAAGCACCCTTCTTCATTCTAATAATATGCCTCAGGTTCTATTTTTCTTACATCAGACCACAAGCAATGAAAACAAAGACAGAGGTAATTTGGCTCAAGCCAGTGGCAAAAGAGAATGGATTTAAATCCCATTCAGACTGCCAGGTAACAAAGTTGCACCAGAAATTTGGCACTAAATAAAAATCCTGAGCCCTAGAGGAAATTAGCCCAAGGGGTTGGGACAGTAAACATCAACACTAGCCTTTTTTGCAGCCCTGTGTGTTTCTATGGCAGGGTTCCCTCAGACAGGCAGATGAGGAGAGACACCACATGGGCAGAGCCCACCTCAAGACCAGGTGGACAAAACTGCATCCACTTTAGCTGCTCATCAGCTGCTTTGCTGGCTGCAGAAGGGGGACAGCTACAAAACAGCATCTAGTCAACTTCAGCCCTTTTCCTATGGTCACAAGTAACTATAACACTCAGAGGGAACCACGTCAAGGCGGCAGCCATCACTGCCACTGAGAGAGAGGCCCAGCTGTGAGAGAAGATGAGGCCCCAGCCTCTGAGGACACAGAGCCGCTGCGGCAGCACAAACTCTCACCTGAACTCAGGTTTCACGCCAATGTCTTTCTGCTGGAGATCTTGAAGGCTTCTTGTGATTTTGTTAAAGGCGGCATCCTAATAACAGATTTTAATGAGGCTTCAAAAGTCTTGAAAAGCACATTGTAAGGCTTCTATCCTGGACGAGGGCAGGGACTGTGGACCTACCTCGCCTGCCTCCATGGTCCCCACATATTTAAAGATGAGATCATAAATATGGTGGTGGACATACATCTGTGAAATGAAGGGTGCCATTCAGGAAGCGTATCCAGCAGGAGGTGGGAGGAGAGCCACAGGATGCTGCCGTCCCCCTCTCCTTACCTCTACTGCCTGCTTCATCTGGGTCATCTGGGCCTCCTGCTTCGCAAGCACTTTCTAGAGGATCGGAGGAGGGCGGCTAAAGAGCCTGGACTCTCAGGCCAGCAACCCCCAAACCCTTTGGGAAGCCCCACTGCTTACCAGGTGAGAGTCCCTCAGAAGCTGCTGGAGGCATTTGGTGTAGAGGGCATTCACCGAGTCCTGTGTGACACAGAGCAGACAGAGGTCCTGCTTACAACCACAGGCCAGAGACACCTGGGCCTGAATGTGAGACCTGTCCCAGCCCCAGGAAAACATGCCACAAAATGTATTTTCTGGACGACAACAAGCTTTAAGGGGTAACGCAAGCTTTATCAAATAATTTTCATGATTGTTTTTTCAACTTTTTAAAAGGTGATTATGCATTAAAAGTAGGGAAAAAATTGCCCATGGGGCTAACAGAAGTGATAATAGTCTTTATGTTTTAAACTTCTCCAGGATATTCAAGTTTTCTATAGTGGCCTATATCACTTTTATAAGTTAGAGAGAAATATTTAAACCAAGCTTCTTATGGGGGAGATAACACCTAGTAAAGCTGGAGAATAAACTGAGAGGGGCTGGGGCTCTGAACTTTGGCCTGACAGACACAGCAAGACATGACACTGACTATGTGGTGACGGAAGCTCTTTCTTTCACACTCTCGGAAGGTTCGGTGGAAAGAGGCGATGCTCCTGTCAAATTTCTCAGAGTGTCGTCCCAAAAATTCTCTTACATCTTCGATGGTTTTCAGGGAAAAGGGATCTGAGGGAGCTGAAGGCTCTTCTGAAAAAGAGACAGAGGGGCAGGCTGGTGGAAGCCTTTGCAGCCTCCTGAGAGGAGAAATGTTGCATCCTTGTCCTGCTCTCATAGGATCTAGGGCTCCATCTTGTGAGGGAGGATGACAGGGAGTGATGAGAAATTGAAGGCCCTTTATTTCAAGATACTTTCCCAAAACAACCTAGTTATATAGGACAGCCTGGGATCCAAAGAGCATGGTCTTCTCAAGGCCTTTCCTTGGGACAAAATCCACACTATCTGGGGTTTCGTGAGGTGAGTCATGGACCTCAGGTGAAGAAGCTCTTGTTTCCTGACAGAGTTTCACTAAGAATTCACTTGACATTATGTTATCTTGATTTCCTGGGGCAAGGGAAGAATTATTATTCTTTAAAAAATAGTGAGATCTTAAAGAAGCATGACGGCCAGGCTGGCGAAGAATATAACAGCCCCACAGACAAAGCCAGAGCTACTCCTGTGCACAGCTGAGGCATGACACTCACATCACATACTTATCACAGGTCTCAGGGTCCATGTGAACAGTACCTCCTGGAGCACCACACACATCAGCCCCAATCCACACCCCTGCACTGGAGATGACGCTGATTAAGATCTGGGGGAATTCTAATCAACAGTGACATAGGTTTCTAATGGGCTCCTCACTGTTTCCTATGACCTTTCACTTTTTAACAGCTACATCAGGAAAAAGTTCCACGTACACATTCCTCCAAATCAGGAGAAAAGGATTTTTCTCCTCAAATACCTGAACTCTCTCTCTTTTCCAAGGGATGGGCTATACACAGGATGCTGAAACTTTCTTCTTTCTCATTGTAGAATGTTTCTTCAAAGAGGATGGGCACTGAGAGAAGACAGGAAAAACCAGCTCCTAATTTAATCCTGTTTCCTTGTATAGACACATCCTGGAATGAGAAAGCCGTCACTGTACGAGCAGCTAGTGGCAGCCACTGACCTCCCTCTGGGCCTGTCCCCCAGGAGGGCATTCAACCAGACCTTACTGCCTCACTCAAGGTGCATTTGCCAGGGCACTTAAACTAGAAGGGGAGAACAGCTGTAGTAAGCAGCTCCTCCACAGGAAAACAGCTTCCTGCCTCTGCAGCGCTCTTGGTACCACTGCCTCTGCTACCGCCACTCAGCAGCTGAGTCCCAGGGCCAGCCCCAGAAGGAATGTGGTGTGGCGTGGCTTCCCTGCCCATGTGCAGGTTGGGCAAGGAAGCCAGCCCTGACTGTGAGTGGAACTTCCCCCTCTCGGAACCTACCTGCTTCCATTAAAGACATTAAAAAACAAAACAAAAGCTATGTTCCAAATGACCACCATCAGTGAGATCAACGTGCCTCCTGACAGGATAGACTCAGAGAGATAAAAGAGCCCTGCCATGCCATTCCTACCCAAAGCGCCTGCCCATGATCTAATCATGAGGAAACAGCAGACAAACCCACCCTGAGGGAGTGTGCAGAACAAAACAAAAATGTCAGTGTCATGAGATGCGCAGAGAGGCTGAGGAACTGTTTCTAATGAAAGTAAAAAGATGTTAACAGCTAAATGCATTACTTGGTCCTGGATGTGAAGAAGAAATGTCTGTCTTTTTGGTATAAGGGGTATTATAATTAGCACAGCGTGCATAGGGAGTTGGAGAACATCCGCTCAACGTGCAGCTCCCTGAGTGTGGCTGCTGCACAGGAGTTAGGTAGGAGAATGCTGTTCTTGCGAAACACATGGAGCTGTGTTGAGTGGGCTCTATCTACAACTTACTCTGGCAAGATTCAGAAAAGTAAGTCAAGTGTGGCAAAATCCAGTCAGCCAGTCTAGAGAGAGGGTGTATTAGAGTTCTCCATAACTTCCTCAACCGTTTGTGGGTTCAAACTTATTTCAAAAAAAAATGGCTTAAAAAGAAAAATTCATCCCTCATGTCTACTTTTTGGCTGAGAAACCAAAGTGCTTTCCACAACACTGAGAAGAAAGCGCTTGCTCAGACATATATCTCACTGAAGAGGGCGCCCAGGAGAACACTGGCCCTCCCCACCTTCCAGAGCCACTCAGGGTCCCCGGTGGGCACCATTCCCACCCATCCTTCTACTGGCCCTCCCACTGGGTACTGAATGTGAGTCAGCACAGTCATTTAACTCAGTAGAGACACAAGGCCAAGAAACAGGCCTCTCTTCCCTCCCCCAGCCCCCAGCACAAACCTAGTGCCCCAAGAAACTACCTTTCCATTTAAGGTCTGAAAATGTCCTTCCACAGGTATCAAAATGTAGGACTCGAACTGACACGTAGACTGAACACTGCTGGACAGGCTTCCTTTGCAGGGCACTAAGACCTGGAAAAAACAATGGAGGGGAGCTCTGGAGGAGGTGGCACAAAAATATGGCTTCAGCACCAAGAAGGTATGTAAGCCACTGGGCTGGAACCACAGCAGGCCTGCAGGCAGACTGGCCAAAGGGCCCGCTGTTGCTGCTAGCTGAGTTCCTCTGTTGAGGTGGTGATGAAAGCAGACATCAGGGCTCCCAGGCGAGAGGGGACAAAGAGGCGCAGGTCAGTTCCTAGCTCCAGATTCAGAGACACTGGGCTCCTTCCCATCCTCGCTGAGTCCCTCCCCACAACCGATCCCAGGGACCCTCTGCTGCCACCAGTCCAACTCCAAAGCAGAGCGGGATGGGGGTGGGAGGTGGAGGGGACAGAGGGAAATGAAAAAGGTCGCGTGATCCCACCACCTGAAAGGTAATGCTTCACGCTGGAGACAGCTGCCATGACGGTTTGCACAGGTAAATTCAAGGCCACGGTCACAGCCACGGCAACGGCGATGGCAACAGTTCTCCATCAGAGGCTATCTCAGATATCTCAGGGGACCACCCTCTCCCTCTGGGACAGCATCAATTGGAAATATGCATAACAGACCCTGGGCTGAGCATGGTGGCGCACATGTATAATCTGAGGCCAGTCCGGGATACAGAGTAAACTCAAGGCTAGCCTGAACTACACAGGGAGACCCTGTTCAAAAAAACCCATAAAAAAACCAGACCACAGCCACCACACTGGCAAGATGTCACCTCAGCAGCACAGTGCAGCAGTAGGAAGGGGCTTTCTTCCATGGCCAGACCTGGGATTAGCTGACGAGCTTAAGTTTGAACAGAAATCTCTGATGCAAGTGTTCCAAAAAGGAAGACGGTCAAGGCAGAAAAGCCCCACAGAACCTGAGTACTACGGCAGTCTAACAGAGAAACCAAGAGGCAGAAAGCCTGGGTACTCCTGGGCCTATGCCTTCCAGCCAGGCCCCTGAACACACGCCCAGTCCTCCCTCAGTGTCTGCATGTGGAGAACGGGGTTGGGAGCATGTCAGGAGTGTGAAGCCAGCTCCCGGGACAAGCACAGCCCTGGGACCACCATCTAACCTGACCCTCAGGCAGGCACTGCCCTTGTTGTAATCCAAGCTCTTAAAGCAGTACACACGTCCTGAGGGTTTAACTGGTGGTCTGTGGAGCACTAAGGAATAAAAGTCACCAGCCATCAGTCCTGGCTGAGTTCACCCACACATTAGACGGCCTTCGTTTAAGGAGCTTGGGCAGAGAAATAAACCACCCTCGGACCACTTCCAAAATAGACTTACTGACCCAAATATTAGAAATTACTAAGCTTCAAGAGATGGTATAGAAAAAGATACAGGAAAAAAAAAAAAAAAAAAAACCTCCAGGGATCAGGCCTTCCACCAAAACAATCATGAACTTGCACATTAAGGCCTACAATAGTAAACAGAAACTCACACAAGGACAGAATATTTAAAGCTGTTAGAAAAAAAGAAATCACCCATAAAGGAAAGCCCATCAGAATCACAGCATACTGCTCCACACAAATTCTCAAATCAAGGAGAGCTCAGGAGTGAAGTATTTCAGGCCCTAAAAGAAAACCTCCAACCCAGACTGATGAATCAAAAAAAAAAACTAGCTGTCAAAACTGATGGAGAAATAAGATACCTCCATGACAATAAAAACCCGAGGAAATCCATAAACATCAAACCTGCACTCTAAAAGGTTCTGAAAGACATTCTAGAAAGAGATAACAAGGACTACAACTCCATGTGTCTACCAGGCAAGGCAAGCAATTAACAAAAGGAGATAAAAAGGAAACCAGGGCTGGGGAGATAGCTCAGTAGAATAAGTGCCTGCCTGGCAAGTGCAAGGTCCTTAGTTCAATCCCCAGTACCGCAAAAAAAAAAAAAAAAAAAAAAGGAAACCAACAACAGGAAAGTAGTATGACAAGAGGAAGTCAGTATGTCAGTTATATCCCTCAGTGTTAGTGGTCCAATGAAAATGGACTTGCTGGACATGATGAAAAATGCTGTAATCCCAGCACCAGTCTGAAGTAGAGGCAGGAAGATTGCCACGAGTTCAAGGCCAGCCTGAGTTATAAGATCCTATTTCAAAAAAACAAACAGAAGAAGAGAAGGAGAAAGAAGAAGAAGAGTAGAAAAAGAGGAAGAGCCAAGACAAGAGGAAAATGGAGGAAAAGCAGCAGCAGCAGCAGCAGCGCTGGCAGAACGGATCAAGAAGCAAGATCCAATCATGTGCTACATCCAAGAAACATTTAATTCATTAAGCTCAGATAAAAACTTAGACTCAATGATTTTTGGAACTAGGCTCTGACTTTATACTTTGAGCAGGCCAGCAAGTGCCGGGTGAAGCAAGGTTGCTGATAACTGCCTGTTCCTCAGCCCCTGCCCTGGCCTTGGAGACGGCAGCCACATTCCAGGAGGGGCAGGCTAGAACCAGGACAGGTAGTTAAGGACCTTGCCCTTCAAAACATTCCAAAAGGTGGAAACAAAACAATACAAATTATTATCCAGATACCTACAACCAAGCTTTAACCACTATAAATGGCTTGCCATAGTCTACACTCTTTAAAGGTAAGAAGAGAGGTTGTTAGCAATATCATCTAAACAGGCTTCTGTAATTCTGGGCTGAGGTTCCCATTTCTGGAATGTCACTATATGCTAAGCACCATACTGTATGGTCGGTCTATACACTATAACTTCAATAACTGCCTAGTTTCTGTGTTAGCCCCATTTTACAGACTAGAAAATGGAGGATCATGAGTGAACATTTGTCCAGGGTCACACAGCCAGGAAGTCATGGAGCATGATTCAAATTCCAGCTGTTGGGCTGGCAAGATAGCTCAGTGGTCTAAAGGGCCTGCTTACGCAAGCTTAGGCAGGCGTAGGGGACCACGGTTCAATCCCCAGCACATGCTATGCTAGCCCTGCCCTGATAGTGGGCTGAGCCTGCAAAAAAACAACAAAAAAAAAGATTGTGGTCTCAAATTCCAGCTGCCTCCTTCACCCCTACCCTATCTGCTACTCACTTGAGGCAAGTGGAAGTAAAACCTGGTACACCACCCTCCATTGGAGCCTTCAGGAATACTGTCCTCTGGCAGGGGACACTTTTTTTTTTTTTTTTCAATTTTTAAAGAAAGGGTCTTGCTGAATGGCCCAGGCTGGGCTTGAACATATGGTCCACCTGCCTCAGCCTCCTACCTGGTAGGATTAGAGGCATGCGCCCACCACACCTGGCTAACTAGGTGGAGGGTCACATCAATCCCTGACAACAAAATAGGAAGCACTTGCTGACAGAGAAGACAACTTGATCTGTGAGGTAGCCTTGCCCTCTCCTCAAAACTGGGCGGGGAAGGGCTGGGGAGATGGCTCAGTGGAATAAGTATTTCTCTGGCAAGGGCAAGGGTCTGAGTTCAATCCCCCGTTCTGCCAAAAAAAAAAAAGAACCAAGAGGGAATTTCAGTGGAAAATATAGTAACTAAAGTACAATGGAAATGACAAAGGATTGACCTTATAGTGAATGGGTATACAATGTTTAAAAATCAAAACTGGGCTGGGTGTGGTGGCACATGCCTGTAATCGCAGCACATGGAGGGGGGGCTGGAGACCAGCCTGGGCTACAAAGTAAGCTCAAGGCCAGCCTGAACTGTATAGCAAGACCCTGTCTCAAACACACAGAAACACACACACACACACACACACACACACACAACTAAGTCAGATCAGGAACTGGATTTAACTACCAATTTCAGGAACATGGGGCCAGACTACAACTGCAGAAGTAGAATGACCTGGGTTTTCCTTAAGTGAACTGAAAGAAAAGAAAAGAAAAAGAAGGAGAAGCTATACGTTGAAGAAAAAAAAAAAAAAAAAAAGGTCGGGGATACAGCTCAGTGGCATAAGTGCCTGCCTGGCAACCACAAGATCCCAAGTTTGATCCCTGGTATCACCAAAAAAAAAAAAAAAACCATAGTTGGGCACAGTGGCTCATACCTGTAATCTCAGCACTCTACAAGGTTGAGGCAGGAGGATCAAAAGTGCCTGCTGGAGAAGTCAGTAACTTAGCAAGACCTTCTCTTAAAACAAAACAGAAGAAAGTGTTGGGGGAAGCCAGGGATATAGCTCAGCAGCACATCTGCCTGGCAAGTGCAAGATCCTTAGTTCAATTCCTGGTACCCAAAATAATAAAAAAAAAAAAATTTTTTTAAAGGGTTGGGGATGTTGAGTTCAATCCTTGGTACCACCTAAATAAATAAATAAACCGTATCTACTGCTTAACAAGTCTTTAAAGCATATCAAAACTGATCAAATTTTACAGCACATGTAGCTTAGTGAATTTCTTTTTTTTTTTTTTTTTTTTTTTTTTAACCGGGGATTGAACTCAGGCTCTTGCGCCTGCCAGGGAAGCGCTTATTCCACTGAGCCGTCTCCTCGGGCCCGTGAATTTCATTTTAGCACAAGAAAATGGTGACAAAAGAGACTTAAAACTCCTTTATAGTTCTTCAGTTGTAGATCCCTTTTGGGTCTTCATTTGAACAAGCCAAATGTAGAGCAAAACTCAGCTAGATAATTCAGGAAATTTGAAATGACCAGCTCTTCGATAATACTAAAGAATACTGAGAAACTTCAGCTAAGGTTGTGACATTATGGTTATATTTTTATAAGAGGCCTTATCGTTTAAAAATACAACCCTAAACATATTTGCAGATGAACCCATACATCTATCTTACATAATTTTCTGGGATTTTCTTCAAAATGACCCAGGGGCTGATGCTGGATAGAGATAAAACCAAATGGACTGCTGTAACCCTTGTGTTGAAGTGGAATGAAGGGTATGTGGAGCTCACTGCATTGCTTTGTCTACTTTAATGTTTAAAATCAAACATGGGGGCCGGGGAGATGGCTCAGTGGAATAAGTATTTCTCTGGCAAGGGCAAGGGTCTGAGTTCAATCCCCCGTTCTGCCAAAAAAAAAAAAGAACCAAGAGGGAATTTCAGTGGAAAATATAGTAACTAAAGTACAATGGAAATGACAAAGGATTGACCTTATAGTGAATGGGT
>NW_004524659.1:5428338-5452486 GCF_000260255.1 Octodon degus
AATAAAATAAATTTTAAAAAATAAAAAGATCAAGTTAAACATGATAATTTGAAATTTTACTAGCAAATTAAAATTAAAATAAAGGCAGGCCCCCAGGTAGCATCAAGTCACACAAAAGGTGCAGTTCACACTGAGCATACAACAAAAAAAGACAGAGGAGACAGGATAGGTGAGCCCCTGCTCAGAGGCTCAGAGATGCCCCACGCTGACTGCCTGGACAAAAGACCCACAAGGTCCGTGGTCCGTCCCACACCAGGAAGGGCCACACTGGAGGCCTTCCTCTGGCCTCTGCAAAACCAGGAACTTCGACATGCTCAGAGAACTTTGCCCCCACTGCAATTATATCCTGTTTACTAACTGCCACATACTCTTTCCACCTTCCCAGTGTAAACAGATCTTGTGCAGCGCCAGCAGAACTGTAGCCCGTGGCCAAGCACGCTGGGTGTCACGCTGTGTGTCATGCTGTGCAGCAGAGGCCCAGTCCACACGTGCTTGGTAAACAGGGACCCTCCCACTTCACAGGCGTCCCTCCCGCCCCTCCACCTCATGCACAGTTTTCTAGTCCTGTGAAAGCAGCTCAGTTCCTCCCATTCTAATAAAGAGACCTGGCCTGGTAAAACTTCTCCCTGCAATGGTGGCCTGCCTGTCCCTCACTGCTGACACAGGAGTGCAAAGCCACCTGCAGCCAGCTGCAGGACAGCCAAGGAGGTCCCCAGGGAGGCTAGGCGCTCTCCTGAGAGGGAGCCGCAGAGCTCACCCAAAAGTGTAGTGTTACCACACAGGCCGAATTGGGGACCTACTCATTTCAAAGCTTAGCAATAATAGGTTCTAGCCCCTCTGTAGGGAACTGCTTAAATAACAGAAGTTAAATGGAGGGAAGTAAAAATATACAGCAAGAATCTGCACTACGGCACATACTCCAATGTAGTCTCCTAGCCCCATCCAGGCTGGGCTGAGCGCTCCACAGCTGCCACCAATGCCTTCTGTCCTGTCCTCATCCTTCCTGCCACAGGGGCTGATTCTAGAATTCCTAGAAGGCCTCCCATCTTCTCCATTCGGGCATGTAGCCCTGGAAAGCCAGGCCTGAGCCTGGAACAGAGCAGATGCTATGTTTCTCAGAGGACTCTAGCCTGAATCAATCTTTAGACTTGGAACATGGACCTCAGCACCCTTAGCTGGGCTGCAGCTTGAAAGTTAATTCCTGGGAACGTGAATGACTGCTGCTAGGTTCCCAGGCCAGCCCCAAGTCTACTTAACCTAGAATCAAAGGACATCAATAAAAAGATCAAACTTCATCCCTTTTTGTAATTTTATTTTCCATGAGTAAGTGGACCAACCCCAGTACACCTGGGAAACCTAAAGGCCTTTCTCTTAGCAGCCCACGGATAAGAGCCGCAGGGATGCAAGCCCACCCAACCCCCTGTGAGGAGGCTGCAGGTGCATAATTAGCCAGGTGTGGGGTGCCAGCAAGCCTATGATTAGTTTCACTGTGCCATCAAAGAGGGCAGCTGATGGCAGGAAGGCCACACCGTGCTCCAGAAAGAAGTCCTGGGAGGAAGTCAACTCGAGGAGTAGCTGGGGCAGAGTAGGGGGACATCAGGCTGCCCCCTCAGCTGCCACATCCAGGCACCTGCAGGTGAGCAGAAAACAGGGCGGCCCACCCGTGCAGGGGCAGGGAGAACAGGGGGCGACCGAGCTGTAGGTGCACACTGTTTTAGTACTCGGCAAGGATCCTGACCCCTGCAGAGGAGTCTATGGTGGGCACGCTTGTCCCATGGCCAACTCCAAGGACAGCGATTCCACACTCACCTGCTGAGGCCACGCACATGTTTCAGGAATGAGACAGAATGACTGCCCTGCTGCAGAGGATCAAAACATTCTACTTTCTCATTCAACCGGCAAACGTGGCTGGGACACAACTGAGCACCAGTGTCCCCATCACACAGGTGACAGGGTACAGGGGCAAGCTTGGTCCTCAGGCCACCCTCCTCCATTACAGGACTGTGTCTGGTAATCTTTCTCTGTGTCCCTACCACTGTCATTAGTATGTGTGTGCCCAAGATGTGACAGTTTCTCACACTAGGAGTTAAGCTTCGGGACAACAAAGAGGATGAAGTGTGTTCCCATTTTCCGACTCGACTCCTAGTAGCAAACATAGTGCCTTGCATATAATGACATCTCATAACCACTGTGAAGCGAACAGCCTATAATCAATCTGGTGAGCTACACGAGACTTTTATTTTCTTCTCAGGATAAAGCTTTTTTTTGTCTAATTCTTGAAAAAAACCCTTACTATATAGTAGTTCAGGATGGTCTCGAACTCGTAGAAATCCTCCTGCTTCAGCCTCTCAAGGGCTGGGATTACAGGTGTGTGCCAGACACACCAGGTTATATTCTCTTATTTTTTTAAGTGAATTTTTTGAAGCCTCCAAAGTCCAAAGTAAAAAATTCTAGTGAAAGCTAATGAATCGCAAAACTACTCATAAAAACCAGAAGTGAATTCAAGAAACCAGGCTTCCGAAGGCAGAAGTAGGGGGAAAGTTAGTTCGGGTTTGTCAAAGAGACAGCCAAGTACCTGAGGCCATATGGGGTTAAGCCACACTCTACTGACTCAAAACCCCAGATGGATGACTTATCTGAGCAAAGTCACATCACGGGGTTGAAGTCGACCTACACTATGGTATGACAAGGGAACAACACAAAGAGAGGACAGACAAGTGGAGGTCACAGTGAAAAACACTCAGCGGTGTCCTGAAATGCCACGTACAGATACCCACCAGTGTCACTGACTTGAGGACTGGAAAGACCCACAGCATGGGCCCGCCTTCCCTCTCTGTACTAGGGGCTCGGCCTGACAACTAGTTCTAGCCCTTTAGGAAACACCTTTCGAGGCTGTGCACATCTTCACCAGTCTCCTTCTTCTGTAGGAGTAGAGGCCCAGCTCACAAGTGAGGGTGTGTAAAGCTCTAGAATAGCTCTCCTGGTCAGGAGGGAAGTAAGAGTCAGAGACAAGAACAGGAGACCGGGGTGCTATCTGGGGCACAGAGTTCAGAGTTGGAGGAAGCAGGTCATGCAGTCTCTGGGTGCTCATTCCCACATGGGACTGTAACTGATTTCCTCTAAATGTCACCTCAGTCGCCCACATTTCTGGTGTTAGCCACATAGTACAACAACCCTCAGGATCGATGTACTTACAATGCCGTGGATTTCGGCCACCTTGCTACACAAGTCAGGACGCCACTTCTGCAGGGCCAGATAGAAAGGATTGTTCAGGAGATCTTCATCATACAGAGCCATATGGACTTCAGCGAGATCAAAAGGAGTTTCCTGGGACAAGGGAGGAAAAAGCAATGAGTGACTACATTCAGGCTACGTAATGTGTGAAAGCCTTCTGGTCATTTCTAAACAGCATCCTTAACATGTACTATTCTCTGTCATACAGTGAACACTTAATCAGAAATATCATATGCAATCTATAAATGCCCAGATGGCCTACTTACTGTTTAAATGTATCAACTGTGTCCACATCTGTAATCCCAGCACCCTGGGTGGCTGAGGCAGAAGGATTCTAGCTCAGCTGGGCAACACAGTGACCCAAGGAGACCTTCTCTTATGGTTTATAGGTAGATCCCTAGACCTCATGAACTCCTACTTGGGACCTTAGGCAATAGCAGCTATAGCCAAACTGCCTTGAGGGAGTGGGCCTGGTCAGAGGAGGTGGGTCACTATGGACATGAAGTGGGAGGCTACACCTCTCTCCCTAGTCCCTCCCATGCTTGACTTCCTCTGCTTCCTGGTGTCAAGAGATGAAAGGCTCTCCTCTGCCCAGGTTCCTCCTGCCTTGAGTCAACAGTGGACTAAAGTTGTGAGCCAAAATAAATGTTGCCTCCTGTATACTGTGGGTATCAGGTAGTGTCCCAGTGACAAGGAAAAGTAACTAAGGCTCTCTCTCTCTCTCTCTCTCTCTCAAAATTTAAAAATTTCAGTACTAGGTTCAATCCTCCCACGAAATTATAAATTTTTGTGTATATATATAAAAATGAAAAAAATATATAAATTGTACCCAAACAATCTTGCCCAACTCCAACTTGTGACACAGTGTAAATAGCTACTTTTTGCACATCCTGCATGACCATAGTTATGACTTTATCAAGATACATACGTATACATTTTCCTTTCAGATGGGCTTTTTCTATTTTGTCCAGGCTGGTCTGCAACTCCTGGGCTCAAGAGAACCTCTGGCCTGGATCTAGTACATCAGAGAAGACAGGTACCCCTCCATCCCATTCTCTCCTCCCCTTTCAGAGACAACTATTAATTATCCTAAAGTTGAGGTATGTCTTCCTTACCCATGTTTCTATGCCTCTAAAACCTACATATCTCAAAACAATAAAAACTATCTTTCATGGGTTTCAACATTTGTGTAAGTAGACCACACTATTACTATCCTGGAACATACCCTTTTCAATTCACATTGTTTCTTTCGAGCTCTACTCATGCCAAGCCATAAAGCCCACATTCAGTCCCTGGCTTCTGCTATCCAACAGTCTTGTAAATAAATGTGTCACAGTTTATCCCATATTCTGCATTTAAGTTGCTCCTACCTTTTCTGTATTACACACAATGGCGCAATGAACATCCTCGTGGCCTTCTATGTGTCCCCTGAACACACAGGACAGGCACCAAGGGGGGATTCGTCTGTGACTGCAGCCATGGAACTGTATGAGGATTCCTCTCCCTCAGGTTAAGGTCACATCATAACCAACACATTTGTCATCAAATCTGGCTTGGTTGGTTGATTTTCTCTTGCTGGGGAGGGAACCCAGGACCTCATACCTGCTAGGCAAACGATCTACCACTGAACTACAGCTACACGTGTCCTCAGCCCTTTATCAGATTACTTTCTTGTCAGTCTGTGCTACAGTCTGAATGTCTGTGCTTCCCCAAGTTTCATATCTTAAAATAAAAAATAAATAAAAATAAAAAATCCCATCTTTGTAAAGGTGGTAATATTGGAAGGTGGAACCTACGGGTGGCAACTGGGTTACCGGCGCAGTGCCCTTCTGAGTGGGGCAGTGCTTTTTCCAAGAAGGCCTAAGAGGGCTCCTTGGCTCTTCCTGCCAGAGGAGTGGAAGAGGACAGAAAAAGAATTGAGATGTGTTATGTCCATGTATCAGTCCCCCATGATGACTGTAATCGTTATATACTGCAAACATGCACACATAAAAATAAAAATGTTTAAATGTTTACATGTCAACATTTCAAAAAAGGAGTTATAGAAAAAAAGACAGCCATCTATGAGCTAAGAAGCAGCTCTCATGAGACACAGAATCAGCTATAACTTGACCGTGTACTGCCCAAACCCCAGAATTAGGAGAAATAAATTTATGAAGAAAACAGTATTTTTTTACAGTAGCCTGTAAAAGTAACACTCACTGTTCTTCTCTAAAATAACCAGAGGAAAAAAATTGAAGTGAAACATCATTTCTTTATGTTGTATAAATTGCTTTATGACTTCTGCCCACTTTTCCCTTGAATTGTTGGTCTTTTTCTTGTGATTTATAGTTTTCTAGATCTCACTATGAAGCTCAGGCTGACCTAGACCTCATGGCAATCCTCCTGCCTCAGCCTCCCCAGTACTGGGATTACAGGTGTATACCACCACGTGCTGCTCCTAGCCCTTTTATTTATTTTATTGTTTAGTATTTTAGGGAAGGGTCTACAGGGTGTTCAGGGTCTCACTACTAGATCAGACTCATAGAAATCTGCCTGCTTACAGCCTCCAAAGAGCTGGGATTACAGGTATGTGCCAACATGCCCAGTCTAAATTGCCGTCTCAGGACACCCCTGGGGCAGGGCCCGCATGGCAGGCCCAGGATTGAACCCCCAGCCCTTGCACCTGCTTGCAGGTGCTTTAATCTGCTGAGCTATTTGGCCAGTCCTTAAAAAAAATTTATTTTAAGACCAAGTCCTGGGACAGGGAGAAAGCTCAGTGGCTTAAGCGCCTGCCTAGCAAGAACAAGGTCCTGAGTTCAATACCCAGTACCACAAAAGAAAGAAAAGAAAGAGACTGAATCCTGAACAGGATTTGAACTTGTGATCCTCCTGGGTCAGCTTCTTTCAGTGCTGGAATTATAGGCATGCATCATATAGTTTTTTGTATATCTAGCATATGTTACAAATCTCTTTTCCTGGCCTATGACTTGTCTTTCCATTTCTCTAAATGAGTATTTTCAAAAATATGATTTTTTGTGGGGAGGGCACAGGTACTGGGATCAAACTTCTCAGGATCTTGCACTTGACAGGCAGGCGCTTAAGCTGCTGAGCTACTTCTCCTGCCCCACAAATATGAATTTTTAAAATATTTTAACGCAGCCACATTTTTCAGCCTTTGCCTTTCTGCCCAGGGCTCTGGGGATCTCAGGAAATCTGTGCCTGTCCTGTTGCATGCTTCTTTGCATGCAAGTGACTTCACCATTTCCCCTAACAGAAGGTAGCGTCTGTGGCCCTGCCTTTTGAATCTAAGCCAGCACTGTGACCGCCATCAGCCCGCAGGTGGAAATGATTCTCTGTGATAGCTCGAATCAGCCACCTGATCTGCTCTCTTACTCTGCACCCCAAGAGCAGCATGCTGGGAGAAAAACCATGTGATGAGGGACGGGGGGGGGGGGGGTACAGGCTCCAACGGCCTGAGAGCACAGTGAATCGGCCAGCAGAATGCTGGCACACACCCTGGATGGCACCAGCAGAAAGCCACCCAGCCAACCCACCTAGCAGTGGGAAATCATGGAACTGGGGCAGGTTAAGACACTATTCTGAGTTGGTTTGTTATGTAGCAAGGCTACCTAGACCACACCCAACTTCAAAGCCATATGCATATCTTCTAAAAATAAAGCTCTATAATACATAGGGATCTTGAAAAGTTTTTCATAGTTCAGCCTTCAATCCATCTGGATTTTAATTTTGCATATGCTTTGATTTAACTTTATTTTTCCATATGGTAAACTAGTCCTTCACTGTTGTTATTTGAAATGTTCTAGTCCTTCTGATAAGGCTATCTTTGTCACATTCACAGTCTCCATATGTGCAGCCTGTTTTTGGACTCTTGTCCGTTTCAATAGCACTGCCCCATGGAAGTAGGTGACAAATATTATTATATCTATATCACATATAATTACCCACATCCGCTCACTGTATTTATTTTACTTTGTGTTATCTTTGTTGTTTTGGGGGGCAGGCTCTCATTATGTCACTCGGCTGGTCAGAAATTTCTAAGGTTGGGCCAGCAAGATAGCTCAATAGACTAAAGTGCCTGTTTATCAGGTAAGCTTAGGCAAGTGCAGGGACCACACACCATTTGATCCCCAGCACTGCATGTCGGGCCAGCCCTCAGGGCAGGCTGAGCTGGCCACAGAGTCTGGGTGTAGTGGTGCTTGCCTGTAATCCCAGCGCTGGGGAGGCTGAAAACAGGAGGATCACTATGAGTCCGATCTATGTAGTGAGGCCCTGTAGAGCCTGTACGACATACACAAAAAAATAAAACAAAATAAATGACTACTGCACTAAGCAGACCAGGGCCAGCCTACACTTTATAGAACTATAGCTTTGCAATGCCATGGAAACTACTAATACGTGCCTGCAGGATTCTCAGGGAAATTTACGTGGCATCATCACTGTATTTGACATACTACAAACCAATGTACCCCTAGTTACTGTTGGCTCACCTGATGTCCTTGTGAGAATTAGGAAAAGGCACCTCATCTTCCCCAAGCGTGCAGTCCTGCACCTGGGCACATGGTGTGGAAAGGAGCTCTGAGGCCCCGCATCTGCCCCCGAGCAACGAAGAACCTGCACAATTACATGTGATGGTTCTGTTGTTAGCGCTTGACATGTTCCCTTAAACTTCCGCTCTCTGTTTAGAAAAAGAAACCTGAGTACTCTCAATAGAAAAACAGTATCATTTCCCATAACTAGAAGATCATCTTAAAACTGTAAAAATAATTAATGTTATACAACTGCCTGAGGAAGTTTCTGAGCATCTGCTTGAGCCCTTCTATCCTTGAAACACAGAACATTAGCAAGTATTGAACAGCACCATGCAAATTTATCCTGATGCAATCAGTTGAATGAAAAACTAAATCACTTTCTCACAATGTAACAATAGTCCCAGAATGCTTCCTTTGGTAAACACTAGGAGGTATGCACAAATGTATATAAATCCATATGAATTCTATCTTTTATGGCTATTGATAAAAACAACTTGTATTGAGGGACACCCTTGTTCCATGCACTGTGGAATGTAATGTCTACACATCTCATTGTATTTAATGCTCATATTAGTGCCAAATAGCTATCATTGACCCCAAATCACAAATGAAGAAACTGAGGTTTAGCTGGCTGACTCAAGGTTATAGGGCATCAAAATTTATTCTTAAAAAAAAAAAATTCTAAAACTCATTCCTTTAACCACTAAGCTCATCATGTCATATAAACATGCCTGGAAAAGGGTTATTTCAAGAGCCACACACAGACAGGACCCATACTTTAGGTCCCTGGGCAGAAAACTCCATGTGATACATAGTTCCCATACCAAATTCCTTCTGTCTAGCCAGAAGAGTCTCCACTGAAGACCCTCTAGGGTCTGCCTAAAAGACACCACTGAGCTTCCTATAAATCCTCTTAGGAAAAAAAGAGTTGAGCATAAAAATGGCTGCAAATAATCCCTGCCTAGACAAAGGGAGCACTACCTCTGCAATAATTCAGGTATTTGAACTGCAGGATTCACCTATTACTAGAGCCCAGATAATCCTTTTATGAGTTCCCAAAAGAGCTACATGATAATACATGTTTGCCATGATAGAATCACAAGAAATATTCTTCTCAGTGCTGTATGGCAGAGTACAACACTCAAGATGTTTTGGACTAAAATCACATAAGAAATAACATGCACAATATGGTTAGATTAAAGCTGGGAAAGAACACTCCTGCTCCTCAGACGTGACGCTGGCAGAACTCCAAACCTTCTCTCTCCAGACAGAGGTAAAGAGGGCAGGTTTCCCAGATGGGAGGTAAGCACCAGAGAGAGAAGGAAATAGCAGGGAAGGGGGAAGGGTGGTGTGATGGAGGCATGCCAGTCATGGACAAAAGCAGGCCCCAAGGTTCAGCAGGCAGGCTCCCTACAGGCTCAGAAGACCCAAGTGGATTTTTTTTTTTTTTTAATTAGAATCCAAGCATAGCCAGACATGGCGGCACATACCTATAATCCCAGCATGCTTGGAGGCTGAGTCAGGAGGATCACAAGTTGAAGGCCAGTCTGGACAATTCCCTATGTCTAATTTTAATAAAAATAGCTCAGTGCAAAGGCCCTGGGTCCAATACCTAGTAACACACACATAAAAACATACACACATAGACATCTAAACAGAGGACTAGAGGAATAGCTCAAAGACAGACGACATGCTTTGCATACAAGAGGCCCTGGGTTCATTCCTCAGCACCACAACAAACAAAAACAAGTTCAGCAAGTCAGAGGGGTACAGGAGCCAGGGAAGGAAAGGCCTGAACACCACAATGAAACATGCAAGGCACATTTGAAATACAACAAACAAAGTGTGTAAAATTCTTAGCAAGGACTGATGCTGCTGAGCCCCATGTAACCTACTTTCTCTGGGACATAAATCCCCTTGGTTGTCAATGACCCAAGAGTAGGAATTCAAAAACTCTCTGCCCACTGCTATGCTCAATTCTTCTGTCCTAGAATGAATAATAAGCAAAGGTATCATACAAGCCAGTGCTTAATGCCACAGATTAATTCATATGTATAGATAAATGCTTAAAAATAATTCAATACCCTGATAAATTTACTTGGGTTGAACTAGCTTTCTACTTTAAAACAACATGCAAAGAAGCTGGCTATGATGGTACATATCTATAATACCACACTCAAGAGGCTAGGGCAGGGAGGAGCTTGAGTTTGAGACCAAACCAGACTACCTGGTTAAATTCAAGGCTGACTGAGACTACACAGCAAGTCCCTATTGGGGACAAATTCACAATGGTTAATTTGCATAAGGAGGCTTTGGATTATTGGTATCAGCCTCTTGAGATTTCCCACTATCTCATTAGAGGTGGGCCATCCTGTCCCACCCACTAAGACTAAGACTGAAGACAAAGATACTCCAGGGCAAGATCCTGTGTCGTCCCATAATCCTCTCCTCAAATTCCCTCCTCAATCAATCAATGAGAGGTTCTAGTGTTTTTCTCTTCTTTTTTTTTTTTTTTTAGACAGGGTCTCACGCAGTTCAGGCCAGCCTTAAGTTCACTTTGTAGCCCCAGCTGGCCTTGAACTCCCAACAGCCTCCCAAGTGCTACAGTGCTGGGATTACAGACATGTGCCACCACACCCAGCTCCTGTGGCCAACAACTGGTCATCCCAGATCCCTGCTGTACTGCCATTTTGTCTCTCGCTTTCTTTCTGCCATGCAGTCATACCTGGCAGATTAAAAGTTCATTGCAGATGTCCCTGATACCCATTTTAATTTTTTTTTTAATTTTAAAAACAGACTTTTCCTTATAAAACTAGAGTGAATTCTCTTATAAAACGCCTTGAGGGTCTGGGGGGCTCAGTTGTAGAATGTATGCCTAGCATGCAAGAAGCACTGAGTTTGATCCCTGGGACCACCATCAGTCAATCACCTATAAGGAAAACTAAAACCCTACCTTGCCTGAGTTCACATGATGGGATTACTTACAGAAAGCCAGTGAGTTAGTGGAAGATAGCAAATACCCCTGTACATGAGTTACCTGACCTTACCCCTTGCACAAGAGAGCCATGTGGCGCCTCCACTTAGGACAGCATTTCAGGAGGCAGTGTGCACACTCATGGCTTGTGGTCTTCAACTGTCCTGCCAGCCTGGATAACTCTGACCACCCAGGGGTCATCTGGTGACAGAAGGCAGCCGAAAGCAGCACAAAGGAAGTAGCAGAAAGTAGCACAAAGGAAGCCTGTGGTTCCCAGAGATGTACTCTTGCCAAAATGTCTCCATTGTCGGGGTTGCTTCTGCCCTTCCACAGCCCTAATCTAAGACCCTAACCAGGGCCAGTGAGAATAAGTGCAGTAAGTGCCTGCTTAGGCAAACACAGGGGACTGGGTTCGATTCCTGGCACTACATGCCGTGCTGGCCCCACCCTTGGGTGCACTGAGCCACGGGAGACTGAGTCCAGGTGTGGAGGTGCACGTGTGTAATCCCAGCCCTGGGGAGGCTAAAAACAGGAGGATCACTACAAGTCCAAGTCCAAGCTGCACAGTGAGATCTTGCACATGTGCGCACACACACACACACACACACACCTCTTACACTTTTCAATGGATAAAGCAATATTTTTCAGTTGCTTTGTGATTCAAAAAGGAAAAGGGAAATGTTCTCTTTTTCTAACTTTAATGCTAATGGAAGCAACTTGGTGACATAATGTATGCTGTCATCATCACTTGTGTCCTTCTGGCCTGTAACATTTAGCCTATCTCTTTATCTTAAAGCCTTTCAGCTCTATATCTGGCTCACCATAGGCATGCACTGTCATCCACTTGCACAAAATAATAGTGGGGTTTTAAGAGGAAGCTCAACCTCCCAGGGAGAGATTATCTCTCAGAGGATCTGGAAATCCATGTTTGGGTAGATGAAGCATCAGGCACAAAGGCAAACAGCCCAAAATAAAAAGGGCACTGAGAGCTGGCCAAACACAATGACAGCTAGGATGTGCAGGGTTAGAAAAAGAAAAAATTGTCCATGCCTGATGGAACCACAGAGGGAGTATGATGGTTTAGAGGAACAAAAGCACCCTTCAGAATGCCACCTCACCACCTTGTTCCTCGAGTCTTGAGTGGAACCACCTCTCTGCTAGTATCTTAGGCTCAAGGACAAGAGCTCCAAGAGCCATTTCTTAGTGTCTTTTGGATGTATTATCAACAGGATAAATCAGGTATCTATTTTTCTGGACTCAATTCTTTAAAAGCCTATTGTCTGTCATCATGTGGTCATGTTCCTCAGTGTCCTGGGAGGACAGTCATTAGATATCAGCCTAATGCTGGCAACTGACAAACTGACAGCCTCAATAGAACAGACACCACAGAAACTGAAGGGCGCACAGATGCATGGGTAACACAGACCTAGCAGCCACCTATATGAGGACAAGCACAGGAAAGCAATCAAGACTTTAAACCCAGGGCCTAGAGCCTGCTCTGCCAGTAATACTGCCTGACAGAATGGTTTCAGGTGATAAGTCAAAG
Source organism: Octodon degus (assembly GCF_000260255.1). Classification (NCBI taxonomy): domain Eukaryota; kingdom Metazoa; phylum Chordata; class Mammalia; order Rodentia; family Octodontidae; genus Octodon; species Octodon degus. Next base: position 5,440,625 of record NW_004524659.1, read on the forward strand.
CTGGGAGCGCATACCCAAGGTATAGGTTAAGAATGAGTCTGCCCAACTTCAGGACTCCAAGTGCTTTCTTGTCACCAGGCCTGGTGAGAAGGATGTGCTCCTATCATATCCTGTACCTCCTCCAAGACCTAAGGACTCTGCCTCTAGGACTTTACTTTCACCTGTCCTTCTGGAGCAAAGCGATCCTTCTAACAGTGGGTCTGCCTCCCTCCTTATGAACTAAACTCTCAACTTGATGTTGGAGTTTCAAGTCTCACATTGTGGCCTCTGTCCACTTTTGTAATCTCATCATCCCCAGCTATCTCTAAAAGGATGAGTTCTGCTTCCTTTTATCTATTTTGTTCTGAAAACCTCTATTTCCCATAAAGACTGTGGTCTGCAGGTAGCTGAGACCCTTCTCTCCGGAGAATGACCAAGCACTTATTCCACTGAGCCATCTCCCCAGCCCCAACCAAGGCCCAGAAAACCTTGGGCAAAGCCTACAACGGACAGTTAAACTGGTTAAAGGTCAGGTCCCTGAATGACAGTATTCCCGGGGCGCAGGACTGCAGATCTTCGCTGCTTCAGTGCCAGGTCCTTCATGGAGGACTTCAAAATGCTCACATACTCGGGCCAGTCGGGTCTCTGTTTAATTGTAACAGGGCCTTCTTTCTCTCTGTGAAACCTAAACTTGGAAAATTCCAGCTCACGTGCACCCTAATACTCCCTCTATTCTTGCCACCCCTTGCTCCCCAATGTCTGAAATCCTTCATGAAGATGTCCGACTTGCTTCTGCCACCTAGCACAGCCCGAGGGTGCCTGAGTCCCCTGCCCCGCCAGAGGCAGCCAGAGGTTAGGGCCTGGCTCGTGCACCGCTGGACAGTCTTTTTTTTTTTCGAAGAAACTTAACAGACTCAGAGTTCCGAGAATCCTTTGGTGCCCAAGAATTTTCAACAAGTAATCATTACACAGGAGACGAGGAGACCCCGCCCCATAAAAGGCAGGCAAGCAGCAAAGCAGGGATTCCCCATCTGCCCGCATCCTCCCGGTGGACCTCCGGTTTGCACACAACTCGGCCTCCACCCCCCACCATCAGCCCCGCCACTGCAGGCGCCTGGAAACCGCGCAGGGGACTCCGTGCCGGAGCAACCCCCTACCCCCCCCCACCCCGCGACATACATACACTACCCCCAAGTCTGAGTTCCCGGACTCTCGGAACGCGGGCCTATCATGGAGTCGCCCAGGTCAAAAAGAGCATTCTTTACGCAGCTCCCCGCTTTCCTCTGGACTCGAGGGCTCAGGGATCAGAGTGCGCCCGGATGAGGACGAGACTACCCCGCCGGCGAGGGGCCCGGGCCCAGCAGCCCAGTCCCGGGCTCTGGTTACAAGAAAAAGGCGTTCCTCTCCCGCCCGCTCCCGGGCTCCGCCTGGTCTCCGGGCTCAGCAGTCCCGAAAGAAGTGAGGCACCGGAGGAAACAGTCTACTTACTTAAGAGCTACATACTTCCACTACCCATCTCTAGGGTGCGGCGGCACCGCGCGGGGCCTCAGCGGAGACCTTGGCGCCCACCGCTCCCTCTCGGCCGCTCAGCATTGCGGCCCACCCCCCCTTACCGTTGGGCGGAGCCAAGCTCAGGTCAGCCCAATGAGCGCCAGTTCTTATGCAGAGTGACGTGCAAGCAGAGCAATCATTGTGTCGGCCCAACCGCGGGTGGGACTCAGTCGATGCGCTTCGCTTCCTACTCTTTTTAGACCCGCCCAAAGCCACGGACTGCGCGTGCCCAGAATGGGAGGAGGTGGGGCCGAGGGTCGTTCTGACAGTAGGGGTGGGGTCCCGGCTCACAGGTTAAAAGCGGGCAGGACAGCTATGGGGAAGAAGAACCCCACCCGGAAACTGTCGGCTCCGTAGAACCTTCTTCCCTGCACGCTTTACAAAACAGAAGCGCTTGGCCCTATGAGACGCGCCACTCTGTTACTGCCATTGTTCCTGGGTTCTGGTCCTCTCACTTTCGTGGACTGTGTGCGAGCTAGGTACCAGGGCCTCAGTTTTCTTATCTAAGAAATCCTGAAAAGTTGTAGAGGGTGGTGGCACACACCAGTAATGCCAGTACCAAGGGAGGCTGAGGCGGGAGGGTCAACAACTGCAGTCCCACGTGGGCAATTTAGCTACACTCTGTCTCAAATTTGAAAAAAAGGGCTGGAGATGTAAGGTCCCAGTATTCGACTCCTTCCAAATAAAGGAAAAATTGAATCTGCTGACAGAACTGTATAGGGTGCAGGTGTAGGAGAGATAGGAGACTCACGTGACCTCCATGGCAGGGCCACGCCCACCCCGGTCCGGGTGTGTAGGGGGCGCTGGAAGTGCCCAGCTTGACTGGCAGGAGTGGGCGGGTCCTTAGAAACCGGCCCCGGCTGCCCTTGGCCGCGGCTAAGGCGGAGCGCGCAGCTGCTGGCCCTAGGGTTGGCACCCGAGGAGGATGGGGTCCACAGCCCGGGCTTGGCAGGGAGCCATGGTGGAGGCCAGAGTCGCGCGGAGAGGCGGCCTGTGACCGAAGCGCATCTGGGAGAATGGGCGAGCCGATGGGCGCCAGCTAAGGCGACTCCCTCGAGGCGCTCGCGGCGGATCCCGCGCTGGCTCGGTCGACGGCAGCCTCAACACCGAGCGAGTCACCGGCCATGCGGAGCGTTGGGGACGCGCAGCCCGGCGCTGGCCTCGGCACCGGTCGCGTCCTGCCGCGCTGAGGGCGGAGAGGGCGCGGGAGCGCACCGCCATGGCCAGGGAGGAAAGCAAGGCGCTGCTGGACGCGTTCAACAAGACGACCGCGTGCTACCACCACTTGGTGCTGACCGTCGGCGGCTCGGCCGACTCGCAAAACCTTCGGGAGGAGCTGCAGAAGACGCGCCAAAGGGCGCTGGAGTTGGCTGTGACCACCGGCGCCCGGCTGACGGTCGCGCTGCGCGACAAGGGTCTGACCACCGAGGAGCGCGCCGAGTTCGAGCGCCTTTGGGTGGCCTTTTCCGGCTGCTTGGATCTGCTGGAAGCCGACATGCAGCGCGCATTGGCGCTGGGCGCCGCGTTCCCGCTGCACGCGCCCCGGCGGCCCCTAGTGCGCACCGGGGTGGCGGGCAGCTGCTCGGGCGTGGCGGCCCGCGCCCTGAGCGCTCGCAGTCTGCGGCACGAGGCGGAGCGTGATTTCGACCGCGCGGATCTGCAGGAGTTGGAGCAAGAGGTCCTTCAGGTGGGCAAGATGATCAACGAAATGGAAATGAAGGTCAACGTGCCCCGCTGGACAGTGCAGGCCCGGCAGACGGCTGGCGCCGAACTCCTGTCCAGTGCCAGCGCCGGCGCCTCTTCAGCCGTGTCTGTGCCAGAGCGCACAGGGCCCTGCGACCTCAGCAAGGCCCTGGCTGCCACGGTTTTCAGCGCGGTGCTGCTGGCGGCTGTGGCTCTAGCCTTGTGCGTGGCAAAGCTGAGCTGACCACACCTGCTGATCCCTCACCGCCACTGCTCCCTCCGCAGAAACAAGGCTCGGGATGGGCTCGAGTTGTGAGCTGTCAGGGGAGCAACGCTAAACAGTGTGTGTTGTAGGTACCCGCTAATTTCATGCACACCTGCCTGGGTACGGCAGCGCTTTTCTCTTACTGGTCCGGGAAGAGTTAACTTTCCCTGGCCCATCAGGGCATTACAGCTAATGTCTGCCGGAGCTTTATTCCCTATTAATAGAAAATGGCCCACAGTGACCCCAGATTTCGTCGTGTTATTAGGGCATCGTTACAAGGAGTCCAAATTTGTTGTCCCCAACCCTGCCAATGTCCCTCGCTGTCTATCTTCATGTGAGGTTTGGAAGTGGGTGAGATGGGAGGAAACCTGGAGGGCAACATGGCTTTGCTCTGTGTAGGTAGTTGGTTTCCCCACACACACACAAGAAACAAATTTCAGTAAGATATAAGCAGTTTTTATTACTTTAATCCTGTGGAGCCTACGCTTAGGAGAGTGTGCAAATACAAGTTCATATAATGTGTTTTCCATGTGATGCACTGTGGTGCTTCTTAGCCGAGTTTATCCACTAGTCACCAAAAGCAGCTACAGAGAGGTTTGGGGTTGGGACCTCCCACTGCTGTGTAGGGTCTGACCCTATTTAGGAAACCAGAGAAGGTGGTTGAACCCCTGTAGCAGAATTCTATCCCCAGCACACTCTTGGCCTGTGGAAAAGGGCCCTCTTAGCCAGCCCAGGATGGGGAAAAGAAGGGTCAAGAGGCTTTGCAGAGAGCCACATGCTGTGGGAACAGGCACTTTCCCCTTCCGCAGGGGCTTGTTTTCATTCCACAACTAGATCAAAGTGTTTGATCCTCCTTTGAGGGAGGGCTGGGGAATCCTCTTTAGGGTACTTAATCCTATCTATCCCCAGAATTTGATTGCTGACCAATAGGAGAGCTGGCTTTGGAGGGAGCTGCACAGCTCCCTGACCCCTACCCTGCCCAAAGAGGGTAATGTGGCATTACTGGCCTACAGAGGTTTTCGGCCAACCAGCTCTTAGACTGGGTAAGAATTTGTAAGTTTTAACTTGGAATTTAAGAACCTGTTTTAGAAAATGATAATTTTCTGAAAGAAAAAAAAATCACATTACTGTCAAAGCCATTTAAAAAAAAAGGACATTGGGTCACAGATTTATATATGCCATTGAGCCAAACATAGAACTCAGGTTACTAAATATACATTGGCATCTATTTTAAAATTCTATATTCTTAAGTATAGATTGAATTTTAAGGTTGTAGCATAACTACCGGTGTGGATGACAGAAGTGGCCCTGATCAATGACTAATGTGGAAGACACTGGATCCCATTTACCTAAGCAGTACTGCCACCTCCCACCTGGGGTCCAGAGAGGGCTCTGCCACATTCCTGGGGAAGTGAGGCTGAGAAATAAACTTTCTAAAGGGAATTCAGAACAAAAGAGACCTAGATTTGGCTGAGTTTTTGAGGAAGGGCCTTTTTATTCTTTTTTTACCCCAGAAGTGGGGAAGGGCCTAAGTAGAGGGAATTGGTAATCTTTCACCAGGGCACCTTGGAAAGTGGAGGGCCAGAAGTAAATAGTGTAAGGTTGCTGTCCGAATACCCAGTCCTAAAGGCCACTTGCTTTGCCCAATCCCACTCCTCTTCAGCATACAGACTGCAGAGTTTCAAACAGGAAAACTTGGGATCTGTTTGCATGTGTCTGGGATCATACTTTTTCAAAGCCCACAAAAATGGGGCTTGGGTGTGGCTCTGTGGTAAGGTGCTTGCTTACTCTACCCAAGGCCCTAGGTTCTATCCCTCTTCACTGTAAAAAGGTAAATAAGGTCTACAAGATCTTAAGCCGATCAAACCAAGATTGTCTCAAAGAATACCAAAGGCGGGAAAGTAGCTCTGAGGGTTCAATCCCCTGTGCCACAAAAAAAGAGAAAAAGAAGAAGAAGGAAGAGGAGGAGGAGGAGGAAGAGGAGGAGGAGGAGGAGAAAACGACTACGACGACAATGACCAATGACAAAAGAACTTTGTGTAACAGTTACCAATGAAACAAGCTTCTTCTGTTTCACCTAGTCTAGGTGAGTCTACATAAGGGCCACACTCAATTTTCTTGCACTTGCCTGCCCAAGATGTCTTTGGAGATGATACAGAAAGACTTTGAACTCCACCTCCCGCACATGACACGGAGTCTCTGATACTTTCTCCAAAGTCTTTTGGCTCACAGGCAGGAGAAGAATGGGGTATTTGATGGCGCTGTGTTGGAAAATATCCTAAAAAGCAAGCCCCAAATGTACTTCTAACATTACTGTTTCTAAAATTTCAAGCTTCTCTTCTTTTGAGGGTATTTTGATTTGTGAAAAGGAAATGTTCAGCACAGACTATTAAAAAAAAAAAAACCCTCAGATGGATAATCCACTGAAAGCAAACAGGACAAACATGTTTTTTTTTTTATTGTTCTCTCTGGCCACTTGGTAGTTCTAGAGTTTTTAATTCTATATGCAATCAGATGTGTATCTGATTCTGAGACTTCTCTGCCTATGGAAATTAGTAATAAAATGTTGCAAAAATAAAAAGCTAATTACAGTAAATATACTTACCTGTATATTAGGACCTATTAACCAACACAATTCTGAGTTTGAAAATTTTAAGCATCAGGAATATTTGATATTCTTTGAAGTTATCATCTAATAAAACTTCTATATGACACAAGCAAAATCACTTTCTGCCTTGTACCATAGGCTGCTAACTCATTCTTGCTTTTGCTTCTATATATAATGCAAGAGATTGCTTTCTGATAGTAGCCTGATTCAATTTAGATGTTTGGTAGGGAAGTGATTGATTTCTGTAAATATTTGATATGATCTTATCCTGTGAAACAAGCGATAATAAAATATTTTAAATGCATTAGTTGACATTAAAAAGAAGTTGGAATGGCAAGGCACTTATGATAATATTTGTAGGAGAAAAATACTTGGCTATTTTTATGTGTTCTAAAAACCTATGCTTTTAAATGACACAAGGGAAAAACATTTTTGCTAAGTAAAAAGTTAGAGCACAAACTTCATGATTTGCCTACAGTTTACAGTAAGCTATGTAAAAGGTGTGTAGTATTTAATGACTAGAAGAAGATACATGATGCTGAATGGCTATAAAGTAGCTCTGATTGCAGAGACCTCAGTTTGCATGAGAACCCTGATAATGCTGCTGCTTTTTCTCCAGTGTACATACTGATCCGTTTGGAGCTACATGGTCCTTTCAAAGAATGTGCTGTAATGAATGCTTTGTAAGGGCACGAGCCCTAGAGTGGAAGCCCGTGTATCAGCCTGAGAAATGAAATGTGGAAGAACTCACCTCTGTGTTCCTCTGAGGTGCGCCTCTTTCCTCAGGGCTCAGCCCGCTTGATGGGCAGGGGACTCTGCCTCTCTCTAGGTACCTCAACATGACATTGACCTCCCTGTGCCTCAAATCCTTCGTTTGTGAATTGGAATTTCACAAACGACTGATTCACTCAAATATCCCTTTAAAGCTTAAAATGTTTAACAGAATGCAGTTAAGCAAGAAGGATTGTATTGTTCATTGGTTAGGTTTGGGTCGATAAAGGAATGAAGTCTTATACTTTAGTGGTTATTGTCTACAATTATTTTTTAAAAGATTATATTGAATTATATATTAATTTTAAGAATTAGAGCTAACAGGGCTGTGATGTTTTTCGCATATCAGAATTAGTAAATGGACTTTAAAAAGCAAGTGCGGGCCAGATGTGGTAGCTCATGTCTGTAATCTGAAAACTCAGGAGGCTGAAGCAGGAAGATCCTGAGTTCAAGGCCAATCTGGTCTATACAGTAAGGCCCTATCTTAAAAAACAATCAGAACAACAAAAGCAAATGTGGAGAGGGAATTACAGCTTGATAGAGAGCTTGCCTAGCATGCATAAGGGGCTGGCACCACAAAGAAAAAAATAGTAAATGTATATATATGCTATTTATTTATAGTATTTAAATTAGATGAAGAATTTAAATGCAGACTCTGTGTCTGAGTCCAAGAAAACACAGTAATTTATTTAAATGGTCTGTTACCTGGTAATCAAGCCACTTAAACAGATTCTGGGAAATTGTAGATACAAACTCCTGTCATTTGTCACACTAGAAGAATGATATTCTATAGTTAGTGGTCTCAGACCTGTAACTGCATTAGCTGCAGCCAGGGTTGCTTTGCATGTGGCAAGTCAGATATATGGCAGGATTAAAGACATTAAAAGCATGTCTACCCTTTTATGTCTTATATTGACAGGTTCTAGAATTTTTATTAGTAAGTGAAATTTAAAGATAATATGCAACATGTATAACTTCATGGGAAAAGGTACCCTCGAATGATTAAGGTAGCCACTTGTGATTTTAAAATAATATCCTTAATTTTCCTCAGATGTATTTGAATAAGAGTGAACATATTTATCCTTTACGTTCAATCCTGGTCCTGCGCCCCCAGGGTGTGCTGAGCTGTGACCAAGTCCGGGTGTGGTGGTACATGCCTGTAATCTTACCAGCCCTAGGGAGGCTGAAAACAGAAGGATCACTGTGAGTCTGAGCTGCATAGTGAGACCCTGTACTAAATACATAAAATTAAAGGAAAAAAAACATATTTATCCTTTACAGATAGTATAACAGGAAGAGATGTTCATAAACACTCCCACGTCTTAAAGTTCCAGATGCTTTTCTACCCTGTGATCACTCTCAGCTTTTAATGCAGGAAGGAATCTGGGAGGAATAGATCTTTGGTTCCCGTCATGATAAGCCAAAGTCATATTTCAAATACTGTTTCTGGGCTGGGGAGATGGCTCAGTAGAATAAGTGCAGTGCAAGGGCCTGAGTTCAATCCCCGGTGCAGCGGAAAAAAAAAAAAAATTGAGAATCAAATACTGTTTCTTCTGCCTCTTGGGAACTGGTCAGATGTAGAAGCCGTGGTCCTTTGTTCATGAGGACAAAATAATTTCTCATTTATTTATTTTTCCTCTAATTCAATAGAGCAGTGGTGGCAAACCTAAGGCACATGTGCCTCAGGAAGCATGCAGCGTCTGCTCTCCTACACATTGTATGCATTGCTTTTTCTAAACTAAAACTATAGTACTCGAATTTAATCACAGTGTTGGCACTTTGTGAAAAATAAGTGGATCAGGGGTTGCAGCTTGGACACTGGATCTCTAAAAGGTTCACCACCACTGCCATAGAGTATTCTGGTGTTTTTGCTGCAGTAGTAGGAAGTGCTAGACATCCTCATTCTCTGGTGTTTAGGTTGAGAATTTATAACCCATAGGACTGGGGATAGCCTAACTGGTAGAGCTCTTGACTAGCATGCATGAGGCCCTGGGATCAATCCCCTAGCACTGCAAAACAAAAGCTTTAAGGTTATTTAAATAAATTATGAGTGATCCTACCATCCATTTTTTTCAAGAATCATTTTCATATTCTGGTGCCGAATACCAAGTTGAGTGTCCCCTGCTTATATGTATTAGGTATGTGGATGTTTGTAAGGAAATATAGAGAAATGAGAGTATTTGTTAAAGTGGTGGGATTATGAATGGTGTTTTTCAATGTTTTTATTTCATGTTGTTATACTATTTTTACAATAAAATTTTGAATGCTCTTATCATGTACAAAGCATTATTTAGTTATTAAAATTTTAGCAGGGATTGGTAATATACACATTTAATGCCAGTGCTGTGGAACAATGAAGCAGAAGGATCACAATTTCAAACTCAGCCTATGAGTTTGAAAACTTAAGAACATAGGCCCTGTCTCAAACTGAAAAATAAAGTAAAATAAAATAAAATGAAAGGCTGGAGATGTAACTCAGTGTGAAGGCCCTAGATTCAATCTCCAGTAGCACAAAAGAAATATATTATATTATTTTTAAAGAATTATATTTTAGCAGTTTGAATATCAAGTCTTTCAGAACCTTCTCCCAAAAAGCAAAGAAAAACCCTTTAAAATATTACCCAAGGACTCAGAAGCATATTTTACAATGTGCTGCTGCTATTACTATTATTTAACATACTACGTTAAAAGTCCTAAAAATTGAATGTTAGTGATGCCACTCATGACATCATCAGGGACCACCATAGGGATGGGGAAACAGGCAGACAGGCAGACTCCTGGGCCCTGACCTGCTGCTCATTAAAAGCAGGATTTGTGTTTTTCTTTCTTTCTTGTATTGTTTAGACTTAAAGGCTATTTTTTACTATGAATTGAGACAAAAGTTAAGATTCTGTTAGGTAGTAAGTACAGCAGCTCCAAAATTGAGTCAGAAGGCCAAACCGAAGTCTTCTGGTTCAACACACTCCAGAGAGCTTACAAAAATATCTGTCAGGTATCCAGCATTGCCATGGAACTTCTAGAGCATGACCAGATAGGCCACTGGCTCAAGGACACAGGGGCCATGCACAGGGACTATATAAACATTGTATAGATAAGACCTGAAAAGTGTGTAGTCTCCTATAGGGTAGAGGTCATATTGCTGACACAATGGCCCAGCCTCTCTTTTAAACCCCTTAAAAACTCATAGGCAAGGACTGGGGAGATAGCTCAGTAGAATAAGTGCTTGCCTGCAAATGCAAGGTCCTGAGTTCAATCCCTGGTACCGCAAAAAAAAAAAAAAAAAAAAAAAAAACACCTCATAGTCAAAGAACCTTTGATATTCTATTTGGGATTTCCTTCTCACTAGCAGGAGCTCAACATCCTAACCTTTATATCTTTCAAATAAATTTGCTTACACTCTGCCTCCTCCAGCCATGATTTCATTCTTTGTCACCATGGGACATGACTCTGACATTCTGATAACATGTTTCATTTTTTTCCCCAGGGTCCCAGAAGAGGTAAGTAAAGTCTACACTCTTTAATTCCACTTTGTGGCTTTCTACTCAAGACAATATGAGGATCCTGTTAGCCAGTTAAAAATCATTTAGCAAAAAAAAAAATAATAATTTAGTATTACCAGCAATCTATAAGATTTGGGGAATAGATTTCACTGATGCAGGCTTATAAGAAAAACATTTAATGCAAGACATACAAATATAAAAGAATTTACAAAATGAGTATATAATAGTTGCCTGCAGTCATATGTGGAAGGGTGCTAAAGCTCTCTCTACACTCTAGAGATCAGAAGAGTCCAACGTAAGGTCTGGCGCTCTCTGTAGTGTCCCATGCAAGTCTATATCAGGAGGCTGAAGAGTCCGCAATGGAAGGCTGAAGAGGATGTTCAAGGTGAAGGCTGAGCCATCCTTCTTCATTTCCCCTTTTTACCATTTAGATGACAAGCCACCAAAGGATGGGTCTTTGGTCTTTGGTCTTCAGTATATCTTCCCAGCCACTATGGTGAACCAATTAGGTGTATCGTCTCTCTCTGTCTCTCTCTGTCTCTCTGTCTGTCTCTGTCTCTCTCTCTGCCTCTCTCTCTCTCTCTCTCTCTCTCTCTCTCTCTCTCTCTCTCTCTCATACCAGGGATTGAACTTGGGACCTGGCACTTGCCATGCAGGTGCTTAAGCTGCTGAGCTATCTCCCTGGCCCCAAATTGGGTGTTTGTTACTCAAGTCAAAACAGTTAACTATAATACAGTCTGAGTTGATCCTCCTGTAACAGGAACCCAGACTCACCTCAGTCTTCCTTTCCAGTTTGATCTTTCCACTGGTGAGGGAGCAAGCTGTGCCCTGGCTGCTCTTGGCTCTCCACGCCTACCAGTTCCTAGCTGTATCATGCCTTTAACTTGCCACAGATGTTAGAGGCAACAAACCTCCTTTCTGTATTATGATTGCCCTTTTCTTGATGAGCGGAGCCAAAGGGATAAAAAAGAATCTAAAAGTCGTTTATTTGAGACAGGTTCTCACTATGTAGTTCAAACTAGCCTTGAACTCACTACGCAGTACAGGCTGGCCTTGAACTCATGGCAATCCTCCTGCCTCTGCCACTCTGTTGCTGGGATTACAAACGTGTGCCACCACACCTGACCAGAATGTACATCTTCTTGTCTCATCATAATTGTCTGGATACACTCTTGTGGGTATTGGTCAGACAGTTACAAGCTATCATGGCATCAACCACTTTAAAGATTCCTGTAAAGGTACAACTCAGTTGTGAAATGGAACATTGTAGATTCCGCCGAGGACAAAGAACTGCCACACATCTGCTAGGTTTATGTTGCATATTTATTTAACCAAAGGTCAAAGTGGCTTTGTCACATAAAATTTTCCTACAATCCCTAAATGTTTTGTGCCAGTTGTTTCTGAACTCTGAGGGTTTCCCTATAGTCTTTTGTTTCCCTTCTTTGTCATTTTCTTTCTTTCTTTCTTTCTTTCTTTCTTTCTTTCTTTCTTTCTTTCTTTCTTTC
>NW_004524659.1:5452638-5458216 GCF_000260255.1 Octodon degus
TAGTGATCCTCCTGTTTTCAGCCTCCCAAGCACTGGGATTACAGGCACGCGCGACCCCGCCCAGTTTTAATCACCTTCTCAGGGCACCCCAGGGGGTGGGGCCAGCACAGAGTCATTTTCTTCTTGTGGCTCAGATACTTCTTCCACCACATCTTGGCTGATTGATAACTTTGTCTTTTTTTCTTTAAAAAAAAAAAGTAATTAAATTTATTGGGACATTTCAGGCATACATAATAATCACAATCATCATAGGGAATTTCTACCTATATGATATTGGAGACCTCTGCAGTGAGCCCAATGTTGTAACCCAAAAATCAAAAACCGGACTCAAACTTAAAAAGCAAGAAAACGCTCTATTTAGCTGAGCTCAGCGGCGGCACGTACTCTCGTCTCCAAGTAGGTGCGCCCTCAGTCTAGGTAAGGCACAGGTTTTAAAGGGAAAAACCACAAGAGTAGAAGGAGGAGGTGGATTTTACAAAGCTTATTTTGAGTCAGTTATGACTGAGGGTTAACTTTTTGTTCCCATAGACGAGGTCAAATTTTGTAAACCCTACCAGAATATGTTTTACTTGCTTAGGTGTTGTTTTTGTCTCGGTCCTTAGAAGGACATCTGATGACCATATTACCCATTTTCAGGCATTCTGTTTGTTCCCATAGGAAGGACAGTTTTACTCATTATGCAGAATGTTGAGGAACATTTTCTTATTTGCACAAAAAGTCACATTCTTCAGGGAAGGCACTGGTGGGGGAGGTGTTACAAAACAAATGAAGGTTTTACAAAACGGAAGTTACAAAGCTTGTTACAAGATAGAGTTTAAGTTGTCAGCTTATACCAGATAGTCCTTGTCAATAAAGTTACAGTGGAAACATACAGAGTTACAAAATTGGAATCAATTGCACAAGTTATAACACCCCAGTCCTCCTGCATTATGGTACATGGGGAAAAGAAAGAGCACGAGACATAATGGCAGTGGAGCAGGGATCCTGGGTGACCAGTTGTTCACAAGAAACAAAAGACCATGAGGTAGCCAGATTAAGGAGCAGACTGTCAGATGACTCAGAAGGAGATGGAGATTTTAAAATAATGAGGATCGTGCCCTGGGCATTTTTAGTCTTGGTGGTCTTAGTCAGTGATAGAGGATGGCCCAACCCTAATGGAATAATGGAAAATCTCAAAAGGGTAATACTTCAAATCCCAAGTCTTTGTTCATCCCTTAGGGTAGTATGTAAGACTAGCCACTGTGAATATGTGGTTCCCAAGGGTACATGATATGTCTTTCATCTTCCTATTTTCCCACTCTCCTCCCTTCTCTTTAACTTCCCTTACCTTCCTGACTTATAAAAGCTTTGTTTCTATTGTATTCCTTTTATTCTTAGTTTTTTTTTCTTGTCCCTACCTTTCTTCCCCCTCTCTTCCTTTGTTCTCATTTGAACATGTTCTTCTCATCTTCCAATATCTATTATATACATTTTGGACCTTATTTACACTTTCAGTTTCTCACACCAGAGATATTATGTGGTGTTTAGACACGTGTGTCTGATTTATTTCACTTGAGTATATTCTCATAGTTCATCCAATTACCTAGAAATCGCTCAAGACTATCCGTCTTTATGGCAGCGTAATGCACCATTGTATTAAAAAAAAATTACATCATTTTTATCCATTCATCAGTTGATGGAAATTTCAGCTGTTTCCAACATTTAGATATGACAAGCTGTGCCGCTATAAACATGGGTGCACACATAGCACTGTGGCATAGTGGTTTTAATTCTTTCAGGGAATACCAAGAAGGGGAATGGTGGGGTCAAATGGGACCTCTACTCCTAGCTTTTTGAGGAATCTCCACACTGACTTCCACGGGGGTTTCTACACCAGTCTACACTCTCAGTAACCATAGACAAGGGTTCTTTTTCCCCTACAGCCCCACCAGCAGCGGTTATTATTGATTTCTTGGTGATAGTCATTCTTTCTACAGTGAGTTCAATGTTGCTGAAATTTGCATCTCTTGAATGACTGGTGATGTTGACAATTTTTTCATATATTTATTTGGCATTTCTACTTCTTATGAGAAGTGTCTGTTTATTTCAGATGTCCGTTTTTGGGTTGGGTCTCTAAATGGGGGCATCTGATTTTTCTGAGTTTTTTATATATTCTAGATATTAGTTCTTTGTCTGCAGAACAGCTGGCAATATATTTTTATATTTTTCCCTAACTGTGGTTTTTTTTTTTCCGCTTCTGTTGGTGGGTTCTCTTGCTGTGCAAAAGCTTTTTTTTTTTTTTTTTTGTATTTTGGGGAAGGAAGGGTCTATAGGGTGTTCAGGGTCTCACTACTAGATGCATCTATTTACAGCCTCCCAAGAGCTGGGATTACAGGTTTGTGCCACCACGCCCAGTCTCAATTACCATTTCAGCGTGCCCCAGGGATGGGGCCCACTAAGCAGGCCTGGAGATCGAACCCCTAGCCCCTGCTCCTCCTTGCAGGAACTTTAATCCACTGAGCTATTTGGCCCACCATTGCAAAAGCTTTTTAATCAGATGACTGACAGGTTTTAATGGTGTCGCAACAGAGAAACACGCAGAAGGAAAAGGGAAAGGGGCTTTATTATAAAGGAAAAGGGACTTCATTATCTTAGAGGACATAGAGAGAATTTGGGAAGATAAGGAATTCTCTGGATTGGAACAAAGGAAGGCTGAGACTTTTATGGTTTTTTGCCAGGGGTGGGGTTTGAGGGAGAAGTTTAGATATATCTGAGGAGCTGATTGGGGCCTTCCCTGAGGTGGCGGGAAAGGTGAAAGGAAACTGCATCCTGGGCTGAGTTGGAGAAGAAGGGGAGAGGTGGTCTCTGGGAAGATGGGCTGTTGTTTTAAGGGCTTCAGCCATATTGGATGACCACCATAATAATTCAGCAATTCTTACTAGGGCCATAACCTATCAATGACATCCCAGTTGTTGGTTCTTTGTGCTACTTCTTGTATGAATGGGCTTTTGTTCATAAAGCCTTTGCCTACACCAATGTCTTCAAGAATTTTACCTATTCTATTTTCCAGCAAATTTAATATTTCTGCTTTAATATTTAGATTTTTGCTCCATTTCAATTTCAATTTAGTGCATGATGAAACATATGGGTATAGTTTCAATCCTCAGCATGTAGAAAGCCAGCTTTTCCAGCACCACTTGTTAAACAGGCTGTCTTCCTTCTGGTCAATGTAGTTGGATCCTTTGTAAAAGATAAGGTGACTAAGTATGTCTTGAGTTGTTCCTAATCTATTCCACTGATCCTTGGATCAGGTTTGTTTTTGGTTTTGGGTTTTTTTTTTTTTTTTGCCAGTATTATGTGTTTGTTTTTTTTTAATTACAGTAGCTTTGTAGTACAGTTTCAAATCAGGGATTGTGATGCCCCTGCTTTGCCTTTGTTTCCCAGAATTGCCTTTACTATTATATAAGTCTATTTAGGTTTCAAATGAATTTCAGGATTGTTTACTCTAATTCTGTGAGATACACTGTTGGAATTTTGGTTGGGATTGCATTAAATCTGGACAGCAATTTTGGAAGTATGGCCATTTCACTGTATTGGTTTTTCCTACTCAAGAACAAGGGATGTATTTCCATTTTCTGATATCTTCCTCAATCTTCTTTTTGGAATTTGGTTTAATAACAATATGGAAATTAAATAACACCCTCCTGAACAACCAATGTGTCTCAGATAAAATTAAAGAAGAAATTACACAGTTTTTCTAGTTAAATGATAATGACAACAAGATATATCAGAACTTATGGCACAAATGAAAGGAGTCCTGTGAGGCAAATTTATAACAGCAAATTCTCATGTCAGAAAAACAGAGTGGGGGCGAACCCTCAGACTACATTAGCATATGTCACTTTCACCACTAGCGATTTATTCAGTTGGGGAACTCAGAACAAACTCAGGCCTTGATTACGTTACTGGAATCAGTGTTCAAAACCTACAAGACCACTTGGGATGATTGTCAATGTTAACATTATCAGAAGAAAGGGAGAGAATTTTAGAGGCTCAGCTTGGGATATAATTCAGTGGCACACAGCCTGCCTGGCAAGTATGAGGCTGTAAGTTTGATTCCTTGTACCAAGAAAAGAGAACACGATGGGAATTTTTTTTAATTTTTATGTATTTAGTACAGGGCCTCACTATGCAGCTCAGATTCATAGTGATCCTCCTGTCCTCATTCTCCCCATCTCTGGAATTAGAGGTGTGTGCCACCATACCCAGTCTCAGTGGCTGGCTCAGCACACCCATGGTGTGGCTGGCATGGCATGTAGTGCTGATAATTGAACCCGGGTCCCTGTGCTTGACTAAGCAGATGCTTAGACTGCTGAGCTATCTCACCAGACCACAAGGTGAGAATTTTAAAGGCAGCTGAGGACCACATAAAAAAAATTTTCCAGGAGAACCAAACAGGACAAGACAGTAGCAGTGGATTGAGTTTTGCTGCGGGACTCCCCCAGCTGAGATTACTACACTGGAGAGAGGCTACATGCATTGCAGGAGCTCCATTGGGCCTTGAGAAAAGGGCTACTTACAGCTGCTCACTGCCCAACTAACTTGGAGACACAGAGGAGTGTCAGGGAACAAGGAAAAGCCCTACTGGGTTTCTCAAGCACCTCATGGAGGCTTATTGAACATATACCCTGTTCAACTCAGAGATGCTTGAGAATGCCCACACTCGCATATGAATTTTTTTGCTCAGTAAGCCCCTGATAGATGCTGCAAGCTACAGAGATTGGAGGGGTCTGCAGGAGTGAATTTGTCTCAGTTGGTTGAAATTGCTCAGAAGGTGTTCCATAATAGAGAGGATGCAGAGTGGCAGCCCAAGCAAGAGAAGAAAAAGATGATGCTGGCAGCTTACAAGAAAGAGACTCAGTCGAGAGCTAGAGAAACAGGAGGAAAAGACACAAAGGGAGATGGACACCACAGTCCTCTGAATCCAAACCAGTGTACCTATTATAGGAAGAAGGGACATTTTAAACAAGACTGCCCAAAGCTGCTAAAAAAGGGAAAAAATATATTCATGATGGAATTAGGGCAAGTTTTAGAATGACAGGTCAATTTCTCTCCCGGCCCCAGGAAATGCATGTTAACCACAACTGGAGGCTCACAAACTCTGCCTTGGGATTATGTTTGGGTGACAAATTTTCATGCATCAAATTTTGATATGTCTTTGCCTATTGCTTACAACTGCTTGTGTTCTATCTTTTATATGGTTTTGTTAAAATGTGATAAATCCAAGTTAGAGCATGGAAAGGTTATAAGATTATGGTACTTCTTTAATGGGACATTTTTATTTCTGTTTTGTTCTTGTATATGTTGCATTTGAACTAGTTATTAAATTTACTGGTATTCCTTGCTTGATTTCACTCAAACAGAAATGCTGGGAGAATGACATCAAAATGCTTCCTAGTGGACTTTATTTTTATTTATTTATTTATTTTTTTTTAACGCCGAATGCCTTCAAGGCATGACTGGCTGTATTGTGTTGTGGGGATCGAACCCAAGCAACCTGAGCCTGACTGTTTTGTTGAAGCAGCCACTTAAAGAACTG
>NW_004524659.1:5458376-5464116 GCF_000260255.1 Octodon degus
TATTCCTTCCACCAACTAAAAGATGCTAGGTTGGTGGCCATTCTTAAGACCTGGAGGACAGATTTCACTGGGGCAAACTGACAGTGATCCTCCTCTAGACCCTAGAAGAAATGTCAATCCTGTACTGCTTCAGTTTCCTTTCTCTGGCCTTGGTCTCAGTCTTTTCATGCCACTTTGTACTTTCCCTTTAGGAGGTATATAAACTTAAAAGGAAAAAAACAAAACAAAATCCTAGACTGTTCCAACCTCTTTCTCCTATTTAAAAAGTTGAACGAAGCCCACAGAACATGAGCATTTGAGGGGCTGGAGATTTGGCTTAGTGGTAAAATGCTTGCCTAGCAAGCTGGAAGCCCTGGGTTCGGTCCTAGGCACCAAAAATAAAAAACAAAAATGAGCTTTTGCTAATACCAGACAAGAAAGTCATCTTAGAGAAGGAACATGCACCTCATTTCTGGGTCAGATGAGACACTGAAATCTTGCCCATCCAGGAGAACACACATAAAAGCCATATCCTGGCTTAGTGTTCTGGGCAGGTCTTCCTCTGCAGGCTAAACCTGAGACACCATGGGAAGAACTGACTTCTGGATGAAGCCAGAAGGTGCTATATCCAGAAGTACCACCCTTAGGAGACCAACACATTTAGTCTCAAGGAGGATCTCTGCCCTCTCCTTTTCTCCTCCTAAGTCTAGTGATCATTGTGTAGACAAATTGTCTCCCGTGTGTTTTTTTGCCTGTTTGTCTCTCTATCCAATCCATGAACAGCTGTTTCATTTGAGCTTAAATAAATTTCTTTCCTTTTGATATTTTTGCATTTTAAAAGCGTTTGTCTGTGAGTTGATTTGGCTTATGCACCAAGTTGCCAGCTGGTCAAAATCTTGAGATTAGTTTATAAATGCAATACATATTGTTGTTCATATGTTATGACAAAGTCTTCACTGTTCAGGGTAATGTGTTAAGTGTTATGAGTAGTTTTTCATAGGTTGTTAAGATAACCAAATAAAATCGTTTGAGTGGGCGAAAACAATGGGACAGGATTCCAGTCACTGGATAAAGAGAACAACTCCCTAAAAAAACCTTAACCAATTTTTATTCATTCATAAGGAGCCACAGATGATCTCCATAGCCCCATGGGAGATACCCCACTAAATATTGTTCAAAGTATGTTGTTGTGATGTGTTTACATTTGTCTTTGTCAAAACAATAAGTTTTTCTGGATAAGTTTTAATACACGTGTGTGGTACAAAACTAAAGCAGGAAACAAAACAATGACAATACAGTATTGCTAATCTCATGGTGTACTAAATGTATTCATGCCTTCTAAATATAAGGTCCTTTAAAATGTAAAACTTAGGGCCAGCCAAATAGCTCAGCAGATTAAAGCGCCTGCAAGCAGGCACAGGGGATAGGGGTTCAAGCCCCAGATCTGCTGTGCCGGCCCTGCCCCCCAGAGCGCACTGAAACAGCAATTGAGACTGTGCGTGGTGGTGCATGCCTGTAATCCAAGTTCTTGGGAGGCTGTAAACAGGCGGATCACTAGAATCCGACCTAGTAGTGAGACCCTGAACAGCCTGTAGACCCTTCCCTAAAAATAAATAAATAAATAAAATGTAAAACTGGAATTATTTATAATGATAGACATCTGCCTTCTCTTGTGCTCCTGATAATTATAATGATAAGAGGTTCATGTCAAGTCAGCATGAGATCATCAGTCAAATAATGATTTTTAACAAATCATGTGATGTATAATAGATAGATAGATGGAGATAGATAGATAGATAGATAGATAGATAGATAGATAGATATCTCTACATTTAGAAGTGTTTGCCAAGACCTGTTCTCTTTTAAATGGGAGGATCCAGAGGGGAGACAATAGTGTCACCAAACTTGGGCAAGATTCCCTTGGGGATCTAAAACTTACTAAAAGCCTTGTCCGAAGGTTTTATGCCTTTTAGTTTAGAAAATACTGAGATATCTTTGTTATACAATGGGGGAAATCTGTCAGGAAGGAACAAAGAGACTGCTGGGGCTGCTACGGACAAGGGGTATCGATTGTCAAAAGAGATTCGAATTTGTGTACCAACTGTAAGGTTTCTATTCAAAAAGGAGCTGTGCTTCTGGCACCATCCTGCCAGTACCCCCAAAGCCCAAACTGGGCCAGGCCTTCTAGGAGTTTCTTGACAGCACCTTTATTTGGTGTCATGACTCTTACTTAGTTTTAAGCTAAAAGACCAGCTGCTTTCTACAAAGAGGCAAACAGCCCAAGCAACATTACAAATTTCCTCCTACTAATTTTTTTTTTAAAGCTTCTTTAGTCTTTTTCTTTTTTTTCCCCCCATACCAAGGATCAAACTCAGGACCTTACATTTGCCAGGCAGGCACTTATGCCACTGAGCTTTCTCCCTGGCCCCTATCTTATTTTATATATACATATTTTTTAAACTACAAAATGGTCCTTCATTTATATCCCTCTTTTTTTGTGAGAGATGGGTGTTCCATTATTGTTAGAGAAGCTGTATTTGGAGAAGTCTTCAAAGGACCTTTTCATGCTTGATACCAGTTCAAATATTTTTTTAAATTTATTTTTAATTTTTTTTATTTTTTACCGGAATCAGGGATTGAACTCAGGCTCTTGCACTTGCCAGAAAGGTGCTTACTCTCTTGAGCCATCTCCCAGCCCCTTAAATTTTTATTTATTTTATTTTTTCAGTTCAAATATTGTAAGTGCTTGAATTCACCAAAATAACCCATGGGCCAGGAGATGGCTCAATGGAATAAGCGCTTCCCTAGCAAGCGCAAGGGCCTGAGTTCAATCCCCGGTTCCGCAAAAAAAAAACCAAAAAAACACAATATAGTTCAATAGTCCATAATAGTAGTGGGTTATCAGCAGAACTGGCAATTGTCAGAAGTTGTTGACTTGAGCCTTTTACAGTTCAGCATATTAATATGGCATTACTTTTTTATACCTTGTGGTTATACTTTTCTGCTGGATGGTTAAGACCAAGTTAAAAGAAGACCTATATAACTAAAAATGTAACTTTTGTATCTAAAAGTCAGTCAAATTCCTTCAGAATTTACCCTGAAACCATTTACAGCAGCTTGTAGATCTTTTGTCAGTGGGTGTGTCTAGGTGAGTCACGGCCATTGCTTGACCAATTTGTTCTCTGTGAAAGCCTGAGAGAATTTTTTCTCACTAGGTGACTCTCCTTAGGCACACTATACATCATTGAACACTTTCCTCTGTAGCCCCATAATCTCCTTGATCAGAAAATTGGGACACCACTGAGTTACAGGATGTCACAGCACAGGTTCTCTTATGTCCTGAGTTTTCACTGACTTTGAAGGGCGAGGGCCAAAATATTGGATATCCATATAGCCCCTCTATTTCTCTAATTTTTGTTCTGCAAACTTTAGTTGTTAACCATCTAGAAGAGAAGTTTAATTATATTATTACCCTGTAACAGAGTCAGTTGAGCTTAACATCACTATCTGTCTAAATATCAAATGCCTTAGACATAACATGGAACTGGTATTTTCCAACAACCATGGATATTCTAAACTTTAAATCCCTATAGAATGTGAAAAAAAATGTACATTTTTACAAAGAAATTTAGAAATCCAACCATGTCTAACAGTAGCAGGACTATCCTAAGACATGTTTTTCTTGTCTCTTGTTTTTTTTTATTGACTTTTTTAAACAAACATTTACTTTAAAGAGAGTATAACAATAATTGATATGACATTAGAATCAGTACGCATTTAGAAGACCAAAATGATAGATATTTTAAGCATAGTTTTAGTGTTACACATTGCTATCATCAGTGTAGTTGCTTAGTTCACAGATATCAGCATACAGAGTTGGTCAGGGTGAGAATTCTACCCATTAACTGCTATTTTTAAAAACCTGATGGTATAAGAGCTCCCCTGGCAAGCGCAAGGACCTGAGTTCAATCCCTGGTTCCACCAAAAAAAAAAAAAAGACATCTGCTAAAATTTTGGGCTGGTGAGATGGCTCAGTGGTCTAAAGCACCTACTTAGAAGAAGCTTAGCTAAAGCACAGGGACCAAGGTTCAATCCCCCAGCACCACATGCCAGCCAGCCCCGCCCCCTGGTGGGCTGAACTGGCCACACACACACACACACAAATAAATAAAAAATAAAAATTAAAAATAATTAAAAATAATAAAAATAATTAAAAAAAAAACCTGATGGAGATTCTTAGGACCATTGCCTTAACCATCTTGTTTATATAAATGTATAGTTTTGTCCCTGCCATGTTTGCTAACTTTTCTACTTTCTCTTTGTTGTTTAATCCTTAAGTTCTTTCCATATAACTGTGTTATACCTTTCAGTTTTTATTTCTTCTTATGAGTTCTTACACTAGGGAGACAATATAATATTTACACATGTGGGTCTGGTTTATTTCACTTATGAGTATATCTTCAAGTGGCATCTACTTAAACATAAAGGCTTTGAGTTTATTTTTCTTTAGAGCTGAGTAATACTCCATTGTATAAAAATACCACATCTTTTTCATCCATTCCTTTCGGTTGTTTCCAGAATTTGGCAATCACAAATTGTGCTGTTATAAACATAGGCACACATAAATCACTATGATATGATGTTTTTAGGTTTTTTGGGAAAATTTCCAGAAGGAGAGAGTCCTTGATTTTCTGATCAAGGAGGTTATGAGACCACAGAGAAAAATGATTTAACAATGGATAGATAGTGTGCCTAAGGAGAGTCACCAGGAGAAAAAAGATCTACCAAGCTTTTACAGAAAGCAACTTGGTCAAGCAATGGTTGTGACTCATCCAGATAGCTGACACTGCCAAAGGTACTAAGTGGCACTGTACAGGGTTCCAAGGTCAACCCTATGGCCTTCATAGATGACAAGAACAAAGTTTAACATTGTTCTCATTTGGTCTTGAACATCCATCAGAAAAGTACAGTATGGAAAACAATGCCATAGTAAAGTTACTATCTCCACAAACTGGTGGAAGCTATAAAATCCAAGAGTTACCACCCAATAAGGACTATATATATGTATGTATCCTTGAGGGAGAAATGTAATGGCAGCAACACTCCACTTTGTTTCTAAATTCCACTATAAACTCTTAAACTTTAAATGAATGTATTCTTCTCCAAATCATGTGTTAAACAGTTTCCATTGGTAAGCAGCTTCTGCTTATGATAAATTCTGTTTCTGACAAATGCTGCAAGGGCCTCATGACTATGACTATCACCAGGTGATTAGGTTTTTTTTTATGTATTTTAGTACAGCGTCTACAGGGTCTCACTACACAGATCAGACTCATAGTGTTTCTCCTGTTTTCAGCCTCCCAAGCGCTGGGATTACAGGTGTGTGCTACCATGCCCAGTCTTAATCATTGTCTCCATGCACCCTGGGGGTGGGGTTGGCATGGCACTTCAATCTGCTGAGCTATCTGGCAGGCCCTTTCACCATATGATTAGATAAACTCTGTATGTGCCTTTCTGGAAATTACCAGCTATTTTTAGGAAATGGATCAACTACTATATAAACTGCTATTTTCTTATCCTCAGGGTCAATACTCCTGATTGGCAACAGTTGGGGTATCATCCATGTGCTAAATAAAACTCTGTTTGTTCTCATTTCTCATCCTCTGCTAGTATCTCTGACTATTCACCATAACTGTGCAAGGATGATATTTTTGGGAAAGATGGATAATAGGGACAGAACCTGGGACTTTTCCATTGAGCT
>NW_004524659.1:5464216-5469930 GCF_000260255.1 Octodon degus
AAGACTGCTGGAATTACACATTTTATTTTATTTTATTTTATTTTATTTTATTTTATTTTATTTTATTTTATTTTGGGCAGTACAGGTGATTGAATGGAATTATACATTTTAGATTCCACACCTTGTTTATTTGACATCTGTCTTAGTCACATTCCTCATTATTGGTATCAAATAGCCATCCACCACAAATCAAAGAAGGAAAGGTATACTTTGGCTCATATTCCAGTCCATAGACTGCTGGCAAATGGACATGGTAGGGAAGAGGTGCTCATAGCATGCTGAATAGGAAGCAGAGTGTTAAGAAAGGAGGTGTGAAAGGAGGTATAATGTCCTGGGTAATGCACATAGTGACCTGGCCCTTTTGACCAAGTCCCATTTACTAACACCAAGTCAGCTAAAACACCTCTATAATCCAATCACCTTCTAAAGTTCTCATCTATGATCTCATGGGGCTCTTGGGGAAGAGACATATACATCTTTTATGCAAATTATGTTCATTCTATATCTAATATTCTTTTTATATATCTAATTTTCAACAAAGTCTTTTTTTTTTGGTACCAGAGCTTGAACTCAGTACCTTGTGCTTGCCAGACAAGTGCTTATTCTACTGTGCTATCTCTCCAGCCCCCTCAACAAAGTCTTAATAGCCCCAGCATTACCAAAAAATAAAAGTACAAAGTCTCCGCTGAGATTTAGGGCTAATTTGTAGCTGTGAGTCCCAGTAAAAATTTTTTTAAAAAGTTGAACACTAGCATCATACAATGGTGGAGGTAAGCATTCTTATTTCAAAAGGTAGGAATGGAGAGATAGAAAGGAATAGAGCCAAAGAAAGACAAAAACCCAGCAGGGAATACAACAAATCCTGTAGCTCCATGTCCACAACCCAGGAAAGTTGTGGAAAAATTTGAACTCCAAAGAGCTTGAGAACCTGACCCTATGACATTGCCAGTAGTTGTGGTCCTCATGGCTTCTATCTCAGGCTGGGTTTGCTCATTGTTTGCAGCTTTTCTCAGATATTCCACATTTCAGACTTCTCCACCTTCCTCAGTTCACCATTGTGCTTTCAGGTTCACTCTCACAACCCTATTAGGACCTGTTTGCCTTCTTCTTGAAATGTGGATGAAAGCCTTCCTCACCACACAACTCTTGGATTCTGCATTCATGTAAAACCAGCACCAGATGGATGGTGCCAAGGTCTACTACCTGCTTAAATAGAAGCCTGGCATTTTGCATCATGGCCACAGAGGCCTCTGAATGCCTTGGTAGCTGAGCAATGTGAACATAATCCCAAGAATGCACATTTCTATGCTTTCTTCCTCCAGTGTGGTGCCAAGGGGCTCTCTCATTAAAGCAAAGTTTTTCACTTTTGAAATGTTGACCCTGAAAGGGTGAGGCGTTGGTAGTTTCTCAACTGCTTCAAGTCATTTTTCTATTATTCTGTTGTAAAGTACCTGGGTTCTTTAATACTAATCTTTTCAGCATCCACACTTTCCCTTTATCTAACTTTATAGGTCTAAGATTTATAGGAGTTTCTTTTCTGGTGGAACTCAAAACTTGAACTCATTCAGCTGTACCATTTGCTCTTCATTCTCTATGTAGAGCTGACTAAAACCCACCAACGGTATTCATGCCACAGCCTGAATATTGGGCTGCCTTGAAATTTCCTCTTCCAGATTAAATATTCTTCCTCTTTTATTCTCAGTTTCCTACAAAGACTTTGGACATGAGCAAAATGTAGATAAATTTTCTGCCATAACACATCACACATGGCTTGGAGTCTCTCCGTCATTGGAGTCCTTCCTCTTCACAACTGAAACCTCCTGAGCCTGGTCTTTTCCATCTTTAAAAAAAAAAATCAGTATTCTAGTCTTCTTAGATACAACTAGACTCACCCATCAAGTATATCTTACAGCATTCTAGGGCTGTTTCTCTAGCCAATATCTCCAAAACTATCCAAATTCCTACTGTGAACCAGTTCCAGGGGCTTTTGTACCACGTTATCAGGTAGTATCACAGAAACAACCTCACTTATCTGGTACCAAAAATATGTCTTAGGATTAAAGTGCCTGCTTAGGCAGACGCAGCATCTGAGGTTTGATCCCTAGCATGCTGTGCTGGCCCTGCCCCTGGAGCCTGCTGAGCCCCAGTTGAGACTGGGCGTGGTGGTACAAGCCTATAATCCCAGCTCTTGGGAGGCTGAACACAGGCGGATCACTATGAGTCAGATCTATATAGTGAGACCCTGTAGACCCTGTCCTAAAATACCAAAAAAAAGGTCTAAAAGTCTTAATTACTTCTTTATTCCTGGGACAAGAACCTGACACCCACAACAAATGAAGGACAGGTTTATTTTTATTTATGTTTCAGTCCATAGTTGATTGTCTCCAAGGCAGGATGACATGGCAGAGGTGTTCATAACATGGTGACTGGGAAGCAGAGAGTAAAAACAGAAGTGGCAGGAAGGCAAGTGTAACCTTCTGAGTGACCCCCTACAATGATCTTCCTTTTCTGACCAGGCCTCATCTGTTAACAGCAAGTCAGCTATAATGTCCCTAATCCAATCACCTCCTAAAGGTCTGGCCTATGATTGTATGAGATTTTCGTGGGACATCTGCATATAAACCATATCAACAGCTTAAACAACTCAACTTTGATAGCTGTCTCCAAGCTGAGGTCATCTCTCTATGGCCAGTTGAACTGTAGACTACATTCTCTTCCATTTTTTAAAACAAAAAATCTGATAAATAATGAATAACAAAAATGAGTTTGAACCTGCTGAACTTGAAATTGAAATAAAGCCCTCGTGGAACTATGCAAACAGCAATGTGTTCCCTTTGCAAGATTTATGTTTTTCTCTGTTGAGAATCATATATGTCCTAATAAATCAATGATACAAGCTCTTATTATGAAGACAGCCAGGAAAAATCATTAAAATATAAACACGAAGAGTTAGATGTCTTAAACTATGAAGTAAGCAACTCTAGCACAAGTACCCACTCCCTTGTGACCTAGTGGCACATGGTCATTAGTAGTGCTGATAGGGGATAGTTGTGTGGACTTTCAGGTCTGGAGCCACTCACACTGTGCCATCCCACTGGACAAACAGGATGAGACACTTAGAGGACATTGGTAGGCTTGAAGCCTAACAAACATTTACTGATTTTATGACCTTTGTGATTATGAACTGTGTTCCTATCTCTTGCTCACTTGTCTGTAATCATAGTTCTTTCTTTTTTCATATTTTCTAAATTCTAAAACTTTGTCATAGATAATCTAGATAATCCTAATTTACCATATGTCTTAGACTTTGCTGTTTTTTGTCATAATAGTTATGTATATAGGCAGCCAAGTTGATCAATCTTTTCTTTTTTGTATCTAGATTTGAGACAAAGATTATAAAGGATTACATATTTGTTTTCTACCAGCATTTTGAACTCAGGCCCTTGTGCTTGCCAGGGAAGCACTTACTACCAGCATTTTGATTTTTTATACAAGTCTCCAAGATGAACCCCAGTTGTCCTATCCCTTTGGATTTTCACCCTTTCATTTTGAACAGAGTTCATCAGTACCACAATAGCATACTGTACAAATGATAAGGTGTAATTTTTGAAGCTAAATCTTAAAAAGAATCAAGGCTTTTCCTTTCTTCTCTCATAGATCACTATATTTGAGGGAAGTTTGCCATGTCCAGCCCAGCTCTTAAAACTTGAGGGGGGATGGTGTACAATGAAGAAAAGCAAGAGTCAAGAAGCAGAAGGTTGAGGTCAAATGCAGCCTCCTCTCCTGGTGAAACAGAAACAACCATCCAATGAATTCAGCATTTTTTTTTTTAATTTTAGTACAGGGTCTACAGGGTCTCACTATGTAAATTGAACTCATGATCCACCTGTGTTCAGCCTCCCAGGAGCTGGGATTACAAGCATGCACCACCATACCCAGTCTCATTCTCTGTCTCAGCACGTCTCTAGGGCAGGGCAGGCAGGGCATGCTGAGGATCGAACCCCAGGTGCTGTGTCTGCCTAAGCAGGCTCTTTAATCCACTGAGCTATTTTGCCAGCCCAGCACTTTTATTTGTACACTTCAGAGATTATTGTCAGATGAAAGCTCTCTGCCTAGCAACTTGCTCACCTGGCTTGCCTTGGGTGTCTCACATTCTCAGAGCTGGAACAGCTTGTTCAAGTGACTTGCCTCAGGCACTCCATATTCTCAGGGCTGGTCTTGCTTTATCCAGGCATGTGTGATTGGTCTCCAGCTTCAGCTACTCCCCACAGAACTTAACTACAAAGTTCCAAAGATATTCAAATAGCTCCATGGAAAGACCCTGATGGTAAAGAACTGGGGTCTTTTACCAACAGGTCAACTTCAGTCCACCAGCCCAAGGAAAGCCGTGGCTGACATGTCAACCACAGTCAGATTCACCCAGTCATGATGTTCTTAAACTCTCAATCAGTGGAAATTATGAGATAATTAATGTGTATTGCTTTAAGCCACCAAATTGTAATTTGTTAAGGGTAAGTAAGAAATACAACCTTAATTTGTCCTATGAAGAGAGCATATGATGGGGAATATAGTATTTTTATTTCTTTTGATGTTCATAGGCTGTTCTTCTTTTCTCTTCTCATTCTCAGGTACAGTTTTGGTAACTGAGGGTTACATGGATCCACACATAAACTGGTACTGCACATCAAGCCTCCTGAGACATGATACTATGTGTTTGGGAGACAGTTCTACATTAGTTAAAATCCAATTTCTGTACCCTAAGGCTTAATCAGCTCACTCAAGAGTGACTGGCCTCTGGGGCAAGGTATGGTGGCCCAAGAGACTGAAGCAGGAGGATTGCTCTGATTTCAAGGACAGCCTGGACTACTTATTGAGTTCAAGGCCAGCCTGAACTATGTAGTGGGAGCCTGTCTCAAAAACAAAAAAAATAAACAAAAAAGTGACTGGCCCTTGGGGAAACTTGATTTTTATTTTTTTGCAGTACTAGGTGAGGACCTGTGGGCAGGGTGTAGGAGATCAGATAGGAAAGAATGAGGCTTAATTGGCCTTTTCTGACCCCCAGATCCAGTCCTTGCCCAGGCCAGGTGAGTGTGTGGGAGAGCTTCCGGCTACCCTGGGCCTGCAAGACCTGTCCGGTCCAAACTCAGGCTCAATGTGAGTAAGACCCTCCTCCACACCCTTGGGACCCCACCACCACCACTCCACAGCGCCCACCTACCCACCCAGTGAGTGAGAACTTCTGCTGTGTACTGGGGACCCCCAGATTCAACCCGAGCCTGGGGCCGGTGAGTGTGTGGGAGAGTTTCCCCTCTCCCCTACTCCCCCTTGTCCCCTTCAGACTCAGCTAAGGCCTGGCATACAGGCCTGGGGTGAAATTGCAGCTGCAGTCCCTGTAGAGAGAGTAGGGGACAGAACCACCCAGCTAGTCCAGGAGCAGAACATCTTGCCAGAGGGGCACAACAGGTTCACTTCCAAGGGTGGCAGCAGGAAGGAGCTGAGCACAGCAGCCAGATCCAAGCCAAGCATAACTGGATAAATTCAAACTTCATAGATTTGCACCTGAATTTCAGTAGGTGCTAAGGTTATAACTACACCAAAGCTCTACACCAAAGGTCGTGCTATACAATATGATGAGAAGGAGCAAAATGCAAGCTCAGACCCCAAGCCCACATATAACAAGTGCAGAGGACAATAGCACAGAACAAATTGGGAAT
>NW_004524659.1:5470443-5471682 GCF_000260255.1 Octodon degus
CAGCTGCAATTCCTGCAGAGAGTGTAGGGGACAGAACCACCAGGCTAGTCCAGGAGCAGAACATCTTGCCAGAGGTACACAACAGGTTCACCCCCAAGGGCAGCAACCGGAAGGAATTGAGCACAGCAGCCAGACCCAAGCCAGGCACAGCTGGATAAATCCAAACTTTGTAGATCTACACCTGAACTTCAGTAGGTTCTAAGGCTATAACTGCAACAAAGATCTACAACAAAGGCCAGAAGACAGTGCTACACAAAATGAGAAGGAAAAGGAGCAAAATGCAATCTCAGAACCCAAGCCCACCCATAACAAGTGCAGAGGACACTAACAGAAAAAATTGGGAATCACACAGCTGAAAGCAATGAATCAATGGCTTAGGAAATAAAGAAATAGCTGCAGAAAGCTATAGAGGAACTCAGATGGGAAAACAAAAAGAAATCCCTGAATTAATAACATCTGCAATAAAGAATCAAATGCAAAAACATATGGAGGAAACCCAATGCCCACCCAGAACAAGTGCAGAGGACACTAGCTCAGCTCAAATGGATGAATTGATAGAGTCAATAGTAAATAAGCAACAGCAGAAAGTCATAGAGGAACTCAGAGCAGAATTCTTTTCTACTAGCTCAGCTCAAATGTACAAATTAATAACGTCAATAGTAAATAAGCAACAGCGGAAAGTTATACAGGAACTCAGAGCAGAAATCGTTTCTGAAATTAAAAAAGAATTCTCAGAACTCATAGCATCTGAAGTAAAGAATCAACTACAGAAAAATAGGGAGGAAACCCAATCTGAAAAAAACACTGCAGTAAAAGAATTTATAATGGTTTCTAAAGAAGACATTGATAAAAAAAAAATAGAGGAGATTAGAAAAATGACAGATTCCTTGAATGAGCAATACAGGAAAGAAATAGATTACATGAAGCAGAGTAAAAGAGATATAGAAGAAATTAAAATCTCAATCACAAGCTTGCAAAACCATTTAAGTGAAAGTGAAGACAGAGTTTCAGATCTTGAGGACGCTGGTGCAGCTAGTGAAAAGGTAAGAAAGGATCTCTTAAAAGCAACTAGGATGCAGGAAAAAATAATCCATCACCTGTAAGATGATGCAAAGATGAACAATGTGAGACTAATAGGCATCAATGAGAAAAAAGGAGTCAATACAAATGGCATTAAAAAATATGGGCAGAAGTAATAGCAGAAAACTTCCCAAATATGAGGAAACAATCTGACATTCA
>NW_004524659.1:5491379-5496546 GCF_000260255.1 Octodon degus
ATCATAGAGATATATGTGTGCCTATATTTATAGCAGCACAATTTGTGATAGCCAAATCTTGGAAACAACCAAGATGCCCATCACCTCAGGAATGGTTGAAAAAGATGTGGTATTTTTACACAATGGAGTATTACTCAGCTATTAAGAATGATAAAGAAGCTGTTATATTGAAGTGGATGCCACCTCAACTTATACTCTTAAGTGAAATAAACGAGACACACATGTGTAAATATCATATAGTTTCCCTAGTATAAGAACTCAAAAGAAGAAATGCAAATAGAAAAGTATAATACAAGTAAAAGGAAAGCTGGATCTCAAGGACTAACTAATCAAGAGAGGGAAAGGAGAAGAGCTAGGAAACATGACAATGTCAAGCCATACAGTTACATGTAGAAGATGGGCAAGGCAATGATCCGTAGAATCTCCAGAAGATTTTTGAATCTTGCAGTTAATTGGAAAGATTCTCATCCTGACTAAGTATATATACTGATACCTGTGAACTAAGCAACTGCACTGCAGATGGTAATCTGTAATAGTAGTTTCATGCTTGGAGTGCCTGTTGTTCTGGTCTTCTGAATACATGCTGCTTGTCATGACATGCTAGTTGCTGCTGTACTGTCTCTCAGGTAGATGACTGTTCAAAAAGAAGGGGGTGGTGAATGAAGGCAAGAGATAGGAAAAGGAATATTGTGGGACTGTCCTGCATCAAGATTGTATATGGTTAGATTTTTGGACTTATGTGTAAACATAAGAAGTATATAATTTTTTATGCCTATTTTTAAAAATATATTCTAGGGCTGGTGAAATGGCTCAGTGGTCTAAAGCACCTACTTAGAACAAGCTTAGCAAAGCACAGGGACCATGGTTTAATCTCCCAGCACCACATGCCAGCCAGCCCTGCCCCCTAGTGGGCTGAGCTGGCCACACACACACAAAATTAAAAAAATAAAAATATATTCTAATTTTTAAATGTTTTTTCATCATATTCCATAGGGACTTAAAGTTCAATATAGCAATACTTGATGAAAAATACCTGTTCCATGTTATGCCTAAGATGTTTGATATTCAGACAGATAGTGAGGTTAAGCTTAACAGCCTAGGTTGTATGGTAATAACAATAAGCTTGTCTTCTGGAGTGTTAACAACCTAAGTTTGCAGACCAAAATTAGAGAAAAAGGAGGGCCGCAAGGAAAGCCAACATTTTGGCCCTAGCCTTCCAAGGTCAATTAAGACTCAGGACATATGAGAACTTGTACTGTAACGTTATGTAACTTGATAGTGTCCCAAATTTTCTGATCAAGGAGATTATGGGGCCAAAGAGGAAAGTGATCCATGATGTAGAGTGTGCCTAAGGAGAGTCACATGGAGAGAAAACATTCTCTCAGGCTTTCACAGAGAGCACATTAGCCAAGCCATGTTCGTGACTCATCTACATGGCTGACACTGACAAAGGTTCTACAATCTGAGGTACAGGATCTCAGGATAAATCCTGAGGGCATTTCACTGACCTTATCAGACCCATTAGCTACAACCCTTGTTTCATAGGTCCTGCTTTACCTTGGTCTTAACCATCCAGCAGAAAGTATAAAAACGAAGTATAAGAAGTAAAGCCATGTTGTTAGGTTGAGCTGTAGGGAACTCAGGTCAACAATTTCTGACATTGCCAGTGAAGCGGAAGACCCAATACTATTATGGACCTCTGAACTCTTTTAGAATATTTTGCTGAGTTTACACACCTATAATATTTAAATGATGTTAACCAAAAAAGGGATACAGATGAATGTCCATTTTGTATTTGTGTATTCAAAGTGGTTAGGATAGATATATAGTTACATTCTCTTAATGAATAGAGAGATTTGTTCTAATGGTGTTTGTAAGTAGGATATCAAGGAAGATATCTTGTATAGCAATTAACTACTAGGAAGGCAGTATACAATGTGTTAATTATTGAAACTGTTGTACCAGTTTGATTTGAAACTGTCTTATTGCTATTTGTTTCTCAATAAAATTATGGAAAAATAAAAAATGCTAACAAATTGAAGAAAAAAAGGAATCACATGCAGAAGATACATATGGAGGAAACCCAATGCCCACCTAATTGACCTTTTCTGTGAGCAAAAGGGAAATAAACAGCAAGCTGTGCTCCTTCGGCTACATGCAGGCCTGACGGCACATTGCTGGTTTAAAGGGAGAGTCAACACAGCTGACACCCTGTCATTTACCTGGTCATATACTTCACTTCAACACCCTGTAGCTTTAATCTACTTTTCCCTAAGACTAGACCCATAGTACCTGTCTTAGCCCCTTTTCTTGTTGCTGAGTCAAAATGCCCAACACTCGAAGTTAAAGGGGGAAAGGTTTATTTAGTTCACTTTTGTACATGTTCCAGTCCCTAATCAGCTGGCTCCAAGGCAAGATGACAAGACATACTGAGCCTTCTATGAGCTCTTGGAATACTCTTGTTTTGGTTATACCAAAGATATCAGAGAGGTTGTGACTGCTTGAGGATTTATGGAATTATTAATGCATGTATTTACCCTATGGGTACTCTGTAGCCCTGACTTCCTTCCTCACAGCAGTACTACAGGACTGGTCTATGATAGTGATTGATCTTATGGATTGTTTTTTTACCATCCCTTTAAGTCCACAGGACCAACTTTGTTTTGCTTTTTCTGTTCCTGCCACTAGGTTTGCTGAGCCTATGCATGATTTTAATAGATATTTTTGCTATAGGAAATGATTAACAGTTCCACCCTGTGTCAGTATTTTATTGGTCAGGCTTGAGATCCTATTAGAAAAAAATTCCCTCATGCCTATATAATATAATATATAGATGATAAGTTGCTTGATGTTGATCCTCAGCAAGAACTTATCTTTGACAGATAACAGCTTCCTCCTATCTTCCCTTGGCTTCTTTAAGATTTAATGTTATAGAAACTGATCAAGGGTTTAAAGTGCCTGCAAGCAGGCACAGGGGCCAGGGGTTCAATCCCTGGGCCTGGGGTACCAGCCCCACCCCTGGGGTGTGCTGAGGCAGCAATTGAGACTGGGTGTGGTGACACATGCCTGTAATCCTAGCTCTTGGGAGGCTGTAAACAGGCGGATCACTAGGAGTCTGATCTAGTAGTGAGACCCTGAACACCCTGTAGACATTTCCCTAAAATACAGAAAGAAAAAAAAAAACTTGATCATTGTTTTCTGTGTTATAGAACATGTAAAATGTAATACATCTGCAATATTATTCACAGTCGCCCACACTGAAGACTATATGAATATTCATCAGCTGATCAGAGGAGAGACACTGGGGGTGGGGGCGGCCTACAGAGGAGTCTTGCTTACCACGGAAAAGGAGCAGACTGCTGATAAGTGCTATCGTATGAGCAACATTGCACAACATTGTGAGGAGTAAAAGATGTCACCAGAGCCAAACAGCAAGCCATTATATATTTCCTTTAATATAAAAATATCTGTAAAATGCTAAAAAAAAAAAAGAACTTATCTTTGTGCTCGCTTTGGCAGCACATATACTAAAATTGGAACAATGCAGAGAAGATTAGCATGGCCCCTGAGCAAGGATGACACGCAAATTCGTGAAGCATCCCATATTTTTGAAAGACCATTTTGTATCTGTATGTACAAAATAGTTAGGATAGATATACAGCTACTTTCTCTTAATTCAATGAGAAGAAAGATTTGTACTAATAGTGTTTGGACAGAATATTATGTCTGCATATTTACTATGAATAACCACTACGAAGACAACAATATGCAATTATTGAAACTGTCCAACTAATCGGTTTTGGAACTGTCTCATTGCTATTTGTTTCTCAGTAAAATTAATTAAAAAAAAATCCTTGTCTTTGTTTTTGCAGAAGCTAAATGGGCTTTCACACAACATATGTTATGCATTGCCACAGAGAAAATTCAAACTATCTCTCCCTATAGTTACTTGGGAACTCTGGTAATGGAAAGAACAGTTTGAGTCCAGAAATGAATATTAAGAAGGGACTCATTACAAACACTGAATGATTTCCAAAAAATTACTGGGAGACATTAATTGGATTTGCCCAAAATTAGGAATAGTCATATATCAGCTAACTAATCTATTCAAAATATTACAAGGAGGTCCAGATCTGAACTCAGGCCTTAGAGAACTTCAGAAATAGAAACTGCTTTGGTAAACAGACAGGTACTTAGAATTTGTCTGACTATGTTTCTTATGATGATCATATTGCCCACTCCTCAGTCTCCCATTGGAATTTTGGTCAAGCAGTGAACAATAAATGCCAACTTATTGAATGACTTTATCTCCCTAACAAGGTTACAAAAAGTTTTCATGCATATAGAGATCACATGGCCCACTTAATTCAGCAAGCCTGTCACTACAGCACAGAGCTTTCAGGATTTGATCCTAATCGTATTCTGCTCCCTATTATGAACCTTGCACAGCACACTCATTTACTAAAAACTTCCTTAGTCTGGAAGATAGCCTTTGCAGAATATATCTGATTAGTCGATAATCATTATCCTTCCAATAAGTTTGTACAGCTATATTGTTATTATTTACTTATTTTACCTAGAGATACTTAGACAACTCCTCTTAAAGTTGCCTTAATTTATTTTATAGATAGATCTCATGGTTTTGCTATTTAAAAGACTATACAAAATCACCAGAAAATTGCTATCCCTGGACTTTTGGATCAAAGATTAGAATTAGTTGCTGTAATTAACATATTGGAATATACTCTAGCAGAACCTGTCAACATCTCATGCGATTCCACCTATGTAGTTAATGTCACTAATCGCTTGGAGAGAGACAGTATAAAAAGCACCCTAGATCACCCTCTGTTCAATTTGGTTTTATGATTGCAGGACACCATTTTGAATAGGAAGGCCTCTTTTTTTACATAGATGAGGTACACTCACACTCCAGTCTCCCAGGACCACTGAAGGAAATCATCACACTAACACAGTCATTACCTTTATTTTTCAACCAGTGAGGCTTTTGCATTCTTATTTCTATCAGAACCCTTGAGCCCTTATTTCTGGTTTTAAACTTTCTAGATCACAGGTACACCATGGTGTACAATCTTGTCCAGCGTGCCAAACTCCCATCAATTTCATCAGAAGGCTGTAATCCCTGAGGCTTCTCAGCAAATGAATATAT
>NW_004524659.1:5501195-5511920 GCF_000260255.1 Octodon degus
GGCCTGTGCTCTGGGTCTGTTCAGGATCCTGTGGCCTCTGGCCAAGATTAATGATCCTTATGCCCTTTCTACCTTTTGATTCAATATTACCTAAATTGATATACTTGTAATCTTATTGGTTGATCATAATTTTGACCCGTATTTTACCCTTCTCAATGATTTTGCTCTATAAAACTCCTTTTGAGAAGTGTGCTCATTAGCAATCAATTTGGGAACCCCTCCTGTGTCTCAGGAGCTATTCCTATTCCCTAATAAATTTCATACTCTTAAAAAGAGGGGGAACAATAAATCATAATAAGCCATAAGCTCTCCTCAATTTATAACACATAAACTTAATTTTTTGAATCCTATTGATGATATTGATAGCACCCTGGTGGAATTCCATTGGTTGAAAGTACAAAGGCATGGGAAAGAGGAGAAAGTACAAGTGTTACGGTGTTCCCTGGAGTTGGAATTGGGAGGGGCTGGTTACTCTATTGGTGTGGGTGTGGGGGTTTGTTTGTGTCACTGCAGGAAATGCACAGATGACATGAGTGCCCTGTAGGAGCATGTCATGGAGAAGCCCCCCCATGGAACCTTATTCTGCTCACTTCACCAATGAAAACCTTCTTCCAGAGGACAACTGAAGAAAATCACTCAGGACACAGAAAGACACACCCATCATTAATAGCCTCCCTCAGAAATGAACACTAAGTTCCTTTAGATAGACCCCTGGGGAGTATTTCTGATTGCTGATCACAACTCTGCACCTCTTGAGCTGGAAGTACCAGAACAGTCTGCATCCGTTGTCCCCTCCTGGCAATTTTTGTGATGCTTGTCCAGAGGAGGTACAGATTAAGATAGTTCTAGGCAGTCAGTCAGAGTTAGGCCTGTGAACAGAGCCAATACTGATCCATTGAAACTGTGGATAGAGGCATAGTCATTAAGCACCGACCTCCAGACAAAAGATAGAATGATACCTACATATTTCCCCTAGGGATGAACAGTAGTATTTGATATTCTTTTGTTGTTATAACAAAAAGGGGGGAGACATAGGAGAACAGTCAGGGAGGATTGAGGCCTAATTGGCATTCTTAGAGCACAAGGGAGAAAAAACAAGCTGTGCTCCTTCAGCAACATGTAGGCATGCTGTCATGTTCCAGGGTTTGAGGAAAAAATCAACACAGCAGAGATCTGGTTGTTTACCTGGGTATATACTATAGCGAATAGGAGGCAGATAAATCTTCTTCTGTCCAAACTGCTTGTTCCAGTGTCTAAAAAAGCAAGGTGAGCCAGAGGTTCAGGGTTCCTTGTCAATGAGAGGCAAGAGCTCCTTAGTGCCTCTTTTAAAATTAATTCTGTATCTCTTTTTCATCCTTGTTTGCCCTCTAATCGGAAACAAACTTTTAGGCATTCCAGTCAGGCTTGCTTTCCTATAGCAGGGAAGGAATGGAATAAGAGAACAAAGACCTACTTAGGTTTTCTGGCTAATCCTGACTAGAAAGAGTTGAAACTGTTGGATCAATCAACAAGGAGAGCAAATTAATAAACTACCATGGAGAAAGCCAGGTACACTAATCCAA
This sequence comes from Octodon degus, assembly GCF_000260255.1. Taxonomy (NCBI): domain Eukaryota; kingdom Metazoa; phylum Chordata; class Mammalia; order Rodentia; family Octodontidae; genus Octodon; species Octodon degus. Next base: position 5,502,758 of record NW_004524659.1, read on the forward strand.
ATAGCCACCCTAGGGCCAGGGATATAATTTAGCAGCATAGGTCAAGCACAAGGCACTGAGTTTGAGCCCTGGTACCGGGGGAAAAAAAAAAAAAAGGCCACCCTTTCCTACTTCCAATAAAGTACAAAGGAGTCAAAAGGGGAAGGGTTAAGGAAACTCTTATTTAGTATATAAATATATTCCCACTCTAGGGTTCACTATATTCCTGCGCTAGATAACACACTTGCCCTTATTTTAACACTAACTCCAAACAGCCTTGTGTATCAGACTCCTCCTAGCTAAACTGTAAAGCCTTGACATAAGGCCCTGACAAGAACAAGATAACTCTTCACATCAATGAAAAGTCATCTTCTGAAAGCAATGTGCACATAAGCAGAGGTGCCCAGCATTCATCCAAAGATAGCCCAGAGAACAAATCAGTTTATGATAAATTCTGGAGGAGAAGGGCCCCCAAAACCTGATAAAAGAGGCTGATGACAAAGGATCCATGGGGGAATCCATCTAGACCCACTTCCCCCTCCCTCTTCAGGGAAGCTTTTTGCCTTCTACTTTTTCAGCCTAACAAAAAGTGTCTTGCTTTCCTAAACTAGGTCCCACTGATTCTGTCTTAGTGTGGAGTTTCCCATCCTGCTTAGTTGCACATCCCAGGGGATTGGTGCTGTTCGCCCCAGACATGACATAAGGATTAAACCCAGGGCTTCACACTGAGATACATTAGTCCTTTCTTATTTTTTAAACAGGGTCTCCCTAGGTTAAGTTGCCCAGGCTGGGTTTAAAGCTTTTATATTCTTCTGCTTCAGTCTACTAGAGTGCTGCTATTACAGGCCTATATTCCCACACCCAGTATAAGTGTTTTATAAGCAGCTTGTGGATGGTGTAATGGTTGACAACTTGAAAAGTTTACAAGCTAAGGGACTCAGCAGGGAAACAAAATCCTTACTCCCCCCCTCCCAACTCAGGCCCTTGCTCCCCGGCCCCAAAATCCTTACTTTGTAAACAAACTCATCCTGTGCAAGAGGAGGGCAGGGAGACTGTGAATGCTACACCCCTGACTTGGGGGGGGGGGAAGGCACCGCCTGCTTACAATGTAAGGAAAGGAAAGAGGCTTGTTCCCCACCCCCTTTTGCTCTGTAGCTTTCACAGTCTTCTGCCACCTTGAAGTGTTACCCCTGTGCCATGCCACCCTGCCTTGGAGCTTGCTGGTTATGGGTTGAAACCTCTACAAACTGTGAGGCTAATTAATTTTGGGCATTAGGTATTTTATTTCAGCAATGACAGAAAAGTAACCAGTACAGAATCTGGGGTTGTTGCTGTGACTATACCTGACCGTGCAGTTCAAGAGCCTTTAGGAATAGTTTAGGGGAAGAGTTTAGAAAGGTTCAGAGATGTTGCCTGAAAAAGGAAAGCTGGAATGTCTTAGGTTGTTCTGTATGAGAGATCCTGTTCACAGCTCAGAAGACCAATAGGTTGATAGGAATCTTGCCTATCAAGGTTGGGAGGTTTCTGCTGGGTAGAAGAACTGCATTGGCTGCTAGACTCTATGTTATGGCTTGGCAGAAACTTTGTATTTTGTTCGTGTCCAGAGACTTTGTTTGAGACTGAGATTAAGGTTGTGGACTAATTAATCTGGTAGAAGAAATTTCCAGGCAGCCCAATGTTAAGGCTGTGGTATGGCCATGATTGTGGGCTTTTAGCCAGATCTCTGTTGAGAATCAAGACCAAGGATCCCAGAAGGATGATTTAAAATGTGAGTTTGGCCAGAAAGGAAGCCCCAGTAAAGCTGTGGACTACAGACAGAGCTAAGGAGATCTTAATTGTTGAGAAGGAACAGGAGACTATAAAAGATGACCTGACAGCATCACAGCAAGTGGCAGGTCTCTACCCTTTACAGCCTCAAAAACTGTGAAAGTGATGTTCCTTTGAGAAGAAGGCTGAAGTGTGCACCATGTTCCACAGTACTGGCAGAAAATTTCTCTTCAGAATTAGATTCAGCATGCCTGACGATCCAGGCACTGGGCCCCTACAGTCAAGAGAGAAGAAAGCCTGCCTACTGCTCCAGGGGGTAGTCGACCTTGGCATTATTCCGTGGTTCTGGTTCTAGGTGTATGTAGAATGCAGGAGTTGTGAGGATAAGAAGACTCATCTTGATTTCAGAAAGCCTGGGAGGCCAGGCATTGTGCTCCTGAGAGGGCAGTGTGTGAAGCTATGTGAAGCCAAAGGTGCAGTGGAGAACTCAGAAGTTTGGAAAAGCCAGGAACATGGATCATCTAAGGAAATCTGCAAGGTGGAGGCAAAGTGGGCCTAACAGAGAAGCCATGGGAGCTGTAACCACCAGAAGTGTCATAGGTGGAGTCACTCAAGCCCTTTGGAGCTCACAATTTGCCACAGATTGTTTAAGATGCTACATAGAGATATAGGACTTAATGTTTACCCCGCTGGATTTTGGACTTGCTTGGGTCCCAGTTCTTTGTATTCCCATTTGTAACTTGAAATAAAAATGTTTACCTTGTTCCAATGAATGTTGGAAGTATATAACTTTTTATTTGTACTGGGACTTGCAGTTAAGAGTTTGCCTTATATCTCAGAAGAGACTCGGGACTTACCATTTGAGCCATGCTAAAACTGTTAGGACTTTGGCAACTCTTAGAAATAAGCCTTAGCCTGGGGCAGAAGGCTATGGTTGTAATGTAATATGTTGATAAACTTAATACTGGTTCTAATGTTTTTGTTTTTGTTTTTTTTTTTGGTGGAACTAGGGATTGAACTCAGGCCCTCGCACTTGCCAGGGAAAAGCTTATTCTACTGAGCCATCTCCCCAGCTCGTAATGGATTGTTACACCCATATCATAATGTTCAAGTTGTGAAATGTGAAAAATAAGCATGTCTTTGTGCCTGGAAACTGGTTTAAAGAAATGGGCTGGTTGCCAAGGTGACAAGGGGTGGATTGTAATGGTTGCTATATCATGTCCACTTGAGTTTAGAAGTTTAACTGACTCAGCATGGGGCCAGGGTCCTTACTTTGTAAACATCCTCACCCTGCGCAAGAGGAAGAAATGGAGTTTGTGAGTGCTATATCCCCCTGGGGAGGGGCAGAGCCTGTGGCTTTCACTGTGTTCTGCTACCTTGAAGTCTTACCCTTGTGCCATGCCATCCTGCCTTGGAGCCTGCTGGTTATAGGCTGAAACCTCTACAAATTGTGAGCTAAATAAATCTTTTCCTCTTTAATTTGGGCATTGGGTATTTCATCTCAGAACTGAGAGAAAAGTAACCAAGCCACTAGGTATGGTGGCACAACCCTGTAATCCCAGCACTCTTCAAGGCTGAGGAAGTGGGTCAGAAGTTTGAGCCCAATCTGTGTAATTTAGTGACTTAGTGAGATCCTGTCTCAAAAATGTAAAGGAAAAAAAAAAAGATTTGGGGATATAGCTCCATTTGAAGGCCCCAGATTCAATCCCCATTGCTAAACAAACAAAAATGAATTTAAAAATTAAAACAAATATTTATAACCATAAAATCCATGATTGGGGCCAGGGAGATAGCTCTGTAGAATAAGTGCTTGCCTAGCAAGTGCAAGGTCCTGAGTTCTATCTCTGGTATCATAAAAAAATATATATATCCACAGTTGTTTTATAATGAAGAGTATGTCTGTTCTTGATGATTAATTCATTTATACATTGCTAGCTTTCTACAAAGTGGTGATAATATTCTACCTATTAGGGCTTTGCAAGTGATAAAATGAATACAAAGTTCAACTCCTCACACATCGTAAGTGCTTGGTGAATATTACTCCTACGACTACTCTTCTGTAATTGAAAGAATGTTAGTTTAGTCTCCCAAGATAGAACCCTAACTCCTTCCTCTCCTTTGCTCAGCATATTTTACCAATTATTTAGCATTGCAACAAGCCAACATTCTTTTAAAATCATTCCACCTGAAATGACTCAGCACCGTCAATCATTCCTGTTAATTTTATTCCAGATATGCACAAGGTCCTCTGGGCCAGCCTATACATCCTTTAATCTCTAAAAGCCTGCTTTATCAGTGTGCTGAGTTGTTTTTCTCTGTCACCTGGATACCTTTTTTTTTTTCATGCCACAGTTTTGTCTGCACAGACCTTCCTTGAGCTGATGTTCCAGTGATCTTCAGTAAGTGTAGGTGGATTTCTTTTACCCTTGGATGTACACTTTGCAATTATTTGCTTACGATACACAACAGCTTAATATTATCTGTTAGATCCATCCCACTGAAATGGGGGGGGGTCTGTGTGGACCCTGTCTAATGAAAATACCACCCACCTTTCTTGGGTTCCTTTAGGTGTTAATAAAGAATCATTTGGAGGGTAGGAAGACCTGACGCTGGTTTCCCAGCCAGGTGTTTTGGCACACACCTATAAGCCTAGCACTGGGGGAGGCTGAGGCAGGAAGACTACAAGTTCGAGGTCCACCTATACAATTTAGTGAGATCCTGTCTCAAAAGTAATAAAAGGCTGTGGCTGTGGCTCAGTGGTACAGCACCCTAAGTGTGATCTTCAGTACCACCAAATAAATAAATAAATGCTCCCCAGTACTATGATAGACTGCACAGTAACTCAGAAATGATTATTTCACTCAGAATTCTGTATTTCAGAGCTGAGAGCAACAGATCAGGGAGGGCTCCTATCTTAGTTACTTTGCTCAGTGTTGAGATGCAACACCCACATCTAAAGGAGGAAATGTTTATTCTAGCTCACAGTTTGCAGAGGTTTTAGTCCACAGAGTGGCTCCAAGGTAGGGTGGCATGGTGGAGAAGTTGCATGCAGCATGGTGGTGGTGGTGAGCAGAGAGAATGAAAGGAGGGAGACAAACCCTTGAGGGCTCTTCCTACCAGACCTCACCGCCTACTAGTAAGTCAGTTTATAAGCCTCCATAATCCAATCACCTTCCAAAAGTCTGTCCTATGAGCACATGAAGCTCCTGGGGCATAACTAAAGGTAAATCCCAACTTGTGATTCTGTGGCCTTCTTAACAAGAATTTGCTGGTTCCTCCTATAAAGACGGAGCTCCTGAAAGCAAGATGTTTTTCTGTTCAGTATCATTAAGCTAGAAAGTGAAATGGAAGTTGCTAGTCAAGCACAAGTTTGTGTGTTCCAGAGAATGGAGAAGTGGGAGTCTAGGTGTGAATCAACTACTCAACCCACTGGGGATGGGGAAGTCAGACATACAGGATACATGAAATGCAAGGAAGGACTGGGTTAATAAAGAATACTTTCTGGTCATGGTCGCAGGAATTGTCAACTTTCAGGGTACTGAGGCTTGTGTCATGCAATTGGGATTATAACAGGGTATGAAGTCTGTTAGAAGTGAAAGTGGAGGGGCTGGGGAGATAGCTCAGTAAAATAAGTACTTGTCTGGCACATGCAAGGTCCTGAATTCAATTCCCAGTACCGAAGGGGGTGGGGGGAAGAAGTGAAAGTGGTCATCTTGGATCTAGCTGGTTTCAACAGGTCTGGTCAGTGAGTACCCTGGGCCCAGAAATACTCTCTTCTCAAAGATAAGTTGACTAGAGTTAGCAAATGTTTAACCAAACTAATTATTATGGTGGTATCAGACTCAAATTGGGTAGCACCTAGCAGATCTTCCCTGTAGTATACGGATCCTCTCTTAAATACTACATGTGTTTTTCTCAACATATGACCCCATTTTCTGATTGGGGGAACACAGTGAGTACACAGGTATTTGCACCTTTAGAAATATTAACAAATATCAACCTAAATAGTACTGGTACTGTCTGGGGTTCTCCTGGAGGAAAGCCCATATTAAAACATGGTTTATAAATAAGGCTCAGCAGGTATATAGTCTTAACTCACCCCAAAACCTAAGGAATGTGCAACAGATAGTCATAGAAATTGTGGGAGGTGCTGTTGGTGACTCAAAAAGGGACTGTAAAGAACTCAAATTTAAACAGGCTTTTTGCAAAGTCTTGGAAGTGGGTATCTTCTGGCCGACAAGCTGAGGAGTCATCTCTGTTTCTGGGTCAGGACTGAACATGTCCTAAGTCACATTACAAGTCTCTTAAGCTTTCTGCTGCCAGTCTAAACATCCTGAGTAGGAATGATGCAGCCCGCCTTTCAGGCAGCAGTGAATGACAATCACTCGCTGGCTACTGGCACAGTCCCCAGACCTTGACCCGGGTACAAATGCGTGTACTGGAGGCTGTGCCTGGTCTCTCCTGTGGGAGGCGTGTCATGCCCCTCCCACAGGAAGGCCCGGGTATAAATGCAGGCTGGTGCTCGCCGTCAAGCCCTGGGGGAGGCTGGGTCAGTGTAACCATACGCAAACTTTTTGGGCACTCGTGTCGAGCCCGAAAGCCGCACACTGCTGCTCACCATGAGCGGGGCCCTGAGAACCGACCAAAGGATCTGGCGGCAGGCGGCCACCGTAGTGCTAGCGGCCGGATGGAAGCACCCGGGCGCCGCCGCGTCGTCGTCCCTGCCGCCCGCGGAGGGCTTCCGAGTGCTGTTTCTGCAGCGCTCCAAGAACCAGAAGTTCGTGCCCGGCGCGCACGTCTTCCCCGGAGGCGTCCTGGACGCGGCCGACCGCTCGGCCGACTGGTTGCACCTCTTCGCGCCGCACCACGCGCCACCCCGCTTCGGCCTGGGCCCGGCGCCGCCCCAGCGAGCCTCCTTCCCGGTGCTGTCTTTCTCCCGGCCCGAAGGCCCCGGCGGCGACGCCGCGGCACTGCCCGATGACGTAGCCCTGCGCATCTGCGCCATCCGGGAGACTTTCGAGGAGTCGGGCGTGCTGTTGTTGCGGCGCAGGAGCGCTGGGCAGATTCCCGAGTCCCGGGGTTCCACTCCCGAACCCGACTGTGCCCTGGAGCCTCCTCCGGACGTGTCCACCTGGCGCACCCGCGTCCGTGGCGACGCGCGCCACTTCCTGGACTTGTGCGCACACCTGGACTGCACGCCCAACATCTGGGCGCTGCACGACTGGAGCGGGTGGCTCACTCCGTTCACGGGTGAAAAACGCCACCGCTTCGACACGAATTTCTTTGTGTGTTGCTTGCGCGAGCCGCCGCGCATTCAAATCGATTTGGCGGAGGTGGTGGACTACAAGGTGAGGTGTCAGGACAGGGCGTGGGGTACCTCGGATGGGTGCGCAGTGTGTGTCGGGGGAAGGCTAATACAGTAATTAACTAGGAAGTGACTGAGCGGTTTGGGACCCTGGCCGCCTGCCCCTCGCCCCAGCAGACTAAATGAGTGAATCTGGCAGAGAATTTCTTGGTTTTCCTAGCTTCATAGTTCCAAGGCCTCGGCCTTTACTCCTGCAGGACACTGTCTCAACCTCTCTTTGGATACACTCATTTCATCCCTTTATTTTGTGTATATGTACAACAGTTGGTTCGACCGAGGATTCTTCTAGCAGTCTTTCTCAACATAGATTTAAGTAAAATTAGATATTTATGCATTTCTTGGCCTATCAAAACTTAAGGCTTCACAGATTTCAGTCCTGAGGCCACACATGTAAATCACAGTATACATTTCATTAAGGCAGTAGAAGTGAGCTTAAAGTAACCAAGGGACTGCAACAAGTAAATGTTGTATTTGGTAGCATTAGTCACAGTGTGAATGGTAAATATTATGGAACTCTCAATAGGTGGTTTTTTTATTTTTGTGTTTGTTTTAAGTAGTGCAAAGAGCACCTGGACGTGGACGGTGTTGAAGAGGCAGACAGACAGCCCGGCTGAAACTATGCCAAGGGCACACTTCTGTCTGTCTCCTTTCTTGGGTGTTTGCTTCAGTTAATGATCAGCCTTGGAGGCCGACCTCTCCTGCCTGCACGGAGCAGTGCAGCTTCACTGGCAGAAGTCAGCTCCTTGGTGATGCTCGAGTTTTGATGATCAGGTTTTCCTCCACTGTCTTCTCTTTCACCCATTCCATGGCAGTTGTGCATGAGGCAATTGCAGAACCATAGCCAAATTATTAAAACTGACACCTAAGCTTACTCTTTTATCCACTTAAGTCTATAATTTCATGATATTGCCCCATGCCAGAGCACTCACTAGTCCAGTTCCAACGTTTTTAGAGGTCTTTACCAGGGTTCCCACATTTGAGATTTCCACAATGATCCACAAACTTGTGATAAAGCTGAGCTGGAGCTGACAGTTGCCAGGTGGACAGGGCCTTAGGCTCCAGAACAAACGAGCAGATGCAGTCCACCTCAGACGTTCTTGCTGCTTTTATCTTGCCAGCTTGCACCTCTTTTTTTATTTCTTGAGATTTATTTTATGGCCATGCTTATGGTAGGTCCTGGTGAATGTTCCCTTTGCAGTTGGAAAAGAGTATGTGTGTATTCTGTTTGAGAGGGTGTTTGAAAAAATTCTTGGCCATACGTGAGCTCTGAAAATTTAGCCTTAAAACTTCTGGGTAATTCTTTCCTGAAGAGCTGTGGTTTTCCTTCACGCATGCATACATAAATATTTAGCGAAGACTCAAGAGTATGCTATACAAATTTCTGAAGCTGTATTCTGTGTATGTTCTTCCTCTCAGGCACTGCTTTCCAAGCGCTAACCTGAGTGGGCCTCCCAAATTCTGGTTTTTATCTCCACAGAGGAGAAAGAATCCTAGACTCCTGTTAGGTTCTCCCTTCCTGTGCTGCAGCCTAGGAATTACTTTTAGACAGACGTTGTACACCATAATTAGACTCACCTTACTCATTTTTCTTTTCTCAAATTGTAATTTTGATTTTTTTTTCAGTGTCTGGAAATAGTTGTTTCATGAGTTTTATCTGGATTTCTATTACACGAAAAGGATGGAACTCCCATCCTCTGAACTTGCTTAGATGGAAGAGGAAGTTCAGATAAACTTTTCTTTAAAAAAATTTTATTAGTGCGTTTGTGGACTGTTTTGTAGGTTTTCAAAAAATATTAGTCTAGAGCCAGCCAGATAGCTCAGCAGACTAAAGCACCTGCTTAGGCAGAACACAGGGATGAGGTTCCAGCCTTGCCCTGCTGGCCCCGCCCCAGGAGAGCACTGAGATGGTGATTGAGACTGGATGTGGCAGTGCACACCTGCAATCCCAGTGTTTGGGAGGCTGAAAACAGGAGGAACACTGCAGGTCTGATCTACCTTGTGAGACCCTGTAGACCCTGTACTAAATACATAAAATAAATGTTTTTAAAACAT
>NW_004524659.1:5512020-5513750 GCF_000260255.1 Octodon degus
ATATATATATATATATATCCATCCCACTTTGGCAGACTTCAGTCTGTGCATGTTAGTATAGACATTGACTCTCATTCTATGCATGCTACCTGCTATGCAGGCTACACTGCAGGGCATATACAGCAACATTGTCTCTTGGTCTTGCAAAGATTGAAGTTCCTAAGAAAAGAAAAACAGATAGTGATCCCTCCTATACAAGTGAGAGCTTCCAAAGATTTCTGCAACAATGGAGTGCTAGTCATACTAATGGAATTCCTTATAAACCACAAGGAAAGGATATCGTTAAGCCTGCACATTTGACATTAAAATAGTAATTACAAAATCAGAAAGGAGAGCCAACCCATTTGGGACCCCACCTGTTTGTCAAGAGCTATGACTATTCCTCATGACTTTTCTCCAATAAATGTTTCTACTTTTAATCTCCATTGTTCCTTAGAATTTGTTCTTGAACTTCAGGGAAAATGAAGTAAAACATCTAGCTTTTCCCCAAATTGTCTTAGAGTCTCCACAAAGATCTTTGTTTTGGGGGGTTTTTTTGTTTGTTTGTTTCGTTTTTTTGTATTTTAGGGAAGGGTCTACAGGGTGTTAAGGGGCTCACTACTAGACTGACTCATAGTGATCCACCTGTTTACAGCCTCCCAAGAGCTGGGATTACAGGCACATACCACCACACCCAGTCTCAATTGCCAGCTCAGCACCACCTGGGGGCAGGGCTGGCATGGCAGACCAGGGGATCGAATCCCCAGTCCCTGTGCCTGCTGGCAGGCGTTTTAATCTACTCAGCTGTTTGGCTGGCCCTTAACTTTGTCTTAAATGCCCAGCAGAAAAGTCAACCAAAACATGTATGAAAACAGTACAATTGTAATAAAAGCTAGATATAGAAAAGGGCTTCAATCACTGATTCCTTCTAGCAATTTCCAGCTACATCAGCAATAGACCACTGTTACACTTAGGAAAAGATTACAGTGGAACCCATAATTCTCAGCAGGAATCTTTAAATTCCTTATCTAAAATTGTCCATCAAAGCCACTGAACTCTCCATCTTCTTACCACTAAAACTAGAGAAACATGACAAGAAGGATCAGGCTTATAGATAATCCCAATTAGTAGAGGGGTTTAAGGGCCCATGGTTACAATTGCTATTCCAGTTCCTTAAAAGCAGTTTCTAGACCTGGCTCTTTTCCCAACCTGCCTTTCCATTGTAGTGCTTATGCTTTGATTATAGGTGTTTTAATTCCCTGGAAATTTTATTCATTCTTGCCTAGAGGCTGCCAAACTCCAAGTGTTCATGCAGATAAATGTTGGAACCAATATTATTGGAACCAACAATAAATGACTCCTATCTGACAAACTCCTCCTGCCAGGGTCCACTAGATCGGCCTTGTAAAGGGACTTCACAGCTGCTAAACTGCAACATGACTTCTAGCCAAGGCTAGATCTGCTCTCTGGAAAAGGCCCCTCATTGTGGTTTCCCCTACACTAATCCTTCTCATCTTGAAGCAGCTAGAAGGAACCAATATCTCTTCTCCCTTAACCACAGTTAAGGATACCTCTTTAGAAGGGAAATATTATAGATAGCTAAGTTAGGGGGAAATATTGTAGGCAGTCCAACAATTCTAGGCTCTTGGGGATGTCAGTGTAGGGAGTGCATTGAGACTATGGCTGGGGGCACTTCTGAAGAAGATGAAGTCACAACGGTTAGATGTGCATACTTTCCCTAAGGGATAAAC
>NW_004524659.1:5516179-5520712 GCF_000260255.1 Octodon degus
TCTGGCAATGTTTGGAGGTTTATTTTTTAATTTTTATCTTTGTTTTTTGAGATGGGGTCTTATGTAGTTCTGGCTGGCTTTGAACTTACTATGTATCCCAGACTGGCCTCGAACTCTTGGTGACCCTCCTGCCTTAGCCTCCCAAGTGCTGGGATTATAGATGTATGCCACCATGCTTTTGGTTTTTTTTTTATACAGGGTCTTACTGTATAGATCAGGTTTGCCTTGAACTCATAAAGTAGTCTAGGCTATCCTCAAAACTTGAAGCAGTCTTCTTTCCTCAGCCTCTGAGAACTTTTTTAATGGATTTAAAAAAAGAAAAAGAGATTCTTGGGATGTATTTCAGGCTGGCTTTGAATTCACTGTGTAGCCCTGTCTGGGCTCAAACTCAAGGAAGTCCTCCTGTTTCAGTCTCCTGAGTGCTGGGATTGCACATGTGGGCCATAGCATCCAGCTCTTAAGTGGACTTTTTACTTTTGTTTCTTGTAATAGACCTTGCTAAGAGTAGTAACTGAGCCACTGGCTGAATATTGATCTGTCTTCAAATTTCCTCCACCAGATTAATGAGTCCACTGCCCTTAATGTCAGCCTCCTACAAAGTCTGAAGACAGGAACAAAATGTAGACAAATCTTCTGCCAGTGTCATACCCGTGGTCTGCAGCCTAAATGCCAATGGAGTCTTTGTTTCTAATTGACATCTAAAGCTGGTCTTTTCCATCTGTATTTCTGTCAGCATTCTGGTCAAGTGCAGCTTACACATTGTAGGACTCTTTCTTCAGTTGACATTGCCAAATATTTTCGAATTCCTCCAGCAGACAAGTTTCAAAGGCCTCTGAACCACACTGTCAGATAGTCAAATTGGTGACCCCACTTCTGTCTTAGTTAGTTCTTTACTGAAACATAACACCCAGCACCTGCAATTTAAGGGAGGATTTATTTTAGCTCACATTTGAGCCCATAGTCAAGTGGTTTCAAGGCAGAATAGCATGGCAGAGGAATATGGTAAACAGGAAGCAGAGAGAGCAAACTCGGGGTCTGGGGAAGGAGATAAATCTTCTGGCCACATCCCTAGATGCACACCTCATCAGACTTGACCATTCTAAGAGTATTGCAGCTCTAAGGCCTCATAATCTAGTCACATTCCAAAAGCTCCACCTGTGATCATATGAGGTTCTTGGGAGACATCTGGATATAAACTATAGTGCATGTCGTGGGCAGCAACAGGACAAGAAGATGCCCCACACCCAAGACAAGAGGAGGGGCTTAGGTACTAAGCTAGACAAAAGTGGATTGTGGCCAGTATCAGTTAAGAAATAGTACAGGTGTCACAAACCCCTAGGCTGACTGTCTTAACTTTGTCCTGTAGGGTTGAGTGTGTGCCAGGGTCATTCGGCAGGTAAAATGCTGATCACCACCACAATAGCTGTAATCACATCAAAGTGGATCCCTACAGGGTGAGAAGCAGTTTCGCTTAACATAAGTAGATATATTTAGAAGACCAATTAAAGAAAGACCTTTTGGGGTTATTCCATGTGCACTGAGTCAGCTCTTTTTGTCTGAATGTGTAGAGGGAATGCTGGGGATTAGAAGCAGGCTACAGCAGTGTGGTCAGACCAGTTTCAAAGGCCTCTGAACCACATTTAGTGGGAAACACTGTGATTGGAACCCTGCAAAGTTATTCCACTCCCTAAACTGTAGACTGAGTCATGCCTTTTGACCTTTACAAAAGCTCCTACTGTTGATTCTTTACTCCCATGGTAATGTGTGTCATATAGCATGATGTATTTTGGTGTCTGAAGACCCCAAAGGGCTAAAAGCTTTAACTGCTATTATAATCTCATGGCTAATCAAGGGAGGAATGAGAGGAGTGAATAGACACCAAATCTCAATCTACTATGCAGTTCATCTTTGAGAGCTTTTGAGTGACCAGAACCACTTTGCCCTTTCACCATTTCCTACCTTTTCTGCTGAACAGCTGTTCTGGACCATGTTCTGGTGATTCATTCTGGTTTATGTACTAGTTCTCAGGGTCCCAATAATCAACCTCTTAAAAGGATCATCTAGCTTTCTTTTCCAAATCTCCCTTCCTTTGCTTCCCCTTTCCTTCTTTTATCTTTCTCCTTTTTTCTCTTCATACACCAAGTCTTTCTATATTGTTCTGGCTGGCCCTGAACTCCTGGGTTCAAGCAATCCTGTCTCAGATTCCTCATTGGTTGTTACCACAGGTATGTACTACCATGCCAGCTTACATGTTGTCTCAAAGGGAGTTAGCAAGGCACATTAATAAATTAATTTTACATCTTCAGATAAGTTTTAAGTAGTGATTTAACAGTCTCGTATCTTGTTAATGCAATAAACCTTAGGAAGTCCTACATTTGTTTTTCACAGTGGTCATCTCCATCAGAGGCAACTGAAAGTTTCCTTTCAAAAGAAATTTGGCTGGCACCCCCACAGTTCTATGAAATAAGAAGACTTGAAAAATTTGCCTCTCTTTCTAACCTGCACAAGTTTTGTTTGGAGTATGCATTAGAAGGGGCAGAAAAATGGCTGCCTATTATCTGTGTTACTGCTGATGGGATTATCCAACTTTATCCAGGTATACATCAGTGGATTATCAATGCTGTTATTAGTATTAGCACAATGCACCGGGCTATTTGGCAATATTATTCAACAAAGACATGAGTTATAGTCGATATTTTATAGCCTGTAAGATATTACTAGGGCCGGGGAGATGGCTCAATGGAATAAGTGCTTCCTTGGCAAGCACAAGGGTCTGAGTTCAATCCCTGGTTCCACAGGGGGGAAAAAAAAAAGATATTACTTAAATGTCAAAATCTAAATCCACAGTATTTATTATAGCTAGGAATTCTGAATGTTGTATATGTTCATACACATATATATTTATATAAATACAGAGTGATACTTTGGTTCATGAATGTTGTTTTCAAATAATGCAGTTCACAAGCATTTGGCAAAATTTTGTTTTTGTTTGCAAACTGCATCACGTGATGAACATGACTGTGGACATCTTTCCCTCATGACCATGAATGTGGCTATCTTTTCCAGAATTGTGGAACAAATTAAATGAACTAACTTTGAATTATGGGAACTTTAACTGCTAGCTTACTTGAATTAGAAAATTCACTGATGGTCACTTGCAGTGGGGCAAACACAGGTTAGAGTTTTGTGCCAGGGCTTTGTGATCTGTCATACTTTGTGTCTGGCCCAGTTCCTGAAAACGGTGGTATGATTGGTTACTCAGCATGGGGTGGGAGTGGGGGGTTAGCAGTTTATATGTAAATGATCTTTTTTTAAATTAACTTTCAGATTATCAAAATATCCCACAATAAAGCACCAGAAGTATAGATATTAAGGCCAATATTAATGTCAATATTGAATAAATTAGAGTTATGAACTACTAAAAAAGTATAGTTCAGGGGCTGGGGAGATGGCTCAGTAGAATAAGTGCTTGTCTGGCAAGCGCAAGGGCCTGACTTCAATCTGTGGTTCTGCAAAAAAAAAAGTATAGTTCACATTGAAGCCTTACAATTCCTAACTATAGCTCACCCAAGAAAATTATTGACAGGGGATGAAGATATTAAAAATAAAAGAAAGATACTGAGAAACACTCATAAAACTAGTTATTTAACAACTCAGTTCCAAATACATTATATAGGTAAAAATATTTTTATGTCACCAATAAATATAGTGGGATGTGTAAAATAATACTTTATGGAATAAAATTTTATTTTTCAGGAGATGAGCTGTACTTAGAAGATTCAGACTTTATAGAAAAGGTTTTGCCTACTAAAAAAAAGACTGAAGAAATTATGAAGGAAGGCAAGAAACTTCACCGATTAGTCCAACACCACAGCCATTATTATAGTATTCATGTGACAATTCAATCAAAGGGTAAACACATTTACCCTAGGAACTATGTGGTAAATAAGAGCCATTTGTAGGTGCAGCTTGTTTGTAAGCTAGCCTACTTGAACTACAGCTAATGGTAAGGGCCAACTGTATTTGCTTGAAATTTAAGGACTCTGTATAGAAGATATAATGCAGTATATCTCATTTCAAGTGGATGTCTCTTATTATATAAATCATATTGTATACCACAATATAAAATTTATGATTTTGTTACTAAAATAATAAAGAATTCACAGTGTTTCCCACTTCTATGTTGTTTTGTTAACTCTCCTGTCATTATTCCAACTGTTTCATGTATTAGTACTTTCCCAAATATGTTTTGGAAGTTGATCCATGCATTTTTTTTTTTTTTTACCATACACCATAATTTATGGGTACATGATTAGTGAGCAGTAAACTAAGAAATCTAGTGACAAAGTTTAAAATCAAATGCCATTAGTTTGTTTCCTAAATTGGAAATTGACCTTAATTTCTGAAGTTCTAGTTAGGGAATGCAAAGAGATTAGAGATACAGTGTTAAATTAATGAGGGTTACTTTCATTGTGTTTAATATGGGTAAATTTGTTACCTCCTCTAAAGAGTAGTTTACATAGGAAATGATGA
>NW_004524659.1:5521462-5530816 GCF_000260255.1 Octodon degus
TAGGGTTTTTGGGTGTTTGAAATGGGTCTCATGTTGTGCAGACTGGCCTTGAACTTATGATCTAAATCTTAAACTTGTCTCCTTTAAAAACTTACTTTTGGAAAATTATCACATGACTTCCCGCCAGCACTAATCCCCTGTCCCAATAGTCCAAAATAGTAAAACTGTCTTCATGTACTGAAAAATTATGTTGTTTTGGAGCTCAGCTCATGTTCAGGGCATTTATCATACACATGGTCTTTCTTAATGGCTACTTGGGCCTCAGATACAGAAATTAATTTTGTAGTTAGTCTTCCTTGCCATCTTTGAACCAGTATCCCTACTTTTCTTAATTGTTTTCCTTTTTCTGGCACAAACCGTTCAATACCCAAAATTTAAAAGAAAGGTTTATTTTGGCTTGTGGTTTCGGGACAATAATGTATATTTCTAGGGTTTGCCCCCCATGACCCACCACTAGGAGTCCTGGCCTCCTAGTAGCACATTTAACTACTGAACTGGTAAGTATTTATCCACTGATTAGTACAACATCCTGATGATCCAGATATATGAGGCTTTAGAACAATTTTCCATGTAAATTGTAATATACTGTTACTGGCCATTTAAATTCATATGCTCAGGTTTGGTTGCCCAAAGAGGCCATTTATTTTGGTAAAAAGGAAAAAAAAAGTATTTAAAGCCAGCTCTGAGGAAATAAAGGAACTTATGTGCCTCAAGTCACTCTCACCATGAACACACGTTAGGGTCTTTTATAGTGAAGAGCAGTGGGAGAAGGAATAGAAAGGAATAGCAGACACATTCAGGCTTTTTCCGTCTCTTGCTGGACACCTCTCTCCTCTTGTGCCTGACTGGTGCCAGTATTTTTATACAAGTGTTTTGTTCATCTGGGTTGTGGAGAGATGGAAGTAGCCATTTAAAGATCCATTTTGTAATGCCAGTTAATATGCCTCCCCTGGCTTTCAAAAAGCTTGTATAATTTCTTTATATACAATGTATTTAGTCCTTGTCTAAGAATCATAAATGTTAACAGTTCGAGCATTGCTGAAAGTGGAGACTGAAGGATTCAGTCCAAGGTCTGGAGCTCACTGCATGTTCTGTGCAAGTTTGTATCAGGAGGTCAATGGGTCTTCAACAGAAGGCTGATGAGTCTGTGATAGAAGGCTGATGAGGCCGAAGGGGCTGCGATGGAAGCCAAGAGATGGCATCCAAGCTGACTGAGAAGACTGGAGCTCCTCCAAGGAAATGGAATGCTCTATCTTTCCTCAGTTTTTAAAAATATCCTTTAAGTGGTGAGTCTTTCTAAGGTGGGGCCTCCACACCCTAGGGTTGGAATTACTGAGCTCATTTAAGTTAAGCTTTTAACTTCTCAACTTGGCACAATGTATCAACCACTACAGATTGCAAAAGGGAGAAAGAAAGGAATGGAACCAAAGCAAGGCAGAAATCCAAGGCAAACGTCAAATTCATGTATGTTACCCTGGATAAGTTGTAGTAAAAGTCAAACTCCAAAGAGGCTCAGGCAGTCTTGCCTCTGAGGTATTTCTGGTTGTAATCCTCTCTCTTTGTCTGACTTTAGTCACTGCTTTTGGCCTTCTTCAGATGTTCTATGTTCCTGGCTTCTCCAACTTCCTGGAAGCTCCCAAGCACTTTTTGCTTCACTCTCACAGCTTCGTGCCTTGCCCTTACAGGGACACTGGGGCAACTCTTCACATCTGCTTTTTGCTCCTGATGCTTATTATAGATCTGCCTAAAAGTAACCAGCAGTATATCCGTCACAGCCTGACCAATGGGATGCTCTGAAATTTCCTCCACAGGATTATCCACTGTCTTTAACCTCAGTCTTTTGTAAAGTCTCAGGACAGAGGCAAAATGTACACAAATTTCTGCCAATGAATGTAACACAACCTCTAACTATCGATGAGAATCTTGTTCACAACTAAAACCTCCTGAGCCTGGCCTTTTCTGTCTACATTCCTATTTGCTTTTTAATCTTCTGAGCTCTGACCAGAATCTCCCATCTATCTTTTTTGCTTATATCATTTTAAGGTTTCTTGAGCTGGTATCTCCAAACCTTTCCAAACTCAAACCAGTTTCAAAGACTTCTGAACCACATGGTAAGGTATAGTCATAGTAAAGGCCCCATTCCTGGTAACAGTATCCACCTCAGTTACTTTATTGTTGCTGGGACAAAATACCCAATATCCATAACTTAAAGGAGGAAAGATTAATTTGATTTATCTCTGGCCATGGTTGGCTGGCTCCAAGACAAAAATGACAAAGGAAAAGGGGATGGTGGAAAAATACTAGTCAATCCATGGCAGCCAAAAAGGGAGGATAAGGACAACTATACTTTTCCATATCATAGCCCTAGTGACCTATTAACCAGGTCCCACCTCGTAGAAGTACATTTAGCTAGGGAATTCGACAGTGGATGAATCCACAAATTAATACACTCATGACTGAATCAGCTTCCAAACACATGAGACTTTTAGGGCCATTTTAGATGTGAATTACAACCCTGTTTTCCAGGACACTGCCAGGAGCACTTGTCTTCTATGATACCAATCCTATCTGGAAGTTTCAGTTATAAATTCAGGAATAAATACTAAGTCAAACACACATTTTTCATTCCCTCCCCTTTTTGCTGATTCCTTTAAATAACCTCCATAAGCATCAAAAAGTATACTGACATATTTGAAGCTAACATGTTTTGGTAATATAAAAAAATTAAACACTTCAGAATATCATGTGGTATGAATGATATAGTGACTCAGTATAAGAGAAATACTCTCTTCTGAGAATTTGTGACATATTTGGGCATAATGTAGCTATTTCATACTTTTTCTTTGCCTTAGCCCTAATTATTTTTTCAACCTCTGCAACACAGGGTGCTTTTCTATTTTTCTTTATTCTCTCTGTAGCCACTCTTAGTTTCTTCTGCTTTGACTTCTGGCTTTTCTTCTACTACTGGGAATTGAACCTAGGGCCTTTGTACTGAGATATGACCCAGCCCTTTTTAAAATTCTGAGATGCAGCATTGCTAAGTCAGCAAGTTGCCCAGGATGGTGCTTACTTTGTGATCCTCCTGCTTCAACCTCCCAGAGTGCTAGGATAACAGGTTGTACTACCTCCTCATGTTAAGAGTGCTCAGTCTTTGTTGTCAGACCTTCTCTCTTTAACTCCAGCCAGTGACTTCAAGGTCACACCCTTTAAGGAAAGAATTTCTTGCCTTCTACTTTCTCTTTGACCTTCTTAGTGACTGGAAATGGTGATAACTGGAGCAGCTGCCTTGGACCATTACAGAATGAAGTGTTAAGAAGGAGCTATCTTCAGCTCTGGATTGCTTTCCTCTTGCTTGTTACATGAAAAATATACTTCCTGTTTGTTTTGAGTTTTCGAGACAAGGTCTTATTTTGTAGTTCAGGCTGGCTTCAAACTTATGGTGATCCTCCTGCCTCCACTTCCTGAATGCTGGAATTACAAGCATGTGCCACCACACCTGATAATTTTTTTAAATTTTTTCATAGATAATTATAAGGGCCTCTTTTATTTTTTGTTGTTGTTGATACAGGGTCTCACTCATATTGATCCTCCTGTCTCAGCCTCCCCAGAGCTGGGATTTACATGCATGCACTACCACATCCAGTTTTGGGGTTCTGGGTTGGGCAGAGCATGTGGTACCAGGGATCAAACTTGGGACCCTGCACTTGTCAGGCAGGCACTTAGACATCCAAGTTATCTTCTCAGCCCACTTGGTGATGTATTAGTCAAATGTATTTATTTTTTATTATTCTATTTTATTATTTATTTTTGTGGTACTGGGGATAGAACTCGAGACCTTACGCTTGCCAGGCAGGCGCTTATGCCACTGAGCTATCTCCCCAGCCCCAAATGTATTTATTTATATCTGGATTTCTCTTAAAAGTTCAGCATTTCCCTGACTTATTATTCTCTCTCTAGCAGTTTGCCTTAGTGGCCTTCTTTATGTCAGCCTAGCTGGGAATCAGTCATTCTATTTTTCTTTTTTGAGAATTAAATCATTTATTGATTACACATAATGGATGATACACAGCTTCAATCCCATCTATCATTGTATCTGGTACCATTATTCAATTTAGATATATAGGATGTGCCAATAATCATTTTTATAACCAAGTAGCTGTTCGCTTGGGTGACCTTTTCAATGGCCAAATTCAGAGGTCACAACAGTAACTGTCAGTTCAACTACACCAAGGTTTCGGAAGACAATGACTTCTTTAACCGAGAAATTTTAAAAGGAACCTGGCATCACCCTCAAGGAATTCTAACTTCACACTGTTAGGGATGTTAACCAAGATGGCTTCAGAGTAGACTAACTTTACACAGCACATTTAAAAAAAGATACATTTATTCAGCATCATGATCAGACTATTACATTTAGCAATCAACAGCATGGGTAAAAAAAAAAAAGGTCTACATTAAAACTCTTTGTTGGAATGCTTTACACTTTCCACAGAACAGAAACTAAGATAACCTGTTATACAATTAGTCATAAATACAGTCGAGTTTTTTGCCCATACGCATGAGTATTGTCTAAAACATGTATTCTTTATAGCAGCTAGACCCTGCCACCACTGTGCTTGGCTGAGTTCACAAATCTGTTTGTAACCTGTAGCTTCCCTGTCACTCCTCTGGCTCTCCTCTCCTGCTAAGCTCTGTTTCCTGGAAGTGTTTAAAACCTTCTGCCACTGCCATAGCTACTGCTGCTGCTGGAGCCACCATAGCCACCTTGATTTCGTGGTTTGGTAAAATATTGGCCTCCACCACCATAGGGCCCAGAGCTTCTGCCTCCAAAGTTTCCTCTCTTAATGGGTTCAAAATTTGAAGACTGACTGTTGTAATTGCCAAATTTGTTATAGCTTCCACCACCTCCATAATTGCTTCCATCATTACCAAATCCATTGTAGCCATCTCCACTGCCACCATATCCACCCCCACCATGGCTGCCACCAAAGCCACTTAGACCACTGAAGTTTCCTCCATGACCAAAACTGTCATTGCTACTGCAACTACCTCCTTGATCACCACCAAAATTTCCAGAACCACTTCGACCTCTTTGGCTAGATGAAGCACTGGCCATCTCCTGCTTGGACAGGGCTTTCCTCACTTCACAGTTGTGGCTGTTTACAGTGTGGTATTTTTGAATGACAACTGTATCCAGAAATCATGGTCATCAAAGGTCACAAAAGCAAAGCCCCTCTTTTTTCCCACTGCCTCAGTTGGTCATAATTTCAATCACTTCGATTTTTCCATTTTGCTCAAAATAATCTCGTAGGTGATGTACTTCAGTATCTTCTTTAATGCCACCAACAAAGATCTTCTTCACTGTTAAGTAGGTACCTGGTCTTTGAGAATTTTCTCTTGAGACAGCTCTCTTTGGTTCCACAACTCTTCCATCCACTTTGTGTGGCCTTGCATTCATGGCTGCATCCACCTCCTCCACAGTGGCATAAGTGACAAACCCGAAACCCCTGGAACACCTGGTGTTCGGGTCTCTCATTACCACGCAGTCTGTGAGTGTTCCCCATTGCTCAAAATGGCTCCTCAGACTCTCATCAGTTGTTTCAAAGCTCAGCCCTCTGATGAAGAGCT
Organism: Octodon degus; assembly: GCF_000260255.1. Classification (NCBI taxonomy): domain Eukaryota; kingdom Metazoa; phylum Chordata; class Mammalia; order Rodentia; family Octodontidae; genus Octodon; species Octodon degus. The sequence continues at coordinate 5,527,091 of NW_004524659.1, forward strand.
TCTGTAGCTGTTCGAGCTCCTTGGGAGACTCTGACTTAGACATGATGGCAGTTGGAAGAGAGACTGACGATGCTTCCACTGCAATGTCCACCAGCAGAAAGAGCATTCTATTTTTAAAATTAAAAAAAATTTTTTTTCATTAGTCCTGAGGATGGAATCCAGGGCTTGTACATGCAAAGCAAGCACTCTAGAACTGAGCTATACCCCAAGTTCATAGTTACAAACTTTTTTCTTTCATGCGGTACTATGAAAGATTAATCTTTTTCAATTCCTTTTATTCTTATATCCAGGGGACTAGGAAGTCCTGTTGATTCTATTACCCACTTTTATTTTGATCACCCTCTTTTGGAATATGGTCTTACTACATAGTTCAGGCTGGCCTTGAACTCACAATGTAGCCCTGGTTGACCTCAACTTCACAGAAATCCTGCCTTAGGCTCCTGGTACCACCACATACAGCTTTTTTTGGTCTCAGTCTCTCTCGCTCTCCATCTCTGTCTCTGTCTCTCTCATTTTTGAGATGGGGTTTCACTATGTACTCCTGAACTTATGCCAATTCTCCTGCCTCAGCCTCCCCAGTGCTGAGATTTCAGGCACAGGTCACCACACCTCACCTGATCTGTGTATATGCCTCCCCCAGACCCAAATGTTATTGTGTTTACCTACAGACTGTGTGGGAAGCTCAATAACTCCAGGCCTCCAATCCTATTGCAAGTGGGTTTCCAGGGTCCTGTGAAACTGCCACATCATGACTCTGTGCCACGTATCCCTTAATGGTCACCTGAGTGCCTCTGACCTGTAAAATTCTCTTGGTGCATCAGCGTCATTAGTGACGCGGACTTCCTCTTCCCCTACCTCTGCTGAGCTAAGCTCCTAATTCTTCTTACCCTGCCTATTTCCCATAAGTCTTCTTCTATGCCCTGGAGGTGGGACTTCCTGTCATAGCCCGGTTGCCTAGTTACTTGTGCCTTTTACCCGCCGCTGTCATTTCCCTATGCCTCCACTATATATACCCAGCACCTCCCCTGAGTAAAGGAGACTTGATCAGAATCCTGTCTTATCTCCATTTCTCGCATCTCCTGTCCTTTGTCCCCTTGTCAATTCCCCGCTCCTCTCCCAGGTCAGTCAACCTTCGTTGACTGACCCGCTGGCTTGGGACAAGGCTGTATAGGGTCAACTTCCCTAAATACTATGGGGCTAAGATATGCAATGACTTCTCTGCTGAGGCCTGTGTGAGTCCAGAGAAAATTCCTTCCTGGAATTGATTACAAAACATGTTGCTCTTTAACTATAACCTGAATCTGGGTATGCTGTTCCTTTCTCAAGAATGCTTTAGGGCCAGCCAGATAGCTCAGCAGACTAAAGCACCTGCTTAGGTTTGATCTCCGGCATGCTGTGCTGGCCCTGACCCTGGGGTGTGCTGAGACAGCGACCGAGACTGGGCATGGTGATGTGAGTCTATAATCCTAGCACCTGGGAGGCTGAAAACAGGATCATTATGAGTCTGATTTGTGTAGTGAGACCCTGTAGACCCTGTATTAACTACATTTTTTAAAAAAAGAATGCTTTGTTTCCTCTCTTACAAGCATGGTCTGCCTACTGCTTATCTAGCACATTCAGCCATAATCTCTACCAGTTTTTTCAATGTGAATGTGACCCATAAATACTAAGGTTCTAGCTGCCTCATGGCTTTTTGTTCCCTGTGTAAAACTGGGCATTCTAGATCCGAACTGCATCATCATTTTGTCTCTTGCTCTCTTTGCTGTGTGCTGTAACACCTGCAGGAAGTTGGGGACTCACTTCAGGGGACCCTGTTACTGATCCTCTGTTCTGACCCCTGTATGCTAGTGTTCTCACTAAGCTACTATCACTATCTCAGAGCAATGTTCTCTATTTTCATTATTCCACTCATGACATAATCACTCACTGAGATGGAAATGTTGAGTGCTATCATGCCATAACTAGCTAAAACTAAATGGCTTCTAAAACTCTTCAGTGACTTTTGCTCACATTAACAAAGCCGTACTTCTCCCTCTAATATCGTGCACCCCTCTCCTTTGACAACCCTCCTACCAAGGGCTTTCCATTCTGGGACTATTCAAAGGTCTTTCTCACCTCAGAACTGTTTGTGCTTGTTACCTCAAGACAAACCTCAATCTCAGAACTTTTGTTCTTTGGATTCTGTTACTGTAAGCTAAAGAAAACAGATTTTAGAGACAGAGGATGGCATACAGTGTGTGGGTTGTTTGAATATCTAAAATAATATTCCAAAGGGCCAACCAGATTGCTCAAAGGACTAAAGCGCCTGCTTAGGCAGAGTGCAGCCCTACCCCCAAGGTGCATTGAGACAGTGATTGCAGCTGGGAACAGTGGTACATGCCTGTGATCCCAGTGCTTGGGAGGCTGTAAACAGGCAGATCACTACGAGTCTGATCTATGTAGTGAGGCCCTGTAAACCCTGTGCTAAATACATTAATAAAATAAAAGAATATTTCATAATGAATGGAAGAGACATCTATCAGCCATATGTGAATGCCACAGATATAATCCTCATTTATATATGGACTCTGAAGATTCCATCCTTCCTGAAAAAATTCACAGGTAGATACTCCATAGTTGACTCAACATAAAAAAAGAAAAAACTTTGGCAGTAGGCATATGCAGTAGAAATCCTGATGGTGAACATGAAAATCAAATACAAATGTAGGTCTAAGTAATAACATATGTCTAAGAAGCACAGAAAATATTAATAATCTAAATTTTGACCTATTTTCTAAAAGAAGACACACATTTTTCATAAGAAATAATTCAGTTAATTATCATCCCTTATTACACTGCCATAAATAAGAGTGGCTACAGGAGAAATAAGAAATCTGGGTGTGGAGGCACAGGACTATAATCCCAGCATTTGGGAGGCTGAGGCAGGAGGATCATTGCAAGTTTGAGACCAGCCTGGGCTACACAGTGAGCTCAAGGCCAGCCTGAACTGCATAGTGAGATCCTGTCTCAAAAAGCCAAAAGGAGATTTCTGTCGCATTCCGGGAACCCCCAGACCCAGTCCAAGCCCAGGTCCGGTGAGTGTGTGGGAGAGCTTCCTGCTACCCTGCGCCGGTGGGACCAAATACCAGTCCCAGCGCAGGTGCAGTGTGGGCCAGACCCTCTCCCACCCCCTTGGGATGCCCCTCTCCACTCCACAGCACCTCCCCCAACCCACCCGCTGAGTAGGAATTTCTGCCGCGTTCCGGGAACCCCAGGACCCAGTCCTACCCCAGACCCCGTGAGTGTGTGGAAGAGCTTCCTCTCCCCCCTACTCCACCTTGCCCCGTCCAGGCACAGCTCAGGCCTGGCATACATGCCTGGGGTGTACCCTGCAGCTGCAATCCCTGCAGAGAGTGTAGAGGATAGAACCACCCAGCTAGTCCAGGAGCACAACATCTTGCCACAGGGGCAAAACAGGTTCACCCTCAAGTGCAGCAGGGGGAAGGAGCTGAGCACAGCAGCCAGACCCAAGCCAGGCACAACTGGATAAATCCAAACTTTGTAGAGCTACACCTGAACATCAGTACGTGTGAAGGTTATAACTACAACAAAGGTCAGAAGACAGTGCTATACAAAATGACAAGAAGGAACAAAATGCAACCTCAGAACCCAAGCCCACCCTAACAAAACCAGAGGACACTAACACAGAACAAATTGGGAATCACACAGCTGAAAGCAATGAATCAA
>NW_004524659.1:5537476-5570091 GCF_000260255.1 Octodon degus
TTTAGACCACTGAGCCATCTCACCAGCCCCACAAGTCCGCATCTTGTACAGCAATTAACCACTGGGAGGAATGTATGCAATGTGTTGATTATTGAAACTTTCCTACCAATTTGGTTTGAAACTGTCTCATTGCTATTTGTCTATCAATAAAATTATGGGAAAAAAAGCCAAAAAGAATAAAGAAAGAACATGAGAGGAGGGGTCAATAGCTACAGGTTTGTAAAACAGAGAAATATCTCTTGAAAGTATGGTTTAGTACAAGTTACATGAAAAATAATGCATCTGTTGAGTTTCAGTGCAGTAAGCTCCAATTAAAGGAAGCACAACTCATGTCAATGTGATGTACAAATATTTTATTTTCTCTAGCCCATAATGTAAAAGAAAAGTTTGCAAAAATATCATATTCTAGCATAAAGGGATCAAGTTAAATGCTATAAATGTCTCACACTATGATCTGGGAAAAGGTGTCTTGTCAGCAATTCAGACTGGGAGGTCTCACTTGAGATTTGGGCAGCCTGAAGAAGAGACACAGAACTGAGGACTGGGTTAAACATCTTTTTTTCAGCTGTTAATCTATAGTCCATCTGTGTAGCTGCTCTTGCAGCCCCCAGCCACTGTACACTGGTGGCAGTCCTCAGGCCCCTATCCTGCCTGTGTTCACAGCAGTCTTTGGTTGCTTAGCGTACACTTACACCAAAATACATAAAGGTGGCCATGTGCCAGTAACAACCCTGGCTATCTGTTATTTTCACTGAGACCAACAAGGTGCGCTTGTGCTGAAATCTTGTTGACCTGGACTTAAACATCCACCAGAAATCACATTTTAAATCCCGAACCAAAGTGTAAGCATTTTGTGCTTTGGCACTGCCCTTCAGAAGGCTCTATTTTCTGTCTTTGGGACTTGGGAACTAGCTCTGGGACCTCATTAAATCAGATGTCATGGTCTCCACCTGCAGCTTTCAGGTGAGCTGGTCATGTCAGTGCCCTAATTTGATGTGGATGTGGGAGGGCCTAATTAGCAACAAGTGAACTTCATGTATTCTGCAGCAGCACTTTCTTCTGGTAGTCCTACCCTTACTATATCTGAACCACTGGCCTGAGATATTTATTAAGTATGTATTTTTTACATTATTATTATTACTATTATTTTGTCTCTTTGAGACAGTTTCACTATGCAGTTCAGGCTGACCTTGAGGTCACTTTGCAGCCCAGGCTGGTCTCAAACTTGTAATGATCCTTCTGCCTCAGCCTCCTGAGTGTTGAGATTGCAGGCCTGCGCCACCACACCTGGCTGTATTTTTTTTAAGATAATAACATTTATTTAGCACTTCATAAATACATATAAAAATATTCAATGATACCCAGTTTAAAGACAGATCAAAATATGAGGGTTAATACTGCTGTGCATTTTAAGGTGAGATTGAATTTTTCTTATTGTCTAGATTAAAAAACACTCAGCCAAGTGCATTTTAAGTCATTCTAAGAATTTTCAACCCGAGGTAAAGATTTCCCTGAACATGAGGATAATTCCAGGAAGCATCTAAGTATCTTTACAAAGGCATCAATATTTATTTCTCACATCATGCTAAATTTTTGGTGAGCCTGTGTACTCCAATTTGATGTCTGAGTTGAAAGAGCATTCTTAATCCTAATTTTCTTTTTTATTATGTAGCTAACAGCTCTATGTTATACTGTATATACTGCGAAATGCTGCTCATTTGAGGAGTACAGGAGGTTTTTCACCAGTAGGATTTCCTGAGTTAGACGCAGATCTTCACAAAGATATGTAGTACTCAAAAGTTAAAGTCAGTCTTTGAATTCTGGATCACTCTGAGTTGTGCCCTTTTGCATTCAAAATCTTTTATGTTTCCAAGGTACATTTTCTTCATGAGGCTTTTGTTGTCAGTTGGCCTTCATTAGATTTCAGTTAGGTTTCAATTAGCAATTGTCACTGTGTATACTCATCGGGCAAACTACATTTTTACACCTCGAACATTGATTTATATTTAACCCAACAAAGATTCTGGAACTCAAACCAAAGCTAGTGGCTCTTTGTTTCAAATATTAAGCATATATTTATAGAACCTTGTGGAATTTCTCCCCCGCCCTCCACGTGGTGGCAGATATGATGCTAAAGCTGCTACCCAGGGCCTTCACTCTAAACAAGATCCCCAGACCTTTCTATTGTTCAATTTTATTTTGTGATGGGGCCGCCCTTCACAAGTACCTGACTTGCTGCTTCTGGGGTGGCGGAAGGTCCTCGTGACGTTACTGCTTGAGCGCGCGCACGCGGGAGGGGGAGAGCTTCAGCCAACATCGCCCCCTGCCCGCCTTCTGGAAAAGACCCCAACGCTTATTTTCATTGACAAAGCACTGACTTTTCTAAACTTACACATTTTTCTAACCGAGCCTGTTTCCCCACCCAAAAAATTGAGCGGTTCTCAGAATTCCACGATCTCACACCGCGAAAACAAAAGATCCTTCGAGATCGCCGCCGCCGCGGACCTCGCGGCTTCCGTATCCGCACTGCGCCTGCGTGCACGTCACGTGGACGTCAACCGTCGGGCACCGCTCCGCTGTACGTGGCGCCGTGGGACGACAAGGACGAAGGCGAGAGGCGCGCTTCGCTTCTTTCCACACGCGCAGGGCCTCTGAAGGCCAGAGAGTCGCCTGCCGTCTGACTAACCTGTTCAAAGGGACCGTCAGTTCCCCTCCGTTGCTTTCTGGGAGCCGCGGCCCCAGGACCTCCAGGTGGGCGCCCCTCGAGGACGACGGAGGGCGCAGAGGGCGGCCTGCGCGGGGCAGGATGCTGGAGGTCCTGGTGCTGAAGGTGAGACCCGCCTTCCTGAGCCGCGCGAGTTGGGCTGAACCGCTTCCCGGTGACCAGTCCTCCCCCTGCAGCGAGCCCAGCTAGGTCTCTGCCTCCCGCTCTGCCCTCTCACACTGTCCTGTACCGGGCAGTGTGAGTGTTCGCAGTGGCCGTGGGTGGCTGCTTTTAGGTCTTTGCAACCAGTTATGCTCAGTAGTGGCCTGGGAACCTGTCCTGCTTGGAGGACGGTATTTACAGATGGCAAATGACTGGGCCTGGGTTACTGGGAAAAAGGGAATATAAATTACTTTGAAATCATACATGATTTCATGAGCTGAGAAGAGGAAAGAAAATAGCAAATGGAGAGATTTTAAATACCATCCTGTTCTATGTAATTTCTCCTCACAAAAATGAACAAACTTTTTAAAAACTCCACTCTCTAATTGGAGGGTTTGCCCTGAGATTTTAGGGCTTCGGGATCCAATTAGCAAACAAGTGCCTCTTCAACCACGTCAGATGTTGCCAATCCATCCTAAGTAGGGTAGCCAGGTTTCTCTAAAAAAGACAAGGCCCTTGGCCAGAGGAGCTTGACTCTGCCTGGTGGTTGGGAACCTCTTTTCTCTCACGTGGGCCTCAGGAATCCTTTTTTTTTTTTTTTTTTTTTTACCACATTGACTCTGATCTTCCGCTTCTTCAAACTACAACCCAGCCCACCCTCTGGGCAAATTGTCTGTCCTAAGTAGGAGCATTTCATCAAGTGTGGTACAGATACCACTTGTGGTTATCCACCTAGCCTTTACATGGATAAAATAATTCCCAAATGTCCAACAGTGGGTAACAAAAAGTAACGTGTGTGTGTATATGAGTATTGTTTAACCTTGAAAAGTTAAAATTCTGAGGACGATTTAACGTGAGTCTTTACGAAAATAATGAAGCCAGTCACTGTAGGATTGTGTCTTCTCTCCTTAGAATCTCACCGAAGCAATTTGTGCTCTGCCAGCTTGTGAAGGGGACTTCTTATCAGGATAGGGGCTCCCCTTCCATGCTTCTCCATTTCTGATTTTTCTCTCCTTAGTTTTCAGGTGCCCTGGAAGTCCTCAAAATCGTTTTTCTTATTTCTAAAACCTTAAAATGTTCAAACATTCAGAGGACTATAAAAAATACTAATGCAAACATCTGTATTCCTGTCTCAGCCTCCTGAGTGTGAGGATTGTAATAAAGTACCACCATACCTTGCTGAGAATATCTTTTCTGTTTTGTTTTGTTGAGGCAGGGTTTCACTATGTACTTCATGCTGTCCTTGAACTCACTATGAGGCCCAGGCTGACCTCAAACTCGAGGTGTTCCTCCTGCTTCAGCCTCCCAAGTACTGGGATCACAGGCATGCACCACCATGCCCAGCTGAGAATCTTGAGTTCTAATAATAGCATATCACAAGATACATTCACAGAGATTTCTTATTCTGTCCTATTCCACTCCTCCCTCTTCTAGTAGGGAATACTATGTATTTTATCTATTTTTAAAGGTATGAGCAGAATGTAAATGTATTCATATGTTTTTCATTCTTATGGAAAGATCAAAAGCTGTACTGAACCTAATAGATATAATAGACATTTTAAAAAATAGAAGATCGGGAATGGGGAGACATACCTCTAGACAAATTGGCCAGGCAGGTACCAGACAGACACATCTAGAGCCCCAGTGTCTTCGCAAATTGAACTAAACTATAAGAAAAGATGGGTATCTGTACCACACTTGATTACCTGCTGGCTATGGAGCCTTGGATACATAGTCTCTGGGTTTCAGAGCCCAACATTTATTTCTGAACTAAAGATAGCCTTTATATACCTGAATTCAATGGCTGAATTTTACTCATAAATAGATACAAATAAAAAAAAAATTTTTAAAGGAATGGGGAGATAGCTTGGCAATCTTAGCACCTGCCTGGCAAGGGCAAGGACCAGAGTTCAGTCCCTGCTCCTACATACCATGCCAGCCCTGGAGCCCCGGGCATGCCCTGCCCCACTGAAACCCTGTGTGGTGGCGCATACCTGTAATCCCAGCACTGGGGAGGCTGAGACAGGAGGATTTCTGAGTCCTAGCTGTGTATCTAGACCCTGTACCAAGCAAAGATTTTTTAAAATTTAAAAATATAATTCAAGGGCCCTGTTTGCTTTATCATAATATGAAATTGAGAATTAATTGCATATTATTGCTTACATGCTTTGGAATTTCATCTTTAATCTGACCCTTTAAGAACAATATACTTTTCAAGAACTTATTAGTAGGGCCAGGAATATAGCTCAGTGGCATGGCAGTTGTCTGGCTAGCTTGAAGTACTGAGTTTGATTTCTGATTCAAAAAAAAAAGAATTTGTTAGATCACAAATTAGAAATACTTACTGTGACTGTAAGTTTATTGTTTTGTTGTTCTACTTTTAAATGATTTTTGTAGATTGAAGATCCAGATTGCTTTTGGGTTGCTATAAAAGGATGCAGTCCATTTTTAGATCATGAAGTCGACTATCAAAAACTAAATAGTGCCATGAATGACTTCTATAACAGCATGCATCAAAATACAGAAATAAAACCATCGATTTTGGAAGAAGGGCAAGTATGTATCAAATGTGCTTTAATCACCATGCCTTGAAACACTGCTCAAAATGTATAATATTTTGGTTCCTAAGGTGATTAAAGCCTTTGGAATATTTTAGTTGCTTATAATCATTGCCTGGTGTTAGGTTTGATGGGTTACACAAGATTCAGGCCAGTTCTAGGAAGGCAGGATTGTTGTGCAAGACTCATGGTGCAATAGGAGATAGTATATCATTTAAGTCCAGGTGCCATCCTTCTGGGGCTGGGAGCTAGGAGACAATCCTGAATCCAACACTGGGTAGAGATTTCAGCAGTGAGGGCTGTGGTTTTACTCTGGGGTCTCTTAATTGCTCATGGCTTTTGCAACTCACACTGCTTTATTTATTTGCCTTATTTCATACCATAGCCCCTCTTTTCATTCTTGGAGTGTCCATCTCCCATTGTTCATTATTCCTTACAGGTCAGCTGTTTCTTAGAGTTTGAATTTTTTGGGATAATGTAATGAGAAGATTGCTTTTTGCTTTGTTTTTTTGTTTGTTTGTTTGTTTGTTTGTTTGTTTGTTTTTTGGTTAGAGGAATTGAACTCAGTACCTTGTGCCTTCCAGGCAGGCACTTAAGCTGGTGAGCTATATCCCCAGCCCATGGGAAAAGACTTATACAATATGAAAAACTAGAAAACATTTGGATTTGTACTCCTCAAATCATAATTAATAACAGTTTATTTTTTTAATGTGTGTGTGATATTGGGGATCAAACCTAGGACCTTCATACTGCGCTATATACTCAGCACTTTTTAAATTTTGGGACAGAGTCTTGCTAAGTAAGTTCTATGTTGCTCTGCCAAGCCTGAACTTGTGATCTTCCTACCTCAGGCTCCCAGAGTTCTAGAATTATAGAATGTTCTACCACATCTCACCCTTTAAGATATTTCACATTTTAAATAGCTTGATTGCTATCTTGTGGTGATAGTTTAACCTTTTCCTCTATCTTCTGTATTTTCTATGGATTGATATTTAAATACAATTAAATATAAAATTCTAGTAGGTTTAGGGTCACCTTTTCCCCTAAGAATGTTTGCTCTTTGAGCTTTATAATATGGCATTAAATTGGGAGATAACATCTCTGTGGCCAGTGAATTTGGATGGTGACTGCCTCACCTCCTGTGCACTTTGGAAATTGCCTGTAAGTATTTATGTGCTGATCTCTCCTTTCATTGACCACTGCTGCCCAGTCAGCTTTCATTCGTGCTTGCATCATGGGGATTTCTCTTGTTCTTTCTGCATTCATGGGCTGGGGTGATTCTGTGTAGAACTTTCTCTGATTTATTAAAATCCATACAGTTACTAAGATGGCAGTTATTAGGACTTCAGCAGTTAAGTTTATAATGTCAATATTTAAAAATTACTTGATTTTTTTTCTTAGATATCTTCAATATAATGCTTTGTGCCTAAATGTTTGTACAGGTGTTCAGAGGTGTCTCTTTCCTCCCTTCTTTTTCTTGAGTTGCTGAGGATTGAAACTAGGGCCTCCTGCATGCTAGACAAGTGTTCTGTTACAACATGTCCACAGCCTCATTTTTTTTTTTAATTTTTAGGTACCATTTTGATCTTGATGGATTTTTAATATATTGATCAGTTATAGTCACTGTTCTTGTTGTGTAAATTGTTCCTTTTCTGGCTTGTAGAAGCCCTGGTGTAACCCAATTTCAAAGTTTTACTGGTATATGAGTTATTAACTATTCAAAACAGTCCTACAACTTGCTTTGATTTTAGCATTAAATAGTCTTCATCCTTTGTCAGGATTTCTCTTAAGTCATTTGGGCGTTGAATTATGTGAGGTTCTCAGCCTATCCCTTGCAGTGTGGCTCTCACTGCATTTTCAAGTATCCATTCCTGAGGTCTGGAATCTGCTGGTGGGCCTCTTCTCTGCTTGGGTACAGCTACCCCCTACTGGGTGGCTTTGAGAGCCTGTAGTCATTGTGTGGTCTGCTGGATTGCCAGTTGAGTTGGCTGTGACCTGGTAGTCCTGTCATCTATTCAGGATGCCAATGGCTGTCACTTAAGCAGGATGGTTCCCTGTAAGAGGAAACCACAGACATTTATTTAGTCATTCATTCAATGAGTAGGTTTTGTTATTACTCATGTTTATTTGTAGTACTGGGGATTGGATCCAGGGCCTTCCCACTGAGCTACACATTCAGCCTTTTTTAATTTTCTATTTTAAGATGATGTCTTTTAAGTCAATAAGTTTCCCATGCAGGGGTTGAACTTGTGATCCTTCTACCTTAGCTTCCAATAGTGCTGGAATTATAGATGCTGTACCTTGTGCCATTGAACTGTATTCCCAGCCTGCTTAATGCATTCCTTTTTTTTTTTTTTTTTTTTTTTTTTACAGAACCAAGGATTTAACTCAGACCCTTGCACTTGCCAGGGAAGTGCTTATTCTACTGAGCCATCTCCCTAGCCCCTGCTTAATGCATTCTTAAAATTGTACTTTTTTGGCTGAAGAGAGAGCTTGGCAGTCAAATACCTGCTTGGCAAATGCAAGGACCTGGGTTTTATCCCTGGTACCGCATGCTGTGCCAGCCACCAAAGCCAGGTATGGTGGATCATGCCTGTAATCCCAGCACTGGGGAGGCTGAGTCAGGAAGATCACTGCAAGTCTGAACTGTGTGGTGAGACCCTGTACCAAATAAATAAAGTTTTTCTTTAATTTAAATTGCACTTTCTAAAAGTTGTCCCTAGTTAAGGAGGAGTCAAAAGTAATTTACAATAGTCTGTAATAATACCTGTGGGGGATATGTTCCACAACCCCCCGTTAATGCCTAAACTGTATATGAGATATGATAAAGTTTAATTTATAAATTAGTCATGGTAAGAGATTAACAGTAATAAAACTCTTATGACCACCTATTTGTGATAGTTTTACGTTATGTGACATAAAAATGTCTTGATATAAACCAGCCTAAAGGAGAAAGGGTTTCTTTAGGCTTGTGGATCAGAGGTTTCAGTCCAAACTCAGCCAGGTCCATTGCTTTTAGATCTGTGTGAAACAGAAATATGATTGGAGGGCCATGGTAGAGCACAGCTGCTCTCCTCACAGCAGCCATAAAGCAGTGAGAAGGCGAAAAAGCCAAAGCAGGACCAAATATCACATAGAGCCCTAAAGTCACATCCTCATAATCACCTCATGAGGTGAGATGGTGAATTTCCTACTTCTCAGAACAGAGCCCAACTTAGAACTTATGAATTGCTTATTTCTGGAGTTTTCCATCAATATTTTCAGACTGTAGTTATCTGCAGGTGGGTTAAACTGAAAAAGAGGAAACTACTATAGTAAAAACAAAAAACAGTGGAGCAGAATGCAAGTAAACTATGTTCTTGGAGTTCTTTTCTCTGACAGGCATTGAGGATTGTAGCAGGGAATTTAAAAAATAAACCCTTTCTCTTTCCTTTGTAGGTTTGTGTAGTCTATTGTCAGGAGCTAAAGTCCTGGTGCAGGGCTGTTATTCAATCAATCATACCTTCAGCAGACCATTACCTGGCCAGGTGTTTCCTTGTGGATTTTGCCAAGTACATTCCAGTAAAATCTAAAAAGTATGTCTGTTGTTTATTTTGCCTTATAATCTTCAAGGAGACAGATGTCAGGACAAGGAGAATATCAGTTTCTAAGGCGATATAGAGATTGTTCCCTTTTGAAAAAAGAGGAAACAGGAATTCCTCAGCTTTAAGAAGAGAGTGTTTGCAAATTCCAGTTCTGTATCTACTGATTAGAAGAGCAAATGGTCAGATTGAGGCTCAGAGGACAACTCTGACCCTTTATCACTTTTCTTGTGGAAAAGACAGGTCAGGTCCTGGTCCTTCTGTCCTGGGTTCTTTAGCCAGGTGTCCTGGGGTCTGGCTGGCAGTTTCCTCAGCATGGCCCCCAAAAAGGCACTAGTGGAAACGTTGCTGGCCAAGCCTAGGTTGCTGAAAGCAGAGTATGCAGTCCTGACTATGCTTCATAATACATGTGGGTGTGGCCACCACAAACAACATGAACATAGTTCAGAATGAGTCTATAAGTAGATGCCCATGGGGCAGCCTTAACTGTTTCTGGGACCACACATCAGTTACTAGAAAACATTAGCACAGGTTGTTCAGGATAGCTATAGTTTACCTTCCCAGAGTAAGAAGTTGTCAGCTTAATAAATAGGACAGTTCTTCACTAAAGAAGGAACAATGCCAAGTAGACAATACCAATAAGAGAGGTGTCTTAATCTTCATGGTAGAAGGGCTTGTCAGCCATTGGGAATTTACAGATATTTAAGGAAAATGGAGATGGTTTTCCAGGTTGTAATTCTGCACCTTTATAATTGTTAAAAATTTCTATTTTGCTTAATGTTGGATAGCTTTTATCTTTGTGTTTGGCACTTTAAGATTAGCATGTTTGGGGCAAGAAAACCATACACTGAGATAGAAAGCTGCAGTTGCTCTGATAGTTGCAAGGCATGTGGGATCCAGGGTTAAAGTAATATCTTAGGGGCTGAGGAGATAGCTCAGTAGCACAGCTCCTGCCTGACAAGCATAAGGTTCTGAAAAAAAAAAATCCAAACAAACAAAATAAAATCATCTTACCATGGTCATTTGCCTGAATGGAATAAGAATGGAATAGAATAAGAATCTAGAACTTATTTGTCAAATCTGACCTTTGGGTCTTTTGTGCCAAGATGGCAATAATTTATTATTGAAACATCAGTTTATACACAGACTTTTTTAGTATTTGTGCTGCTGAAGTGAGCATGAGAAACTTATATTTTTTATTTTTTAGAGACACTTTTTTAATTTACAGAAACTTTTATAATTCTAGTCCAATAGTGGAATTGATCATTAAAAATCTTATACAAAATTTTCTTCACAGGTTTGCTCATATCCAGTGTTTCTCAACCTTGGGATCCTCACTAGACCTTTTTCCCCTGAACTCCTGTTTCTATGCTGTGGAATGTTAATACCACAAAAATATTTAACATCTGCTTATGCACTATATATGTATATCTATGCTTTATGTACAAAGAGTGAGATATTTTCCACTTAAGCAGTCTTTAGCCTCTAGTGCAGTGATGGCGAACCTTTTAGAGCTTTCAGTGATACAAACAGTCTGCTGTGGCAAGATTCACCATCATTGCCCTAGTCCAAGTGTCTTCACACACTGTTGATAGCTAAATTTGAAACAAAAAGAATTGTTTCTGTTAGGTATATTGACTATATAGACATACTTTAAATGAAATGAATATATCGTGTGTAATTTTATTTATAATAAAACTGTCTCCCTTTCACTTTCAAGCATCCGAGTTGCAGGAGAATCTTTTATGCAGCTTCCCTATAGGGCGAAAAAATTCAGGCTCTATTGCACAAAACCTGTTACATTACATATTGATTTCTGTGAAGACAATGCTGTAATTGTGTAAGTATAGCTTTTTAAGTAGTTTAAATCATTAAAGTGTTAAATGCATGATGTTTATTTGAAATTAGTTCCCTGTGGAAATGCTGAGTTTGTTTTGCAGGACGTAGCTTCTGAGTCCTTATTGGTCCAGCCTGGCTGTGCAGCAGAATTTCATGGGTTAGCCTCAGCTTCAGAGGCTATGTTTGAAGGTTTGGAGGAGGGCCTGAGCACTGTGATATTTATCTTTTCTAAAAACTTATGAAGCAATAAATTTAACTGTCTAGGAAAGCAAAACTTAGGATCATAGACCAAAAGTTTATTAGCCAGGTGCTGTGGTACATACTTGTAGTCCTAGCAACTCTGGAGGCTGAGTCAGAAGAATGAGTTGAGCTCAAGAGTTCAGGGCCAGATTGGGTAACATAGCAAAATCCCATCTCAAAAACAAAACAGCTAGGCATGATGGTACACACCTGAATCCCAGCACTTGGGAGGCTGAGGTAAGAAGATCACCACAAGTTCCAGGCCAGCCTGAACTCATATAGTGAATTCAAGGCCAGTCTGAACTATGTGGCAAGATCCTGTGTCAAAAAACACAACTTTAATACACTGTTCTACAGACTGTCTTTCTCCTGGGAGGTGTAGACTGTTACATTCCTGAACTTCCAGACCTTTGTTAGTGCCATTGCACACATTTTATGTGTTGGGACTTTTAATGAAAATTAGAACATGCTGTCCTTTTAAAATTAGTTTAATAATGTGTATCTGTTGAAGCCCCTTACCAATACACATCCCTCTCCTTTTAGTTTTCCAGTCTTTTTTTTGTAGATGAATGTAATTGTCATACTTAATCATTCTTTCCTGATGGCCATCTCTTTTGTTTTCAAACCACTTGGCACATTTACACAAAATAAAAAATAATAGAATAATTTTGAAAATAATCTAATTATGTAATATATAATAATTTAGTATTTTATTTTTGCAGTACCAGGGATTGAACTTGGGACCTTGCACTTGTCAGGCAGGCGCTTATGCCACTGAGCTATCTTCCCAGCCCAATTTAGTATTCTAAAATGGTTATATAGACGAGTAATTTTATATCTACATAAGGTACATAGATATGGAAAGATATACATAGATACTCCCTCCCCCATATTTGGTAATGTATCTTTTACTGTAATGCAGTTTTAAAAATTAAATATTCATTGTAGTTTAATCACATCTGATAAGATGTAGAAAGAGC
The DNA here is from genome assembly GCF_000260255.1 of Octodon degus. Taxonomy (NCBI): domain Eukaryota; kingdom Metazoa; phylum Chordata; class Mammalia; order Rodentia; family Octodontidae; genus Octodon; species Octodon degus. The sequence goes on from NW_004524659.1 coordinate 5,549,541, forward strand.
AAGCTGGTGGAGATCAAGTGGGAAATGGCATAGGGGTGCATGTCAGCAGAGTGAAAACTAGTATAGGATGATGGCAGCTTTCCCCGACCACCTCTGATGCTGCTGGTTTAGCCAGAGTGTGCTGGGCTGGGCCTGGCAGTCTCAGGATCTCTGCCCCAAGGAGATTATGTTAGGGAGACAAATTTGTCACCAGTAATTGGGACTAATAGCACTGGGACAGATTATGCTGTGGTTTGGGGCATAGATCATTTGACTGGGGCCTCTCTGCTGTGTGTCCCGGCAGTGTGCAGGAGATGTAGGAATGTGGGTTGGCTCCCTTATCAACATCATATGCTTGGTATTTAATATGGGACATATCCAATGAATGGTTTACAGAATGATCCTATGTAAGCCTTAAATTTTTAGTTAGTGAAGTTGAATCTGTTTTCTATTTCAGACCTGCAAAGAAGTGGGACAGTGCTGCTATCCAATACTTTCAGAGTGTCCTGAAAGGTAAGGCCATTGTGTTGTATTCTTTGTAGCCTGCTTTGAACCAACACCTGCGGTGATTTACCCTTCTGTCAGCAAGGGGGCTTGAAATGTGCCTGCAAAGGCCTTTGTCATATGGGTTTCTTTAACAACCTTTGAGACCTCGTAGGTGGATGAGAATATTAGCAGTTGACAGCTGAAATTAGAAAGAGGCTGTTCTTGTGGATATACCCCTACAGAATAATAATCCTTGCCCCTTAAAAATTTCAGCAATACAAAATACATTGAATCTTTTATTGAGCTAAGTATGTTGATAAGCTGACTTTTTAAAATAATCAAGAGTCATATAATCATTATTGCTAGTTTAATATTTATAGGCTATTTGGCTATTTAAGGTGCTTTATTTTATGTAAGTGACCATAAAATATAGTTTCTTTCCTTGCACCTGTCCCATCCTCTAGTAGAGACCATCCTCTAAGTGGATGTAAAGTGCCTGGAGTGCCTCTGGGTACCTGGTTTTTCCTGGCCTTCCATTGTCTGGGTAAAGGAAAAACCCAATGCTTTGCACATAGGAGATGTGAAGGTTACAGAATGTCACTGAATAGCATTTTGAGCCCTTGTATGCTCTTTAAGGGGTGATACAAAATAGGAATATTGTTTAGAGCAGTGGTGGTGAACCTGGTGCCCACACGTCAGTGTGCTGTTTGTTACCATTGAAAGCTGTAAAAGGTGCACTGTTACTGGTTTAGAGGAAGCAGATTGCCTGGAGTTGAATTCTCCCCATTTCCTTTTCTACAGCCTTCAACAAGGCACTTAACTTTCTCTGAGCTTAGCCTCTTCACCTGTAAAATGACGGTAACAGTTCTTACCTCACAGGGTACAAGTAAAAGTAAATGTGGTATAAAAATGACTTGACATAGCACATAATAGATGCTCACAATTGGAGCTGCTGTTTGGGTCCCTGAGTCTTGGATAGTGTAGCCAAGAAGTCTGCTCCACAGGGTATTAGAGGAAGATGGAACACTTCATTGGAAGGATTTGAGAAGATAGAACCTAGGAAAGTACTTGAGGAGGTTATATGAGGGTTGCAGGAGGACCCTGTAGATGGGAACAAAAGATATGCAGCTCACTCCAGTCAGGAGTCTTTTGTGTGGCTCGCTCATGCCTGCTGCCTTTATTCTGGGAGCCATCCTGCTTAGGCCATTTTGGCACTGGTTGCTTATAAGTGGTTTGTTTGTAGAGGCTGGGGAATAATTGTAATTGCTTCAAGTATGCATTTAATGTCAGCTCATTTGTGTTTTATTTATGCCTTTTAGCAGCTACGCAGGTGCAGGCCAAATTATGTGCTGTGGAAAGTGATACTTTTGAGGTTTACCTTTATGTAACAATAAAAAATGTAAAAGTAAGTAAAATTATATTTTTAAATTATTATCTTAAATTTTTCTTTAATACAGTAAATCCCAGAAAACAGTATAATTTACATAGCATAATTTTTTTGAGACAGTCTGTGTAGTTTAGAATATCATTGAACATATTATGTAGCCTAAACTGGCCTCAGACTCACAGTCCTTTGGCCTCAGACTATTGGTGCTGGGATTACAGGTGTGTGCCATAATTCCAGGCCAGAAATTATTTTAGCATATCAAGGTCTGGCTTAGATCATAAGCTAGCCACAGTTCTGTTTCTGTCTTTTGATTACTTTAAAAATTACTTGAGCATTTTACCAGGGTGAGATTTCAGTAATGAATAAGAAATTACTCATGTGGTGGTGAGCATGAAATGTTTTCTTATAAGACGTTATTTCTGTAGATTCATTTGCTGTGGCTCCTTGCTTTTTGAGACTTTTCTCGTTGTAATTTATGCTCACTGTGCAGAATTCAGCTATCAGTAAGTGTAGAAAAGGGATAAGACATGAGAGCAGTCTCCTGCCTTCTGCTTGGCTGCTATATCATGCTGGCTGCTGTCTCTGAAGGGCACTACAAGGAACAGCTCTGTGCGCAGGACACAGACCTAGGGGTGCCCAGAATCCACAAAGGGACTCCCTCCCTCCCTTCCTTTTCTGTGGCAGGGATGGAATTCAGGACCTCACACATGCTAAACATACAACTCTACCAATGAACTTACACCCCTTGTTTCCTCCTAGGGATTTGAACATTTTTGTTTGTTTTGAAATAATTTTGGACTAATATAGATGTAGAAGGAATGTGGAGATTTGTGTGTGATTTATGTACATTATAAATTCTCCTAATGTAGATTTATGGAATCAGCACAGTCATCAAGACCAGAAAGTGAACATTGATAAAATACTGTTTTTAAAAATTCTCAGACCTTATGTGAACTTACCAGTTTCCCTGATACTTTTCTTTTTTCTAGTCTAGGAGCTGACCCAGAACCCCATTTTTGTTTCTGACTGTTCCTTGCAGTGCCCTTCAGAGACAGCAGCCGGACAACAAAGGAGACAGTTTTATGTCTTCTTTGTCTTCTCTGGTCTGCTGCAGCCCTCAGTCTTCCCTCACCTTTCATGGCTTTATACTTCTGAAAGTTCTGGCTTCTCTTTGGGATGCTGCTCAAGTTGCCCATACCTGATGTTTGCTTGTGATTAGTTGTGGCAGTGCATTTTCTCAGGAATGCCCCAGAAGTGAGGATGCCCCCTGTAGGATGTTCTTGCTGGGAATATATCTAACTGCTAGTGATTATTTAAGTTGATGATTTGGTTATTGTAGTATTGCCAGGTCTTTCCTGTTTAAAGCTGCTGTTTTTTCTTTTGAAATTATTTATAGGGAGACATATTATGCAAATATCTATTGATGGTTCTTGCTTTTGAAAGTTAGTACTGTGGCTGGGCATGGTCCAGCACTCAAAAGGCTGATGTAGGAGAACTACTGTGAGTTTGAAGCTAGCTTGGACTGTACAGTGAGTTTAAGGCAAGATTAAATTACATAGCAAGACATTGTCATGAACAAATACAGCAAAAATGTTAGTACTGTAGTGTTGGCCTGTTTCCATCAATTCTTTTGTGTTATTAATTGGAATTTTTTGTTACAAAGACCTGTCTCCTCCATTTATTTTTCCTCTATTAAGTTATTCACCACTTTATATTAGTATGGAGTTTGGTGGTTTTATTTGGGGAGGTTCCGATCTGTGATCCATTGCTATTATTGTCTCACTCAGATTTGGGCCTTTAGGAATTTTCTTAGTGCTGGCCAAATAGCTCAGCGGATCAAAGCGCCTGTTTAGGCAGATGCAGGGACCAAGAGATCGTGTCCCTGGGGCACACTGAGGCAGCAATTGAGACTGGGCATGGAGGCACACACCTGTAATCCCAGCACTTGGGAGGCTGTAAACAGGAGGATCACTATGAGTTCGGTCTATGCAGTGAGACCCTGTAGACCCTGCCCTAAATACAGGAAAAAAAAAAAAAAAAAAAAAGCAATATTCTCACAGTGGCTTGCATGATCTTTTAAGGTGCCCCATCAATTTTTAACCCTCCCTACTTTCTGGTGTCATGGGATCATTTCGTCATTTCTAGCCCTGGCCCTGGAACCATCCACTTCTCCAAGAAACTCTGGCTCCTTTTTTTGAGGAGTATAAGATGAGAGCAATGCATGTGCTTGCTGCTGTAAAATATCATGGCACACAAGGCTTTCAACAGAAAGAGTTACACTTTAGATCACACTGCTATCTGTGCCTGTACCCAGAGTTTGATCCCCCTCTTTAACCAGTGTCCATTCTGACCCATTTTTCCTTATTTGTCACACCTTTTTTCTGATAGTAAGAAATCCTCTTGTGTTTATTTGCTTGATCCTAGTATTCACATAATTTCAAAATTGCTAATCTGATTCCTATGAAAAAGAAATTTTTCTATAGTCTTACATTGTACAGCCAAAATACTGTTTGCAAAATTGTTCAGATTAGCTGTTCTCTTTCCCACTCTCTCAGTGTGATTATGTTGTTCCTTTGTAATAAGTTCATTTGACCTTATTTATACTGCATTTTGGATTTCTTAGATCCTGGGTGACTTTATCTGTGTCTCTTCACTGCTTATTGTGCATATTAGGAAAAAAAAAATACTGCAATGTTTTGACCATAGAACTATTTTTGTAAAACATCTCCTCTAAAGTAAATTTTGTATCGACTTGGTTTCCTCTATTCAAAAATTAGGTCCCTCTTTCTCACCATCTTGGCTGGATGAATTACATTTATTGCAGTGTGGAATATAAGGAGGTCTATGCTTGGCTGAGCAAGAACTTATCAAGGGATGCATAGGTTATAATTACCAGATTATTAGGGCCTACAGTCCTTTTCTGTCTCCCAAAAGGTATGTCTTAGGGTGTTCTTATTTTTTGGCCTGGGCTCCTTTCATACAGCAAAATTAGATATATCCCTTTTGCCGCATGTATCAGTGGTTTACTCCTCTTATTGTCAAGAACTTTCCTTTTTTTTGTAGCATTAATAATAATCAATTTTGGGTTTTTTTGTTTTTTAAAAATTTTTAATAGATTGCAAATTGAAAGTAAATTATTTACAAACATAAATGAATATAACAATAAAAATTGTCCAAAATAAAAATGAAGAAAGAATTTACAGATTAGTCATAATAGTTCACTGTATCAAAACCAAGAAACTTAAATAACTAGAATCCTCAAAGTAGAAAGGAGTAGGCAATAAATACTTAAAGATTTAAAATTTCTGAATTTAGTTCAACTTACAATACTGCAATTCCAAGAAAAATGAACTTTTTGCACAAGAAATTTAAGTAAAATCATACCAAGATAAACAAAAATGAAATTGTACAAAACTTATTGTAAAGAAAAAAATCATTAAAGCATATACATAAAAAATAGCTATAGAAGAACAAAATTAAATAGCATCTTATTCCACATTAGAAAGAAAAAAAAAGGACCAAGTATGTAAGAAACTAGACTAATTACAGGACTGAAAAAAAAAAAAGATCTGTCCTGTTTGAACTTTATACTTAGCAAACATACCTTTGAAAACTAAAAGTAAGGTTTTTCTAGTTATACAAACTTGAAATATTTTAATACCTCCAGAAGTAGCATATAGGAAATAACAAAGAGCATAATTCAAAAGGCAAGAGAAGTTGCAGTATGCTCCCAGATGAACAATAAAGAGCTCTCAATGTGATAGTTATGCAGGACTATATAATTTATATTAGATGAACCCTTATTTAAAGGTCATTGAAGATTTCTATGAAACAGTGACAATCTTATGTTGGGTTATACACATATTTTTTATATATGTGTGTGTGTACGTGTGTATAAAAGAAGAACTTTCCTTTGTGTGAATATACCAGAATGTATTTATCCATTCTTGATATGTATTTGATTTGTGGTCAATTAGGGGCTATTGCAAATATTCACATGTAAGTTTTCTTATGGATCTATATCTTTGTTTCTTTTGAGTAAACACTTAGGAGCCCAACTTCTAGTTAGTATTGTAGGTATTAAACTGCCATACTGTTTTCCAAAGTGGTTGACTATTTTATATTATCAGCAGTGCATGAAACATCCTCTTTGTCTTGCTTTTAGAGGCTCAAAACAGGGTCTCACTGTTTACTCTAGATCAGCCTTCATTTTGTTGTGTAGCCCAGGGTTCCCTTGAACTTTGGATCCTTTTGCCTCAGCTTCTTGAGTGCTGGAGTTACAGCACTGTAACTCCTGTGTGGTCATTCCAGTAGGTGTGTAGTGGTGTCTCTCTGTGTATTAGATTTGCATTTGTTGAATGACAGATGACACCTTATTTTTTGACTTCATATATCTGCTATGAAGTGTTCACTTAGGCTTTTTGCCTGTTTTTTCCACCATCTTGTTTTCTTTTTACTGACTTCTGAGAGTTATTTATTCTGGATATAGTCTATACAGATACTTGATCTAAATTTTTTTTCACTCCATTTCTTCTCTTTTGAAGAGAAGTTTTAAGATTTGATAGAATCTGATTTTTCAGTTTTTCCTGGTTTGGTTAGTGTCTCCCCCAGATCTTTGCCTGACCAGGTTCTATGAGGTTGCTGTATCATTAGCAAGATGTTTCTCTCTATTTCATACAGGGACTTGCCATTTCATCAGTAGGAAAGATGATGATAAGTATTTATTTCACTGTTACCAGAGAAGCAGTTAAGAAATGTAGTTTTATCTGACTGTGTTATATAAAGCAGTTTTTTCTGAAGATTGAAATTTGGAGATTTAGTTTGGAATATTTACAGTCCTTTGACCATGCTCATCTATGAAATGTTTTAACTTTTTGCAGATTTGTGTTAATGATGATCTAGTTGCAAAGAACTTTGCCTGTTATGTATCATCCGCAAAGAACAAATTCTTTGATTTGGAGAAAGCAAGATTCAATATAAAGTCAGAATCCTTTTCCAGCAAACTCAATCCAGCACTTACTCTTTGGCCAATGCTTTTGCAAAGAAAAGATTTTCAAGGAACAAAAAGTGAGTGGATCCTCACCAATATGTATGTCCTTTAAATTGTTTTATTTTTAATATTAGTTTTTTGATAGGTATATAAACTTTTTCCTATATGGAGACAGAGGCTTGAACGCTGCTTAACAATTAAAGTTTAATTTTGATAAGCCTGTGACAGATTTTATGAATCTAAATCTCCTGCATGTTTTTTTTTTTTTTTTTTTTTGATACAGGGTCTTGCTATGCAGTTCAGACTCGTAGTGATCCTACTGTCTCAATGTCCCCAGTGCTGAGATTAGAGGTGTGCACCACCATGCCTCGTACCTGTGCTGGCATGGCATGCAGTGCTGGGGATCAAACTTAGGACTTTGCACTTGCCAGGCAGGCTCTTATGCCTCCAGGCTATCTCCCTAGCCTACAGTTTGTTTTTATGAAACCAGGAAAAAACAATTCTCAATTTTTTTAACGTTGAAGTATAGTTTTAGAAGTTTTATTGTTTGTAATTTAAAGTTTTAACAAAGTAGAATTTTCAATATTTAGAGTTGTTTATTTACTTGTGGGTTTTTTGAGATAGGATTTTACCATGTAGTTTAGATTGGCCTTGAATTCACTATCTAGCCTAAGCTGGCCTTGAACTGGCAATCCTCCTGCCTCAGCCTCCCTAAGCCTGGGATTATAGGTATGCACCACCATACCTGACTTGGTTTTTATACACTTAGAGCTATTTATTGCAAATGATCTTAGCATGAAAGTATGAGAAGAGTGTCATGGACCACAAAAAAACAGTTTTAAATGTTCCTCTCTGCTTCCCAGTTTTAGTCCCCTCACATGCTGCTGCCCTCTTGTTAGGGCTTTAAGTTCATAGTAAAGCAGGAGCAGAACTATATCAACAAATTCACCTTTTTGTTTTGCTTTTTATTTCATGGTTTAATTTTTAAATTTGTGCTTTCATATTCACATGATTTAGATTCTTTGGCACAGTCTCTCCAGCGCACATGGTACAGGGGTGTTGGTGGTGACCTTGGTCCAGCTGCTGCAGTACTGGGTGAGTCCTGCTAGTTTGATTCATTGATTCATTCATTTATTTTGGTGCCAGAGACTGAACACAGACCTCACATGAGCTATCACTGAACTATACCTGGAGCCCCTTAACAGTCTAGGGATTATAAAGATAACTATTTAAAAGAACCATGGTAATTTTCTCCCCTGGTCTTTTTTTCTTAATTTAATGGAACTCATTTATGATAAAATGCTGACAGTGATCATTAACCTTGCAATCTGTGGTTAGAGATTTTATGATGTAAGGAGCATAACAAGCTTATGAGTATATGTAGTGCTACATACCTGTAGTCCCAGGTATTTGGCAGGTGAAAGCAAGAGAATCATTTGAGTTTAGGAACTCAGGGCCAGCCTGGAAAATATGGCAAGACCCATTTAAAAAAAAAAAAAAAAAGAAAGAAAAGAAAAAAAGGAAGGGGAAGATGGGAAGAAAGATAGGTGAATGATGAAATATAAATTAGGGATAAAAGAGTGCTGTGTCATATAAATTATTAGCGTCTAAAATGATTCAGATTCTCCAGGTGTAATGGCACATGCCTGCAATCCTGGCACTTAGGAGGCTGAGGCAGGAGGATTTGCATGAGTTTGAGGCCAGCCTTGGCTACATAAATGAATTCAAGGCCCTAGTCTGCACTACATGGTAAGACCCTGGCTCAAAAAAAAAAAAAAAAAAGATTCAGACTCAATAGAATACAAATAAATAAATTTTTTAAAATTTGGAGATAATAGCCCGGGGTGCTGGCATGTGCCTATAAACCCAGAACTGTCTTGATTTATATGACAGACAAGTTCTAACACCCCACATCCACATTCACTTACTCATGTATTTATGTAATACAGCTGTGTGTCAGGCTCTGTTCTAGAGGCTTATCAGGGAAGGACCAAAGTCTCTGCTCTTGTGAAGTTTATAACCATCATTTCAGTAAAATTGCTCTGTTTTCTTTTGTGATTCTAAGGACTGAACCCAGGCCTCATGGTAAACAAATGATTTATTACTGAGCTTTCTGCAACCCTGAAATCAATAGTTTCTCCAGATTGCCTTGACTTCTTTTATGGAGAATGGCAGTTTCAAGCCAAGGTTTCAAACAGGGTGTGTTTTTTGCTGCTGGGGTGCCGTTGTTCCCAGGCACTAATAGTGAATGGAGCTAGGGATTGTGTATGTGTGTCTATGTGTATATATGCATGTGTACATATACATTTGTGTATTTTATATCTGTGTACTGAAAACCAGAAGCTTGTGTGTATGTATGTCTGTGTACATTTATATCTTCTTATAAATAGTTCGAAAACAAGGAATCTATACTAATACAAACTTCTACTTGGGATTACTGCTGGACTGAGTCTCGTCTAGTCAAAGATTCTTCATCTGTCATCCAGTTCTCTTAACCTTTTAAATAACCCTTTACAAGGGTTAGCCAAATAGTGCAGCCAATTAAAATGCCTGCAAACAGGCACAGGGCCCAGGGGTTCAATCCCTGGGCCTGCTATGTCGGCCCTGCCCCCAGGGTGTGCTGAGATGGCAATTGAGACTGGGCTTGGTGGCACACACCTGTAATCCCAGCTCTTGGGAGGCTGTAAATAGGCATATCACTATAAGTCCAATCTAGTAGTGAGATCCTGAACACCCTGTAGACTCTTCCCTAAAAATACAAAAATAAATAACTCTTTTCATTTTATATCTCTGAGTTGATTTCCAAGATGTTTGCTTTTTATTTTTGAGATGGGACTTTGCTCTGTTGCCTAGGTTGGCCTCAAATTCTTAGGCTGAAGGGTTGAATTCTTAGCCTTCTGAGTAGCTGGGACTGTAAATATGTACCACTCAATCCAGTAACCTGATGACTGTTTCATATTGTTAAAGTTCTAATTGGTTCTGTTTTGTTTTCCTTGAGATAGGGTCTGGCTCAGTTCAGGCAGGTCTAGATCTTACTAAGTAACCCAAGTTGGCCTCACACTCATGGCGATCCTCTGCCTCAGCCTTCTGTGTGCTGGGATTACAGGCATTTGCCATCATTCCTGGCTCAAATTGGTTCATTTTTATATTTACCTATCTCACATATCCACTGGTTTGGGTTCATTAGTACTATTCTTTGTATTATGTATTTGCCATAAGTAATGATTGCATTTATCATAGGAATTTTTACCTGTAAGTACTATTCTTTATGCATTAGATATTTAATTTTAAAAGTTTTACGTGTGTGTTGGGTTTTTGTCTTGGGGGGGGTACAGGAGACCAAACTGAGGACCTTGTGCTTGCCAGGTAGGCATTTATGCCTCTGAGTTATTTCCCTGGCCCTACAATTTTTATTTATTTATATATTTTTCTTTTGCAGCACCAGGGATCAAACTTGGGACCCTGAGCTTGCCATGGTCGGCACTTATGCCACTGAGCTATCTCCCCAACTTACTATTTTTTAAAGAGAATACAAAATAGTAATAAAAAATTAGAAATGATACAGAATTTCACTTAGCAAAATTAATTTTGAAATTTTTATTAGTACATGTTTATAGTACACAATGTTTACACTCTTTGTAAGGAATTAGTACGGGTTGAATATTTTAAATAAATTTGCTTTAAGGTCCTTTTCTGGTTTTTTCCCCCAAGATAGGGTCTTGCTATGTAGTACAGGCTGGCCTTGAACTCAGGGAAATGCTCCTGCCTTAACCAGCTGAGTGCTGGGATTATAGAGGTGCCACCACACCCAGCTTTCTGGCTAGTTTTTATCCCACCGTTTTTATCATTTATAATGGCACTGAAATACTTTATGATTTTTATTTAAGAGCTTGTCTTTTTGTTTGTAAATAGGATCACAAGTCCGCATCTTGTACAGCAATTAACCACTAAGAAGAATATATGCAGTGTATTATTTGTTGAAAAATAAAAAAATAAAAAATAAAAAATAAATGGTTCTACCCAAATGCAAAAATAAAAAAATAAAAAATAAAATAAAAAATAAAAACGCTAAAGCTAAAAAAAAAAAAAAAAGAGCTTGTCTTTTTATTAGTACATATTTGCAGTACATAATGATTATATTCACTGTGGGAAGTTGGTACATGTACACAACACAGAGAGCTTGTCCTATATGGACGTTCTTTCTTGATGAACTTTAACTACCACCTCCATATTTGGCTCCAGATCAGAGTTTGTATTTTTTGGCTGAAAGGTTGCCTGAAGAGATAGTATAATTCGAGGCTCCAGTACCAAATAGCATGCAGTACTTTAAGGATTAGGTAAATTTACAATATCACACATTTGTGGTGTTCACTATTACTTAGTGATTTGTATTATTTAATAGGTAAAAGTTTAACTCATTTCAATATGTATTTCTCTTACTAAATAGTTAAGGTGAACACTTTCAAATTTTTTAAGTTCTCTAATAAATGATCAACGAGTTGGGTTTCCTTGTTTTTTTTCCTTGACATCATGCCTCAGTTCTTACCCCAACATTTAAGTTATCCAGCTTGATTATCTGTATTATTCACTAAGCAACTTTTGTCACTTTGAGGTCTAGAGGATTAAGATATTTGATTTTTTTTTTTTTTTTTTTTGTTCCTCGAATGCCTTCAGGGCACTTTTGGCCAGCGGGAGAGTTGTGAGGTTCAAACTCCAGCAACCTGAGGCTGACAGCTTTGTGGAAGCAGCCACTTAAAGGACTGAGCTAGGACCAGGCCCCCAAGATATTTGAAAATCTGTTATAGTATTATTTTTTATTTCTTTTTGATTTAAAAAATTTTTAATGTATTTATACATAAATACAAGGTCTACAGGCTTTCACTACATAGATCAGTCATGTAGTGATTGTCCTGTTGTTCAGCCTCCCAAGCACTGGAATTACAGGCATACACCACCATACGCAGTCTAAGTGTGCCCTGGGGCGGGGCTGGCTCTACATGTCAGGGATTGAACCCCCAGCCCCTGCATCTGCCTAAGCAGATGCTTTAATCTGCTGAACTATTTAGCCAGCCCTTAAAAAAAATTCTTTTTCTTTTGCTTCAGAATTTTGATATCTCCAGGGTTTAATTCAGTCTGTATTATACTTTCTGTATGTATTGTTCAATTAAGAAATGAGATGCAAAACTGTAATCCTGAACCATGGCTAACACTAACACTGAGTTATTATTAATACTCTGTTACTATTACTGGATGACACATCTTCCCAAACTTGTAATGTGAAACGCTAGTGGATTCAGAAGGGTCACAGGACAGGAGTTTGTCTCTATCCCAGTGTCTGGGTCCTCAGCTGGAAAGGCATAAAGGCTCATGTAACTAGCTAGTCGGATTCATCTGAAGACATCTGTAGTCAACATTTCTGACAATCGCTGCTTGTTTTTGCATGGGACCTTGATTGGGCCCGTCATCCAGAATCCTACCATGGACTTTCCATGTGCTTTCTTGGGCTTCCTCGAGTATGGCAGCTGGGCTTCAGAGGTGCATATTCCAGAGAGCAAGTCAGCAGCACATGTGTTTGTGTGATGTAGCTTTAGAGTTGCATCACATCACATCACTCATTATTTATAAGCCTACCCAGGTTCATGGGGAAGAAATATAGACTGCATCTAGAGTCACATTAAAGAAGAGCATGTGTGTGTGAAGCACAATTATAACTTTCTTTGGAAAATACAATCTGCCTAGTTGGAAAAATAAGTTACATTTTATTTTTGGTAAGCTAGTATGGAAATTTTTAATTCTCTTAAGTTTTAATGTACACAATAGGGGCTGGAGAGATGGCTCAGTGGTCTAAAGCACCTACTTGGAACAAGCTTGGCAAAACACAGGGACTGCGGTTCGATCCCCCAGCACCACATGCCAGCCAGCCGCGCCCCCTGGTGGGCTGAGCTGCCCCCCCCACACACACACACACTAAATAAATGTTAAAAAAAATGTACACAATAATTTCGTGTATTAGGATTTTATAGTGATATTTGTTTGTATTACTCTTTTTGTCCTGTTTTAACATTTTTCAGGTAGTTTTTTATTTTACCTTGTAGATAAAGGAATAAAATGGGATATGGATTTATTGAGAGACTCAGCTAAAAACAACCCTGAACAGCAGCAACAGTGTGTCTCTTTAAAAGATGCAAATAAGGTTGTATTTTTTAAATGTTCATTAAATCTGTGGTTTATGCAATGTTAATAACATTCTTACATTCTGAAGCAAAGTATCTTTCAATTAAAATCTTTGGCTATGGTGATTTTATTTGTGAAAAAATATTCTCTACGTTTGCTTATTCTGAAAGAACAAGATAATTCCAGCTCTCTCTCTTGTCTGTGTAATTGCCTCTCTATAAAACCAGGAATTTAATCATTTTAATCAGGATGTGAAAATCTGAGATTTGGGGGTGCTTAATAGTTAATTTTAAAAAAAAGTTAATTTCAATTCTATATTGCTTTCCAGTTCTTTGCACCAGACAGTTAAAAGTAATTGTAGGACATTTTAGACAGTAATTATCTGAATTACCAGCTGTCTACTCTTTGGATATTTCAATCTAGTGATTATAGTCACAGCATAATCATCCATCTTGCCAACTCTTTGTCTCTTCTTATCTTTGTGTTCTTAAAAATTGTCCAAAATGGTTGTTTATGACAGTGTCCAAAGAATTTGGGTTCCAAAAGAATATATATCTTGTTAATCATGCATATTCTTTCCGAATATTTTTTGTAGTGTGTTGAATCTTCAGCTTACTGGCCAATAAAAAGAGGCATAACCATATATGCTGATCCAGATGTGTCAGCAGTAAGGTAAGATTTGAAATTCAATGTAACCCACTGGGGCCTCGGATGTAATACGTAGTCATTCCCCAGTGTCCATGGGGGATTGGGCCCATTTTCTGGAAAACATCAAAATCTGCATATACTCAAGTCTTATTCATAGATTGCTGTAGTACCTATACACATTCATCTGTATGCTTTAAAATCATCTCCAGGCTTCTTATAATACCTAATATAATGTAAATTCTACATAAATGTTATTGCTTAAAGAATAATGACAAGAAAAAAAGGCCCATATGTATTTTCTTGAGATATTTTCAATTGGAAGTTGGTCAAACACACAGGTATGGAGCCCACAGATGTAAAAAACAGATCTGTGTTTTAAAAAGATAATGGTGGGAAAGTGTTCAATCTTAAAAAAGAGTGACCCAGGGAATGTTGATTGAATACATACTAATTTAAAGGAAAAATTTTATGACAGCACAGTGGACTGAAAACTGCCAATGACTCTCCTTGTTACCTTAGGAGGCAAAGTTATTTTTGTGAGGCAGGCCCAATAAAGACTGGCACAAGTGGGTGTGATGTGAAGGGTGATAAGTGTGGACCAGTGGCAGTACAGCCTGGTGAGTTACTTGCAGCTGGTAGCTGAGTGTGCTGTTAGGAAGTGGGGCCTGCTTAGAAGAGGCAGGTCTCTCCCTCTCTGCTCTTTGCTTCCTGACTGACATGACTTGAACAGCTTTTTCTGCCAGATCTTCTACCATATCTTCCTGATCTAGGGCCAGCTAACTTTAAATTGGCTCCTCTAATACCTGTGAACAAAGATCAGCCTCTCCCTCTCTAAGCTGTGGGTGTTGGGTATTGTCTCAGCAGCAAGTAAGTGACTAACATACTTACTAGTTGATGGAAAGCAAAATGGCTTATTATCTTCTTCAGAAACTCCAGTAAACACTGTTGTCATTGAGATGCACATCAGTGACATTAATAAAATCATATAAAAGAGGTCACATACTCTTTATGTATAGAGTAAGAGCTTAAAATGGGATAGATTTCCTCTCTTGTGGACTTTATGCTATGGTTATATGTTGAGTTTATATATATGTTATAAATGCTTAAACTCTGTTATCTTATGTAAACAATTTTTGTAAAGTTTTTTATTTTAAAGAGAAAACAAAGCAATGATGCAGAGTTTCAAGACAAAGTAATAGATTAATGCTTAATATATTGAGTATTGTCATCCTCAAAATAGTTGCTCAGATTATAAGATACAGGCATGAAAGATTAATCATCGAGTGATTTATATAAGAAAAGTACCATATACTTACCTCTAGTTACAGTGATGGTCTTTTTGTATAGGTCCACGTTTCCTTTGGATACCACTTTCCTTCTACTCAAGGGATTCATTTTTACATTTCTTATGTTGGAGGTTTGCTGCTGATAAGCTTTCACTTTTTGCATATCTGAAAAATTACTCATTTTAGAAAAAAAATTTCTGTCTGTAGAATTAGTACTTTGCCATGTGTAAACATTACTGTTATCTTCTTGTATTTTTCCTGATGGAAAATCTGTTTGTCTTTCCTGTGACTGCTGTTAAGATTCTCTCTTCGTTATTGGCTTGAGCAGTTTAATTATATGTCCTCATGTAGTTTTTTATCATAATTTTGTGCTTGGGTATGTTAAAGTTCTTTATAGTTTTCTATCATATCAAATTTCAGAAGTTTCATTATTCATTTTGTCACAAAACATCACAGATTGAGTAATTTATAAGGAACAGAAAGGTATCTCACATAGTTCTGGAAGCTGGGATTCCAGTGTCAAGGCACCAGCTGCACTGGCATGTGGTGTGGGTCTGGTATTACCTTGTAGGATGTGCCTTCAACACTGCCTTCTCCAAAGAGGAGGGCCACTATTCCTCACTTGGCACAAGAGCAAGAATGAGAGATGGACCCACTGTCACAAGACTTTTGTTGATTTTTCCATACTGGGTATTGACCCAGGGCCTTCACACTGAACTACATCCCCACCCTTTTTTATAGTTTTTTTTTTTTTCCTTTGTATTTAGTATGGGGTCTACAGGTTCTTACTACACAGATTGGACTTGTAGTGATCCTCCTGTTTGCAGCCTCCCAAGTGCTGGGATTACAGGCGCATGCCACCATGTCTAGTCTTGATTGCTATCTCAGCGGGCCATGGGAGCGGGGCTGTCATGGCATGCAGAGGATTGAACCCTAAGTCCCTGTGTCTGGCTGGCCCAGCTATAGTTTTTATTTTGAAAAGGTAATACCAAGTCACTAAATTGCCCATTCTGGGCTCAAACTTTTGATCCTCCTGCCTCAGCCTTTAAAACGTTGGGGTTACATTTGTGCACCATCATGCCCAGGCTTCACAAGCCTTTTTGTATCACTGATCCACCTCCAGGAGGCCACCTCCATATGCTGCTGCCTTAGACACTGTTTCAGTGGGATATATGGAGAGGACAAAAATGTTCAAATCATAGAACAAGGTAATTGTAATTTCTATAAGTGTTTTTTCTGCTCTAGTCTTTTTCTCTTCTCCTTTTGACACTTCAATAAAAAAAGTCAGGCATTTTGATATTTTTAAAAGGTCCCTGAGGCTCTTTTCATTTTGAACCTTTTTTTCTTATTAATAATTATCCTGATCTATTTTTTCTGTCATCTCCATTCTATTATTGAGCCCATCCAGTTATTTTTTTTTCATTTCTAATACTTGCTTGGAATTTTTTAAGAGTTTATTTGCTAAGAACCTCTTTTTTTTAGCCAGGCGTGGTGGCACCCATCCGTAATCCCAGCACTCAGGAAGCTAAGGCAGAAAGATCGTTGCAAGCTCAAGACCAGCCTGGGCTACAAAATGAGCTCAAGGCCAAGCTGAACTGCGTAATGGGACTGTGTCTCAAACAAAAACAAAAACACTTCTATCTTTCCATTTAAGAATGCTAAATTTGGGCAGGTATGATGGTGTACACCTGTAATCCTAGCCCCCAGGAGGTACAAAGTACATTTTATAGCAAGACCCTGTCTCAAAAGAGCAAACAAGAAGTACTAAACTTTTCTTAGCATTGTTATGTTGGCTGCATTAAAATGTTTGATGAGTCCCTCTTAGAAGCACTTAATAGTACCTTTGTCTTTCCTCTCTTTACAGTTGATCTGATTTTCCTGTTGTTTTTTTTTTTCGGGGGGGGGCAGGTCTGATAAGTAAAATTGGGTTGTATCTGAATATTTTGAATAATATATTGTGAAACTGGTTTCTGTTAAAACCCTGTGGATAAGCTTGGAGGCAGCAACTTGGGGTAAGGCTCAGACTGCAGGCTGTGCCTCAGTCTGTGTGGGTGGTAGCAGTATCAGCCCAGCCTTTGTGTTGTTTTTGACTGCTCACAAGTGCCAGCCTGGAAGTCCTACTGGGTCACAGCAGTAGGGTGTCTCCACCAAGGCCCCCTGTGTTTCTGGAGTACCTGCACCAGTTATGGCTGTTCCTTGTTCCTGCTCCTCTGGACTGTTGAAAAAACTGCTGTGCAATTGGGGCAGGATGTGGGCTACCTTGGAAGCACAGCAAGAGGAGTAAGTGAAGAAGGGCAGTGGAGATTTTCTCTGCATACCGGACACAGGCTTCTCGTTTCCCAGATCCTCTGGCTGCAAGAACGGGTTTTCTTAGGGCTGGCCAAATAGCTCAGCGTATTAAAGCTCCTGCAGGTAGCCACAGGGTCTGGGGTTCAGTCCCTGGGCCTGCCATGCAGCCCTGCCCCTGGCGCGCACTGAGACAACTGGGAGTGGTGGTGTGTCTTAGTTACTCTTCTCTCATTGCTGGGACAAATACCCGACACTCAAAATGAAGGAAGGAAAGGTTTATTTAGCTCATAGTTACTGGAGGTTTCAGTCCATACTCAGCTGGGTCCAACGCAGAGAAGCACAGAGCAAAAAGGAAACTTTCATGGTGGTAGCAAAGAGCAAGAGCGCAAGGGAGGGGTAGCAGCAGCTCAAGCAGCTAGCTTCTCTTCCCACCTTACATTGTAATGCAAGGTACCTGCCCCAGGGCAGATGCAGCAACCACACCCACAGTAATCAATCACAAACTCCAGAAGCCACCTCAAGACTGCATGAGGCTTTGGGGGGGACACCTAGACACAAACCATAACATGGTGGCACCTGTAATCCCAGCACTTGGGAGGCTGTAAACAAGTGCATCACTACATGTCTGATCTAGTAGTGAGACCCTGAACACCCTGTAGACCCTTCCATAAAATAAAAAAAACAAAACAAAACAAAACAGGTTCTCTTTTGGGTTTTAGGTGACTAAGATGTTCCTCTAATATTAGAGCTTGTCTTGGGGCAGGGCCAAGGAGAGAAATGGAGGAAAAGAAGAAAATCACTGGGGATTCTTTATAATCTGCCATAAAGGGCCCACTTTCAAGTTTGCAGGCTATGAAAAGGTCCTCTGGGAATTTTTGATGCTTACCTCTGCGATTCAGTCCAGGTCTCAGCATCCTCAACCAACACTGACAGGAGGGAAAACCTGTGAAATGCTGCAGAGTTATGATCATTACAGGTTTCTACTTCCGTTTCCCATTACTCCACTTCCTGTCCATAGGTCCAAGTTGTTATCAGTAGGAGACAGGCTGTGTGGCCAGCTTCAAAGTGTCAGGGGTGCTTTCCACACTATGGGGTTAAGCCTCAGTCTTCAGAGAAATCCACTTAGTTGTTAGACCAAATGATTCCTCATTGCTATGTCTTAATTTTCCCCCTGGAAAACAAAGATGATTTTATTGTTGGGATAAATGGGTTCACAAGTTTTAATACAATTTTTTATCATTTCTTTTCACTTCTAGTGCTTTAAGTCAGAAGCCAAATGAGAAACCACTAAGATTAGCTGAAAAGAAAGAATGTGATGAGAAGAATAGCTGTGTAAAGTAAGAATTTTTCATTAACTTTAATTGTTTGTTGAAATAATTATAACACAATTATAAGCAGTAGAGATTTACATTGTCTTATGTTTCTTATGGTACTGGGGAATGAAACGTCTTTGCTTGGCCTGTGTCTCTAGCTCCTTTTTACTTTGACATAGTCTTGCTAAGTTACCCATATGGAATTCAAATTTCTGATCTTCCTTCCTCAGCCTGCCAGAGGCTAGGATTAGAGGCATGCATGTGCTACTGCATCTAGTTTATGTAGCTTATTATTAACTTCAAACTTGCATTCCTGTCAAAAAATGTATGTGCCATAAAGTCCTGTAGGCTTTCTGTTCACTAGAGTTTTTTGTTGAAAGCTTTTATCCAGTGTAGGTACTGGCCCCATTCTCTTAATGTGGTGAACTATTTTATGAAGCAAATTAGGTATAGTTGACTTTTTTTGAGCTGTAGAGATTTTTGTGTATTGATGTTTGCTTTCTTTGCACTTTTTGATGTTAAATGGCCTGCCTCTTCATCTATTAGCCACAGAGTAATAACTTCAAATTTTTTAACCCACAAATGATTTCCATGACTTTTTTTTTTTTTACATCATACTAGTCTTCAGCAGCTTAAACAATTTTACATTCCAAGTAAGCAAGTCTACTCTGGAGTGGCCAGAGTGAAGCAGAGTTCACAGCAGCTCAGAGGTGAGTGGGATGTGTTCTATCCATTCATAAGGCCTGGGGTTGGAGGATGTCAGTTGTCCAGCCATACAGGTGACTACCATTTTGAAAAAAAAATTTTAATGTATTTACTACAGGATCTATAGGGTCTCACTACACAGATTAGACTGGTAGAGATCCTCCTGTTTTCAGCCTCCCAAATGCTGGGATTATAGGCACGCGCCACCACACCCAGTCTCAATCGAAGTCTTAGTGCACCCCTGGCTTGGGGCCAGCACAGCATGCTGGGGATCAAACCCCGGCCACTGCACTCTGCCTAAGTAGGTGCTTTAGATGCTGAGCTATCTGGCTGGTCCTTATGTGTCCACCTTTTTGGAAACCACTCTGATGCCCACCATAAGCTGCTTAGTGTGTCAAGACCTGGCGTTTTGTGGGGAACTCACAGTGCAGGGTGAGGGGGTTGCTGTTTATGCCCCTGGTTTGATGCCTACCTCCCAGAGCATTCCTTCACCCTATTCCTCAAAGTTTTGCTGCTCTAAGTTATTCTTTTCCTTGGAACAAAAGCTCTTTCATTACCTGTGCTGCTCATTTTTAAAAATTATAACCTAGTGACCTGCCTCTGATGTATTCTGTTCCCTTTTATTTCTATATTGGCTCTATCTTATCTATTGTTCTATGGAAAGCCCTTGGTGTGGAACCTATTGATGAAAGTACATGAGTTATTCTATCCATCTGCATTATTTAGAAACCCAGGGATGACTTGGTGATAGTGCGATCTGTCTCTGTGACCAGCCTGTGGTCTTGTTATCAGCCACACTGTGTCTATAGCCTGGGGAGCCAAATGTGTACTTCTGGCCAAGGCATCCTGGAGAAGAGACATCTTTCCAGAGATGGCCAGTTAGGGACTTGCAGGCATCGCATATAAAATGCAAATGAAACATATGGTGGATATTCAGGTTTTGAAGCTATTATTACAATAAAAAACACATTGCCATTAATCCTCATAGCACTTTCTTTTTCTAAAATGACCATGCAAGACACATTTTGTCCTTCATGGTCATTTTATCTTTGGAGAAGAACCAGAAGTTGCGTAGTGTCCTATTAGGTGAATAAGGTAGATGAGACGCTATATTGTTTTTGTAAGATGCTTTTTTCTTAGATGGCATTTGGTATCAGCAGTCACTGTATTTTTTTGTTTTATTTTTATTTATTTTTTCCCATAATTTTATTGAGAAACAAATAGCAATGAGACAGTTTCAAACCAAATTGGTAGGACAGTTTCAATAATTAACACACTGCATACATTCTTCCTA
>NW_004524659.1:5580056-5580731 GCF_000260255.1 Octodon degus
CCTAATGTGTGAGTTCACAGCTATGAATTTCCCTCTGAGAACTGCTTTCATCGTATCCCATAAATTCTGATAAGTTGTGCTTGAATTTTCATTGTTTTGTAGATATTGTTGAATTTTTGTTTAATTTCATCTGTGACCCATTGGTTGCTGAGTAGGGTGTTGTTTAATTTCGATGTATTTAAGGTTTTTTTTCTGGTTTCTTTTGTCATTTATTTCCAGTTTCATTGCACTGTGGTCAGATAATATGCATGGGATAATTTCTCTTTTCTTTCATATATTTAAGCATGACCTATGGACCAGTATGTGGTCTATTTTAGAAAACGACCTATGTGCAGCTGAGAAAAATGTGTATTCAACTGTATTTGGGTGGAACATTCTGTATATGTTCACTAAGCCCATTTGTTTCAAGCTCTGGTTGAGTTCTATTACTTCTTAGCTAATTTTTTTTCTGGTTGACCTATCTTTTTGGGATTAGGGGGTGTTAAGTTCTCCTGTTAAGATTGTGGTGTTGGATATTAGATTTTTCATGTCCATTAAGATTTGTTTTATATAGTTGGGTGCTCCCGTGTTTGGTGCATAAATATTTATGAGTGTTACCTCTTCCTCTTGAATTTTTCCCCTAACCAGTAGATAGTGGCCTTCTTTATTTCGCTTGATCATTCTTGGCTTGAAGTT
>NW_004524659.1:5582027-5587230 GCF_000260255.1 Octodon degus
TTTTTATACTTTTCTGCTGGATGGTTAAGACCAAGGTAAAGCAGGACCTATGCAACAAGAGTTGTAGCTTTTGGGTCTGATAAGGTCAGTGGAATGCCCTCAGGATTTATCCTGAGATCCTGTACCTCAGATTGTAGAACGTTTGTCGGTGTCAACCATGTGGATGAGTCACGGCCATTGTTTGGCCAATGTGCTCTCTGTGAAAGACTGAGAGAATGTTTTCTCTCCATGAGTCACTGTATTTTTTATCAAACCTTAGAGACTTCGGAAAGAAAACTTCAAGAATTGCTTCAGAAAGCAGCAATAATGTTGGAATGAATATGTTTATTCTTTTTTTTTAGTACCAGGGATTGAACTCAGGAACTCATGCTTGTCAGGCAGGCACTTAAGCTGCTGAGCTTTATCCCTGGCTCCCCGGAATGAATGTTTGAAGAAAGGGAAAGTATTTTGTTGGATATTCATAACAATGTCTTATTGTAATAACTTCTTAAAATTTAACTTTCACCATATATTTGATCACCCCTGTAGCTTGGTATGTGATAACACTGACATTAATCATGCTAAAGATGAGCACAGTGTCTTTGGCATTTCTCCAGGACTCCTGCCTTGCCTTTGAAAGATTACACTGAAGATCAGGCACCCCCCCACCACCAGCCTCCTTGGAAGCCTGCAGGTTTTTCTCATACAAAGGCATTGCTCACCTGCAGCCAGTTCCATTTCTTCCTTGTTCTTCACTGATTTATGTCCTTTACGAAATAATTTATAAAACCTCAGATTATAGTAAATTCAGGAAAAGATCAGCCCATATTTGGTAGTCTTTCCTATTCTAGGATTCCATATTACTTTCTCCTTTGGAATACTAGATCTTGGGTTGGCAAGAGAGTATCATGGTCTATATTCAGAGTTCAGGGGCCCACACAGGAGACTACTCTGTAGGGATTTCTAGGTGTCCAGGAGAGACTGCCCTGTTCCTCTGAGATATTGTGGAATGACTGGATAGCTTAGATTGAAATTTAATTTTTAATCTATTGCAGTTTTATCAGTGATCCACTAGTATATGCTAGAAATAGCGGAGGAGTTTCCATTTCATTTTGTGGGTGGCAGCTCCCTGAAGCATTGTTTTGAAGATTTTGTGTTGAGAAAGAATACTTTTATGATTAAGGTATCTCATCTGGATATAGGAACATGCCATGGGTATTCTGCTTGCCATTGTTTTGTCATCTGTTATGGTTTTTATCTAGATGCCCCCCAAGAGTCTCATATACTCATAGGTGGGCCTTTTGGGAGGTGATTAAATTATGGGGGCTTATAATTCATTTTCTGACAGCTGGCCAGATAGCTCAGCAGACTAAAGTGCCTGCTTAGACAGAGCACATGTGCTGGGTTTTGATCCCCAGCATGCCGTGCCAGCCCCACCCCCAGGGCGCACTGAGTTATAGTGGTACACACCTGTAATCCCAGTGCTGGGGAGACTGAAAACAGGAGGTTCACTACCAGTCCAATCTGTGTAGTGAGGCCCTGTAGACCCTGTAGACCCTGCCCTAAATATATGTGTGTGTGCGTGTGTGTGTGGGGGTGTGTGTGTGTGTGTATATATATATATATATATATATATATATATATTCATATATTCATATATTCATATATTCATATATTTATATATTTATATGAAAGACAACATTTTTTGTTAGGAGGGGCTGTGGTTTAAGGAGTCAGGTCACTGGGAACATGACCAGGAAGGGTGTATCTCTTTCCAAGCTCCTCCTTTCACTTATTTTCTGGCCACCTTAAAGTGAGTAGCTTTCCTCTGTCTAGTTCTTTGTACCATGCTGCAAAGCATGCAAGGGCTGAAACATGAGCAAAGATATACCTTCCCTTTTAGTTTCAGGTGTTAAGCATTTTGTCCCTGTGGCAAGGAAAATGACTAAGATATCATCAGTGATATTTAATGTAACCTTGTAGCCTTTTATGCAGTTCTTTACCTTTCTGTATGCTAATAGATACTATAATACTTGTTTTTTCGCTTGTCTTTCTGTAAGCATTTCAACATTTCCCTACTTTGTTCCATTCACTTATTTAAGATAAAAAGTTCCTCTAAATATGCATATTCTTTATAGTGCTACTTCTGTGTCAAAGTTAGAACACCAATGCCTTCCTAACACTAACACCTGAGCTGAATGCTGTGTATATGGATAATTGGGTTCTGGTGGTCAGCAGCTGTCTTCCTGGCCAGAATTGCTATGCCTAAGTGACTAAGGATAGACTCAGCTCAGTTCACCCTCCTCCTGTCTGCTGTGAAGTCACACCACATGTGGTTCCTTCCTCCTGTGACCATACTGTCTCTGTGTCAGATTCTAGTGAGCTATGTGGTCAGTATCAACAGGCTAAGCCATGCAAGAATGGTGTGGCCGCTGCTCTGTTTTGATACAGTGCTTGGCTTGCCTGAACTTAAAAATTATTATCTACTATTCATCTTCAGAATACCCTTGTGTTGTCTAAACTTAGTGTCAGTATTTTCCCTTGCATCTCTGGAGACCCTTCATATTTCTCCCACCTGCTGTGAGCTGTACTGAGGTGTCCTGTGTCACTAGTCTCCTTGCACTTCCTGTATTGTTCTTTTTTTTTTTTTTTTTTTTTCAGAACCGGGGATTGAACTCAGGCCCTTGCATTTGCCAGGGAAGCACTTATTCCACTGAGCCATCTCCCCGGCCCCCCTGTATCATTCTTGAGTTGAGGAACTCTTTCTGGATCTTCATCTCCTCTTACTTGGTTTACTCCTTGTTATGGAGAAGAACATCCTATATTATCTTTCTGAGAAGGGAAACATGAGTGAAAAATTTTTTGAGAATGCAAAAATACTTTTAGACTGTCTTCAGTTGATTCACATTTTGGATCTCAATATTTGAAAGCACTTACATCTTCTAGAGTCCAGTGTCAAGCACATTCTTTTCTCATTCCTTAATTTTTTAAAATTATTTATTTGGCACAGAGTCTCACTATGCAGCTTGGACTCTTAGTGATCCTCCTGTCTCAGCTTCCCCAGCACTGGTATTACAGCGTGCACCACCATGCCTGGTTTCAGTGGCTAGCATGGCACACCCAGAGTTCCAGGGCAAGCACAGCATGTGGTACCAAGGATTGAACCTGGGTCCTTGTGCTTGCCAGACAGGTGCTTATGCCTCTGAACTATCTCCCCAACCTCATATAGTCACTAAGGCAGGGTTCTAGAGTGTGATTTATCAATTCATGATCCAATGCTGGAATTATGGGTATGAGTGCTATACCTGCCCTGGGGGGGATAACCTGAATACAGTGTAAGGAAGTGAGAGCCTTGCTAGCCAGCTGCCTCAGCCACTGCTCCTTTTGCTCTTTGCTGTTTCCCTCTGCCTTGAACTGTTGACCTTTGCCCCTTGCCACTTTGCCTTGGACCCAATCAACAAACCTTCCTTGATTTTGGATGTCAGATATTTTGTCCCAGCAGTGAGAGAAAAGTAACCAAAACAGAATTTTGTACCAAGAAGTGTGATCGTTGCTGTGACTGTACCTGATAATGTTGTTCAAGGGCCTTTGGGAATGAATGGCTTATGGGAAGAGACAGGAAAAGCTTGGAGATGTCACCAGAAAGAGAAGCACTGGAACACCTTCAACTGTTCTGTATGGGAGATTCTGGTCAGAGCTCAGAAGACCAGAAGGCTGACAGAAATCCTGCCTGTGAAGACTAAGCTGGGAGGTTTCTTATGGGAAGAAGGATTTCATTGGTTATTGAACTCCAGACAATGTGTGTTATGTCTTGTCAGAAAGTTTGTCTTACTTTTGCTCGTGTTCAGAGACTTTACCTGAGACTGAGATTAAATGCAACAGACTGATTAATCTTGCAAAAGAAATTTCAAGGCAGTTGAATGTTGAGGCAGTGGCATGGCTATTGTTGAGGGATTTTAGTCAGATTTATGTTGAGAGTCAAGAGCAGAGTACCCAGGAGGATAATTTAAAATGTGAGTTTGGTCAGAAAGGAAGCGCCAATAAAGATGTGGACTATAAAGATAGAGCTGAGAGGATCTCCATTTCCAAGAAGGAGCAGGAGAATAGAAAAGATGGCCTAAGGGCAACACATGAAGCAGGAGGACTCCTCCACCCTTTGTAGCCTCAAAACTACAAAAGTGAAATACTTTGCATTGAGGAGAAAGGTGCAGAGTACCATATTGCAGAATGGCAGCAGCCATACCAGGTTGCTAAAATGGCAACAGCATAGAGAATTTGTTTCTCAAAATTGGGTTCAGAGTGCTCAGCAATCCAGATACTTGACTCCTGCAGCCAAGAGAGAGAAGAAAACTTGGCTCCTGCTCCAGCTGGCAACAGACCTTGGCATCATCCATGTGACATTGGGTTTAGGCACATGCAGAATGCAAGAGTTCTGAGGTTAAGGCTTCCATCTAGATTTCAGAAGAAGGCCTAGGAGGCCAGGCAGTGTTCCCCAAGTAGCGCAGTGTGTAAAGCTGTGAGTCAGAAGCCTGCAGTGCAGTGGAGAGCCCAGAAGCTTGTTTTTTTTCCATAATTTTATTGAGAAATAGCAATGAGACAGTTTCAAATCAAATTGGTACGATAGTTCCAATAATTAACACATTGCATACTGTCTTCCTAGTGGTTATTTGTTGTACAAGATGCAGACATGATATCCTGTTTACAAACATCATAAGAACAAATCCCTCTATTCATTGAATTAAGAGAATGTAGCTATATATCCTAACCATTTTGAATACACAGACACAAAATGGTCATTCATCTGTATCCCCTTTTTTTGTTTACTTCCCTCATTTAAATGTTATAGGTGTGTGAACTCAGCAAAATATTCCAAAATAGTCCAGTAGTCCATAATAGTATTGGGTTTTCTGCTTGACTGGCAATGTCAGAAATTGTTGACCTTAGTCCCCTACACCTCAACATAACAACATGGGTTTACTTCTTATACTTTGTTTTTATACTTTTCTGCTGGATGGTTAAGACCAAGATAAAGCAAGACCTATGTAACAAAAATTGTAGCTTTTGGATCTGATAAGGTCAGTCAAATCCCCTCAGGATTTATCCTGAGACCCTATACCTCAGATTGTAGATCCTTTGTCAGTGCCAGCCATGTGGATGAGTCGCAGCCATTGTTTGGCCAATGTGCTCTCTGTGACAGCCTGAGAGAATGTTTTCTCTCCATGTG
>NW_004524659.1:5592856-5605341 GCF_000260255.1 Octodon degus
ATTCTTATGGGTTTTCCTATGAATGTGATCTGCTTCTTTTCTGTAGCAGCTTTCAGTATATTATTCTTGTGCTGAATTTCTGAGATCTTGACTGTTATATGTCTCAGTATGTTCTTTATTGGGTTGAGGTTACTTGGTGTTCTGTATGCTTTGGTTACCTGGATGTCAAATTGTTTCTTCATATTTGGGAAGTTTTCTGCTATTACTTCTGCCCATATTTTTTTAATGTCATTTGTATTGACTCCATCTTTCTCATCGACACCTATTAGTCTCACATTGTTCATCTTTGCATTGTCTTGCAAGTGATGAATTATTTTTTCCTGCATCCTAGTTGTTTTTAAGAGATCTTTTCTTACCTTTTCACTAGCTGCACCAGCGTCTTCAAGATCTGAAACTGCATCTTCACTTTCACTCAAATTGTTTTACAAGCTTGTGATTGAGATTTTAAATTCCTCTGTATCTCTTTGACTCTGTTTCATACTATTTCTTTCCTGCATTGTTCATTCAAGGAATCCATCATTTTTCTAATCTCCTCTATTTTTTTAATCAGTATCTTCTTTAGAAGCAGTTATTCGTTTACTGCAGAGTTTTTTTCAGATTGCGTTTCCTTCATGTGTTTCCGTATTTGATTCTTTGCTTCAGATGCTATGAGTTCAGAGATTTCTTTTTTATTTCAGACATTTAATTCTGCTCTTAGTTCCTCTATATCTTTCTGCTGTTGCTTATTTACTTTCGATGCTATTAATTCATACATTTCAGCAGAGCTAGTGTTCTCTTCATTTGCTCTGAGTGGGCATTGGGTTTCTCCATAGGTTTCTGCCTTTGGTTCTTTACTGCAGATGCTATTAATTCAGGAATTTCTTTTTTATTTCCGATCTGAGTTCCTCTATACCTTTCTGCAGTTGTTTCTTTATTTCAGAAGCTCTTGATTCATTGATTTCAGCTGTGTGATTCCCGATTTGTTCTGTGCTATTGTCCTCTGCACTTTGTTATGGGTGAGCTTGGGGTCTGAGATTGCATTTTGCTCCTTCTCGTTGTCATTTTGTATAGCACTGTCTTCTGACCTTTTGTGTAGAGCTTTGGTGTAGTTATAACTTTAGCACCTACTGAAATTCAGGTGCAGATCTACAAAGTTTGAATTTATCCAGCTGTGCCTGGCTTGGGTCTGGCTGCTGTGCTCAGCTCCTTTCTGCTGCCACCCTTGTGAGTGAACCTGTTGTGCCCCTCTGGCAAGATGTTCTGCTCTTGGACTAGCTGGGTGGTTCTGTCCCCTACTCTGTCTGCACGGACTGCAGCTGCAGAGTTTCACCCCAGGCCTGTATGCCAAGCCTAAGCTGAGTCTGAAGGGGATAAGAGGGAGTAGGTGTGAGGGGAAGCTGTCTTACACACTCACTGGGCCTGGGCTGGGGATGGATCTGGGGCTCCTGAGAACGCGACAGAAGTTCTCACTTATAGGGTGTGAGGGGGAGCTGCGGAGTGGTGCTGGGAGGGTCTCAAGGGCGCAGAAGAGGGTCTCACGCTGCACCTGAGTTTGGAGCAGATAGGTCCTGCAGGCGCAAGGTAGCCAGAAGCTCTCCCACACACTCGTGGGCCTGGGCTAGGGCTGGATCTTGGGGTCGACCCCAGAAGTTTGAGAAAGCCAGGAATGTGGATCATCTAAGAAAAGCTGCAAGAAGGAAGCAAAGTAGGCCTAAGAGAGAAGCCATGGGAGCTACCACCAAAAGTGTTATAGAGGTGGAGCCACAAGGAGCTTGCAGTTTGTGACAGATTGCTTCAGATGTCCCACATGGAGCTACAGGACTTAATGTTTGCCTTGCTGAATTTTGGACTTGCTTTGGTCCCAATGCTTTGTATCCTACTGTTTGTACCTTTTGGAATGGTAAATTTTTTTTGGTGCCATTGAATGTTGGGAGTGTTTAACTCTTCATTCATATAGGGACTCACAGCTAAGAGTTTGCCTTATATTTCAGGGAAGACTTGAGACTTGGACTTTTCAGCAATGCTGAAACTCTTTAGGATTTTGGCAACTCTTAGAGATGGACTAAAATGCCTGTTTCAAAAAGGGATATGTGCGCATCTTTGGTGGGGGGCAGAGGTGGAATGTTATGGTTTGTGTCTAGTTGTTCCCCCAAAACTTCATGCAGTCACTGGAGTAGGCTTCTAGAATTTGTGATTAATTCATGACCTAATGCTGTGATTGTGGGTGTGAGTAATACCCCTGCCCTGGGGTGGATAGCCTGAACATAAGGAAGGGAGAGAGGCTTAGTAACTGCTACCACTGCTCCTCCTTTTGTTCTTTGCTGTTTTTTGTTTGTTTTTTTCCTTCCATGAGCTGCTGCCCTCTGTCATGTGCAACTCTGCCTTGGAGCCAACTGAGTATGGACTGAAACCTCTACTGTGAACTAAATAAACCTTTCCGTCCCTAATTTTGGGTGTTAGGTATTTTGTCCCAGTGACAAAGAAAAAAGTAACTGAGACAGAGGCAAATCAGAGAATTTAGAGTGGGAAGGTGTGGCTGTCATCTGACCTGATCTTCTTTTTCATTTTAGATTATTTTTTAAAAAACATTGTGTGATACGTAACAATACTGTTTATTTGTGTCTTTGAGGCCAGTGGCTTTCTTCAGGTGCTTCTTGACTAACTCTTCACCTGTAACATGGGAGCCTAATGTAGAGCCACACACACATTGTGTGTGTGTGTGTGTGTGATACTTGGAATTGAATTTAGGGCCTCTGTGTGTGTATGTGTGATACTTGGAATTGAATTGAGGCCCTCGCACTTACCAGGCAGGCACTTACGCCACTGAGCTATCTCCCCTGCATGGGAGCCTAATGTACCAACTAGGGACTGGGTCTACAGTGGAGCATTGGTCATGAGTCTCCCTATGAAAGGAGTTGCTATTAGTGGAGGATCTTTTGACTGCAGTGTCTGCTGTTTCCCCTCAGATGGGTCAGATTCCCCAGTAAGGCTTCTGCTATAGCTTGCCCCTGAGTGAAAGACCGCTTTTATTCTTTCAGACAGTGCTGATTGGTTTCACAAGTCTGAGAACAGTCTAAAAACCACTGAATTGTACATTTTAAAGGGGTGTGTTGGGTTGACAGCTTGTGGTCAACTTGTAACACCCAGCTGAACTGAACCAGCATGGTGCTGGGTGTAGGTGGTCCACCTGAGGATTGTTGCTAACAACATGAAAATGGCAAGAGGAAAGAAGCTCTGAGAGAGGCTGTTGGTTCTCCTGAGGACCTTGTCATACTGACTTTCTTGATATGAACATGGCTGTTCTTGTTCAAGGAGCTTGAGACCCTTTTGTTGCTGAGAATGTCTGTGGTTCACTTTAGGGGAGTTCTGGTCCTTACTTTGAGCATCGCTTCCTGCTCCAGAGGGATGATGGTGCACTGTTCAATGTCCTGGAGAAGCTTGTCATGCTGACTTTCACTTAGCAAGACCTCAAAATACATCTCTATTGTACACAAATGATTACTCCTTTTTTATGACTAATTCCCCATTGTATAGATACAGTATGTTTTATTTATTCATTTTTTGATAAACATTTGGGTCTTGCTGTTTTAGTGTTAGAAATTCCATTTACAGGGTTGGGGCTTCAAAAAACAGTGCAGTTTGACTTGGATATTTAATCACCATCTTTCTTCCTAACTGTACTGGAAATGGTTTGTGAGTTTTCTGCTACTTTCAGCAGACCTTACATATATTGGTATTGGGTATGAGTTAGAAGTAGTGGCAGACAAGTCCTATCTAATCTTGTGGGGTTTCTATATTTGCAGGGCTTCGTTTGTATTTTCAATGTTGAAAGTAAAAATCTTGATCCTTACACATATGCTCTACCACTAAGCTATAGTTCAGGTCTTTAAATTTTATTTTGAGCCTGCGTCTCTTAAGTCACCTGGATTTGAATTTGGTCTTATCTAAGCTTCCTGAGTAGTTAGTATTGCAGGTGTGTGCCATCATATGCATGTCTCATCTTGTCATCTATAAAATAAAGCTAAATAAGTAGACTAAGCTCAGTGTTCCCTAAGCGGGGATGGGCCTCCTTTCACTATTCTGCAGGACATGGGAAGTAGCATGGTGCCGACAGCACATAGGCCCAGGGTTGGGCAACACACAATTGGTCTGGCAAATGACCTTCATTTTCTTGGTCTGTTAAAACCAAGAAAAACAGAACACAGTCCTTTGATAGGTGTACCTTAGGATAGATAGTCTGTTAGACCTGTGTCAAGAAGGAGACCTGAATTAACAGCTCAATTGAAGAAAAATACTTCTCAAATTATTCTTTTAACAATTTTACAGATTACTGCAGTTTTTAAACCCTGATCCTTTGAGAGCTGGTGGAATCTCTGATCTACAGCAGGTACTACAGGCCCTATAAAAGTTAAATAGTACAGAAAACTCTTTATACTTAAAATCCTTCTTCCTTCCAGTCTTGATATTAGAAGATAAACTCCTTAGGTTGGCAACTTTGTCTAAAGACATTCTTTAAAAATTATCTAGTGTTGTATTGCATGGGAAAATATTTTTTATTTGGTTAAATGATCTCATATTGGTACTTTTGGTGTTTTTCAGGAACCATATATACCTAAGATTTTGCATGGAAAGCTTGTATTTCTTCTGTTTAAAGTCCTCTGTGCTAATGGCTGAGGGCAGATACTTGTTCTTTAATGCCTGTATTACTTAGTTGCAGAAGCTGAAGTCAGGCACAAAGCAGCCTGACATAGTCCTCCGGAGCAAGATTGAACCCTGCCTAACCATTGACAGTTCACCACTATCTGAAGACCTGAAAAAGGTGACCATGCTCTTATATATAAACTCATGAAGAAATACTGATATTTTCTAATATAGCAGTGTGTGTTGCTGAAGATTGAATCCAGGACCTTGTGTGTACTAGGCCAGTGCTGTACCACTTAGCCACACTATAGATTTTTCTTTATATAAACAGTTCTAAGATTGTGTTGTATAGTTTATTTGTTTTTTTGAAATTCTCCTAAGTTTTTATTACTACTTTATTTATTTATTTATTTATTTATGGAACCAGGGATCACACTCACAAAATTGTGCTTGCCAGGCAGATGCTTATGCTGCTGAGCTATTATTTATTCTTAAGTACAGGTTAATATCTTATAAATACATAATTCTTTTGTGGAGAAGCTGTTGTATCTCCATAAACCTTCTTCTGAAATAAGTTTGAAACAGAGCCACAGAAGAAGCAACAGGTTGCCAAGGCAACTATGATATAATTCTTAACCATTCTTTCCAAATTTGCTTCATAGATTTCTGGTTTCACTTGGTGAATTGACTGTAAATCTTATCTGTTTCTTTCCTGACTAGAAAAAGGTTAAAACTGTTTTTTAAAGATAGGAAGATAAAAAGCGTAAGGGTGAGCAAAAAGTCTTAAGGGGAAAGAGATTTCTATAGGTTTTTTAAAAACGAAACAGCAGTCATTGTGTTGTTCGACAGAAGACATTGGAAGATTTCCTGGAAAAGTTGATGGCCCTAGAGGAGTAACCTTGAAGGATGCTGTGTATGGTTTAATTATGAAATGTCCCTCAAAGATGCTTGTACTGAGGTCTTAGTACACTATGCAGTAGTGTTCAGATTGAACACTAGAGAGGTGACTGAGCTTCTTCAGTGAGATCATAATTTTATGGCATTATTGGGAGATGAATGATGGAAACAGGAGGTGGGGCTTAAGTGAAAGGAGTAGATCATGGTGGGAGTGACCTTGAGGACTATGTTTGGTCCTCAGTCTATCCTCTCTTGCTTTTTCCATTTTTCTCTCCTGCCTAGCTGCCATGAGAAGAGCACTTTGGCTCCACCATGCCCTTCCACCTCACCTCAGGCTCATAGTAGTGGAACCAGTCAATTATGAACTGAAACCTCTGAAACTGAGCTAAGATGAGTCTTTCCTCTTTAAGTGATTTTCTTAGGAATTTGGTTATAGTGATAAAAAGCTAATACAGATACTGGTTAAAATTCCCTAGTAAACGTACCTGGTGCCTTGTGTTCCAGCAGTGATGTGACATTTACACAGTTGCAGGTTTACCTGTCCATAAAACTTCTTGTCAGGTTTCAGTGTTTTTAATATGAACGAACATCAGGAATCACAGACATGTGAAGAAAGACTTTGCATTAAAAAACAACAACAACAACATGCAGGATGTGGTGGTGCTCACATATAATCCTAGCACTTGGGAGGCTGAGACAGAAGGATTGCCATGAGTTTGAGGCCAGCCTGTGCTACACAGTGAGTTTAAAGCCAGTCTGTACTACATATAGAAACCCTGTCTCAAAAATGAATGAATGAGACCAGAACAAATTCTGAAGGAAACAAACAATGCAGGAATAGGAAAAAAATGTTAGAAAATAAGTGTTGCCAGTACAGTCACAAGTACCTGTAGTCCCAGGTACATGCTACTTGGGAAGCAGACACAAGATTGCAAGTTTGTCTACTCTGGGCAGCTTAGTGGCTTAGCAAGAGCCTATCCTAAAAACTAAAAGGTACCATGTGATACAGCTCAGTATGAAGACCCTGAGTTTAATCCCCAATACTGTTCCTAGCCTCCCCCACCCCAATCTCAGTGTTCAGAGGTGGTCCTGTATTCATTTAACAATAACAAATGTAAGCCAGGTTTGGTGGCCCGTGCCCATATTCCCAGCACTAAGGAGGCTGAAGAGGTGGGCAATCATGAGTTTGAGGTCAACTTGCACTACATAATGAGAGCTTATTTTTTTAAAAAACCCCAAAACCTGGTGACAATTACAACATATACTATGTTGTAACTTTCTTTTTCAATAGAGAAAAGCAGAAAATAAAAAGTTCAAAATGATATAGAAGCTTTAAACAATGACATGTTTTTAAAAATTACAGGTATGAGATATAAAATAGAAGTTCACAGAAAATAGAAAGCATAGATGGAAAAGGAAAAATGAATTTGTGGCTCCACTTGAGATTCAGTATTTGAAAAAGAAATTTCTAGAAAGACTTAAGGGAAATAGTAGCTAATTCTCTAGGGAGTGTCATGTGAACATTTTGTGGACCTAATGGATATGCTGAATTTATACCACCACAGTCTGTACCTGAAGACAGCATAGCTGATGAACAGATATTAAATACATGGCTGTGAAGCATCTAATCTCAGGGCTTTGGAGACCTGGAAACTTCTCAAGGAAAAGTCAGTTTCACCATGAGTCTAGAAGCCAGCCTGGTCTCCCCAGCGACCTCTGAGCAGCGTGGAATTTTGCACTCTAAAGAGAAGCTATTTTAGCTTTCAGGTTCAGACTTACAAACCAGTGAAATGTGAGAGTATAATAAAGATATTTTTACTTAAGTAGAGTCTCTCAAAAAAGGACCTTCCTTGTGCCTTTTGTGAAGAAGCTACAGAAATATCTTCTTCACAAAACAAAGCATACCAGGGAAGACTACAGAGGTTGCAGACAGAGGAAGCTCCTGGGTAAACAGCAGATTAAGCTGTGTCATTCCAGCCAAAGTTCAGGATTCTGTGGAGGAAGATGTCAGAGATGGTGTGAGGATAAGCTCACCCTTTTGGAAAATATGAATTTGTGATTGGAGAACTCTGTTGGAACATTTGGGTTTTAGTGGTAGTAACAGAAAAATAAGCAAAATGTTTTTAACAAAGCTTTACAAGTGAGGCTGTTAGATTGGCAGATTATTAGAAGTATAAACAAAGTATCATCTGATCAGTGGACTACCTATTGGACCTTTATATTTTGGGGTCCAGAAAACTAGTCATAAAATAAGAGTTTGGTGTGGAGAAAAGATTCCTGGGACTTACCAGGTTGGTATTAGAACCTCTTTGTTACATACTGATAATTGGAGTAAAGGGAGCAGGGAGTGGAACTTTTATCTTTTCTACTTTCCAGTAACTTTGGTTGTTGACTTATTTTTTTGTAGGCTCTTCAGAGAAAGAAGTTCCCAGGACCTAGCTACACTGAATCTTACTCTTGGCCTCCCATAGCACGAGGCTGTGATGTGGTTGTCATTTCCCACTGTGGAAAGGACCCTTTGTTGTACCTTCCACCATTGCTTACCATGTTACAAATGGGGGGCTGCTATAAGTCATTGCCAAGTAGAAATGGAGTAAGTTGACAGTTTTATTTCACAATAAATGGATTAAATATTTGTTTTAAAATTATATACCTGTGCCTTGGTAAATTCAGGTTATATTACTTGGCTTGGTTTCCAGACTGCCAGAACAAAAGCTGTTTTAAGAGAATGTTAGCCTCTCTCTTCTCCTGGCCACCAGTCTTTATCCTGAGCCCCATTTGTGGGCCACTGGCAGGGTAAAAGAGTTCTGCTTTTTAGAGATGAACATAGAATTTATGTAATGATGTCACTGGCCTTAATTCATGTAACTGTCATGGTAGCCGTATAGGCAGGTAGTCTTATCCTCATTTTATTTTATTATTTTGTAAGAGTAGGAAGAATTTATTGAGAAAAAGAAAGCTTCTGTCTGAGAAGGGAGAGAAGGGGTCAATAAAGTGGTTTGCTCACCAACCCTGCTTCTTAAGGGTGGTTCTTGAGCAGAGTCATGAGGTGAGGCAGCCTAAGGTAGGACAGAACTATAACTAGTCAATATTATAAGTATTGTCACTTAGGTAATAATTGAGCTAATGAGATGGGACAACACTGTGGTCAGCCAAGAAACACACAACAAGTATAGTCACTTGGGGAATATTAATTAAATGGGAGATCAAATAGAGAAACAAGTTACATAGCATGCGCACATGGGCAAAGACTTAACTGGAAAGGGTGGGTTAAGGAAGTTTGGTTCTTCACTCCAAGATGATTGATGCCTACTTAGAATATCAATCACTGCTGTTCATCCCTAGGGAAAGTATAGGGGTGAGTAGTTCTGCTTTTTCTTGAAGCATGGCAGTCAGGGACTGTGCCTTCAGCCAAAACAACAGTCTTCTGCATTGGCCTTTTGAGGAACCAGCCCTGCCCATAATATTCCTACTTAACTTAGCTATCTATAATATTCTGAAGAAGTACCCCTAATTGCTATGAGGGCAAGGATAAAAGATGGATCTGGCTCCTTCCAGCTGAAGAGAGTCTTAGTTGTGATTGGCAGTCAGAGAAACTCCACAGGCATTTGTCTAAAGCCCCTCAATAGGTTCTTGAGTGGTTGTACAACTTTCAGTCTGGAGGAAACAAGGCCACAGAAAAATTTATGTATGGGTCAAATAATAAAATCAACAGGATAATTGCAAATATAGCCAACAAAGATTTCCATCAGGAGGAGCCAGTAATAACGTTCCATAAAGAGGATAAGGATAAAGTCCTGGGGATTTAAAAATGTAACATCATTACCTTGTTGTCTAATATCTTGAACAGCTGTTGAGATATTAGTAGGAAGATCAGGCATGTACATACAACATTCAGCTTTTATAATTGCACAAGTTAGAATGTCTTGGGCTACTGTTAGAATGTCTGATGTCATCTGATTTTTGGAGAACAGCTTGCCTCATTAATTTTACTTGCTCGTTCAGAAGAAAGAGATTAGTAGAGTGTTGTTTAAGGCCTGCTGAGTACAGTTACATAAGGCCTTGATTGTTGCATGATGTACTCTAACCCTAAGGAAGGGATAAAGATAGAAGCTAAATGATACCAGTGAGACACATTTTAAGACCATTGATGTCTTCTATCCATTTTAAGCATGAGAAAATTCAGTTTGTAAAAATTTGTTGGGATGAATTTTAACAACTTGACAACTTAATTCTTGACAAGAGTTAGAAGTGGGATTAGAAGTTGATTTTTGGTTGTCTTTGCTGCATATTCCATAAATTACTTTATAGTACTGCACAGTGTTTCATAATCCTACTTTTTCCATGTGTAAGAATCTGAAAATAACTGAAAAGATAATAGAAGCAAAATGGGAAATGAGGACCAGATGGTAGTGGGTAGTGACATCCGCTTTGGCTCTCAGGAGAACTGATAGATATAAAACCTCCATCCTAGGTCCTCCTGGCACAAAGGATGCATTACGTGCATGGTTTCACCATACATCACATCGAGAGGAGAAACATAGCTATAGGAAAACATACCTAGAGTTGCATTTAGAAAATATCATTTTTCTAATTGTGTTATACCCTTGATGTTTCCTTTTGAAATTTGCTCTAGTTAATCTATTGACTTAATCAAATTAA
This sequence comes from Octodon degus, assembly GCF_000260255.1. Lineage (NCBI taxonomy): Eukaryota > Metazoa > Chordata > Mammalia > Rodentia > Octodontidae > Octodon > Octodon degus. Next base: position 5,603,036 of record NW_004524659.1, read on the forward strand.
ATGAATGCATCTGTACTCCTTAAATTAGCAGTATAGATGAAATTTGATGAGATGCAATTTGTATGGCAGTGGAACCCTGGCTAGGCATAGAGAAGAATGTCAGGCCTTGGCCTTTGTATCTCCTTGACCAATTCCATTTCGCCACGGTTAGCCTGCTTTCAGGCCTGTGGCTGACACTCAGTGGAACTGCCTGAAGGAAAGAAGAGGTTTGGCTTATGTTCAGTGACTAGAAAGCATGTGTTCATGAGGGTGTCTGGCATGTAGCAGTGGGCTAGTGGAGGGCAGGGTTCAGAAGGTAATTTGCTGAAGAAGAAAGGTGTTCGCCTTTTAGGGCCCCTTTTAGGAAGCAGTGAGTTGATCATCATGCCTAAGAATGGGAAACCTAGATTCAAGTCCTGTTGTTACCATGTAGTAGTTGTGAGCCCCGGGCAACTGATTTCTGTATGCCTTAGACTCCTCATCTGTGAAATGGGTTCTACTGTGTAAGAGTATTTTATAACATAAATTACTTAATATTTGTAAGGTACTTAGTTTAAGTCCTAGAAAAACCTAGCTCATCAATGTATCTAAATCAATCTTACTGAAATTATACTTTTCCACTTTTATAACAGTAGCAAAAATTTAATATAATGCTTTTTCTATACAAGAAGTTACCCTAGAGGCTTAACATATGAGGTGGATCAAAAAATACAGTGTTTTTAGACTTTAAAAAATTTATTACAGTAAAAGATAAATTGCCATTAATCCCCCTCAAAATACTCCTTCCTTTGAACAGACTTACCCCATTGTTCTCACCACTTTCTGAAGTAGTTCTGAAAGTCCTCTTTTGTATCTTTAATTGCACTGTCTTGGCTGCCTTAATGTCCTGAATAGATTCAAAACATTTGTTTTCTGTGGCCATTTTGACTTTGGAAAAGAGCTAGTGGTTGCTCCATGCCAGATTTGATAGAGAAGGACACACCATAATGTTTCTGTAGGGCTGCCTTTCTGTCGCATGGCACTTAACAGTGACATATTTTTAATCACACCTTGTAAAGACATGAAAAAAGACTTCCAGAACTGCTTCAGAAAGTGGTTGGGTTAGTGGGATAAGTATGCTTGAAATGAGGGGGAGTATTTTAAGTTTGACTGATGGTATTTTGTCTTTTACTGTAATAAATTTTAAAAATTTAAACATTTACTGTAGTTTTCAATTTGATTCCTAAACACTGTCCATAATTATGTGAATTTGTCTTTGCAGCCTCTTGTAATAATTGTGTGCCCTGGGTGGAAAAAGGCCCAATTAACTTTTGAATTATTGGGAGACTACAGCATGTCCTCCAGGCCTCTTCATCCTATGTTCTTAACAATTGGACTTCACAAAGATGAAGCCAAAAATATGAAGCTTCCGAGGGGATGTAAGCATGCTTTCCTAGTTGTTTGAATTCCCTGTAGAAGACAGCAGAATCCTGGGATTGCAGATGATGTAGCATGTATGGTGCTGCAGCTGGTGATCACTAGTCCAGAACTTCCTTGTCAGTTACATGGAAGTATTGATGATGAAAATTCAATCTGGACCTGTATCTATTTCATGGATAAAACTCCATGATTTGATTTGGTTGCCAGTTTTCTGCTGACCACTCGTTGGTTGTTAGATGCTGGACATGCAGTGTTGCATGTACTCCTGCCTTCTAGGAGTACAGAACTGGCAAGGACCCAGGGATTAGAGGTCGAGGTTGGGGTTGGGGATTGCCTCATCTACCAGAGCAGACAGACAACTTCTAAAAAGTATATGATATCTCAGCAAAGGAAATGTTGGAAATCCTTTGGAAAATCTGAACTGTTCATTGCTTTTTATTTTAAAATGTAGGTGATGTGATAGTCACAACACCACATAGCCTCCTGAGACTTCTTGCATACCAGAGCTTGTTATTTCTTAGAGTCTGTCACCTGGTTTTGGATGAGGTGGACATACTACTTTCTGAAGCTAATGAACAAGTAAGTACAACATTGATTTGGATTCATTACTATTCAGAATATATATTTTACCAATATATTAACTGTTTCCAGGAATTAGTGAAGTCTCTAGTTCAGAGTAAATGGGTTGATATCAAAAAAGGTTTTTTCTTTTAATTTCTTCCAAATGTTCACTTTCTCTTTTAAGAGCAAAAATTCTTTCCCAAGAAGATTTCAGAAATATTTAATTAATACTTTTCTGATTATAGAAACATTTTTGTTTTTAAGAACTTGAGAAATAGAGACAAACATTTGGAAAAAAAAATCCCAACACTGATAATCTTATACTCAGAGGTAATCACTTTCTTTTT
>NW_004524659.1:5605441-5606837 GCF_000260255.1 Octodon degus
ACAAAAATTTTTTTAAAATATATTTAAAAAGGAATAAAGAATTATATATGTTTACACATAAGTCCAGAAATCTAACCATATACAACATTGTAGCAGGACAGTTCTGCAACACTCCTTTTCCTATCTCCTGCCTTCATTCACCACCCCCTTCCTTTTTGAACAATCATCTACCCAAGAGACAGCACAGCTGCAACCATGGTATCATGACAAGCAGCATGTATTCAGAACACCAGAATGACAGGAACTCCAAGCGTGAACCTACTATTACAAATTGCCATCTTCAGGGCAGTTGCTTAGTTCACAGTATATATAGTTAGGGTGAGAATCCTTCCATTTAACTGCTAGATTCGAAAATCTGCAGATTCTCAGGATCATTGCCTTACCCATCTTGTACATATACATGTATGGTTTGCCTCTGTCATGTTTCCTAGCTCTTCTCCTTGCTCTTTCTTTATTGTCTAGTCCTCAAGTTCTTGCATTCCTTTTAATTGTATTATATCTTTCTATTTGCATTTCTTCTTTTGAGTTCTTATAGTAAGGAAATTATACAATATTTACACATGTGTGTCTGGTTTATTTCACTTATGAGTATATCTTCAAGTGGCATCCACTTAAATATAAACGCTTCGAGTTTATCATTCTTTATAGCTGAGTAATACTCCATTATACAAAAATACCACATCTTTTTCATCCATTCCTCAGGTGGTGGGGATCTTGGTTGTTTCCAAGATTTGGCTATCACAATTTGTGCTGCTATAAACATAAGCACACATATATTACTATGATATGATGTTTTCAGATCCTCAGGGAAAATTCCCAGTAGGGGAATAGCTGGATTAAATGGGATTTCCAGTCCAAGTTTTCTAAGGAATCTCTACACTGATTTCCATAACGGTCGTACCAGTCTACATTCCTACCAGCAGTGGAGAAGGGTTCCTTTTTCCCCACATCCTCTCCAACATTTGTTGTTGGGTGATTTTATGATAGCCATTCTTTCTGGCGTGAGAAGATATCTCATTGTTGTTTTAATTTGCATTTCACGGATGGCTAGTGATGTGGTACATTTTTTCATATATTCACTTCTTTAATTTCATCCTGTGAGAAGTATGTGTTCATCTTGGATGCCATTTCTGGACTAGGTCTTTAAATTTTGGGGCCCTAGTGTTTTTTAGTTATTTATAAATTCTAGAGAGCAGACCTTTGTCTGAGTACTTATTTGTCAATATTTTTCAAAATTTGTAGGTTGTTCTCTTGTTGCATAGGTCCTGCTTTACCTTGGTCTTAACCATCCAGTAGAAAAGTATGAAGACAAAATATAGGAAATAAAATCATGCTGTTAAGTTGAGCTGTGGGGGACTCAGGTCAATAATTTCTGACATTGCCAGTTAAACAGAAG
>NW_004524659.1:5611578-5616765 GCF_000260255.1 Octodon degus
TTCCACAAAAAAAAAAATTTTAAAAAAAATTTATATTAAAAAAAAAATTCTTGTGTGTTTGGGTAGGGCTGCCACATTCCTGCCAATAGAAGGCCCTGCCTGGCTTTCTATCCCAGACTGATGGTTACACAAGGGAGATCTCATGAGTGTAGTTTGTAGTTCTTTGATTTCTTAAGTTAAACATTTAATTCATATTGATCACTCTGTTTTCTATGATTTATTTCCTTTTTTTTAATTGGCAGTCATTTTTCCTAATTAATTTTTAAAGTTTTAAATGTGAGTACTTTAACCTTTTGTTAAATGCATAACACAAAATTACCAAGATATTTTAATATTTTAATCCTTCTTATAGTGGTGTTTTATGATGTTTATTGACTGTAAGTATTTTCTTTTAGTTGTTCCCTTTTATTTTCAGAAAGGCTTTCCCCATTCTGAAAACAGAAAATAGGCAATTCTTTGTATTTTGTGTTGTCAACCAATTCTTACTCTCCTTTTCAAATAAATATGGAATTTGTGCTACTTTTTTTAGGTGTTTGCTATATTAGATAACTTCAAGAAAAATGTTAAAATGGAAGAAAGGGAGTGTGCACCACGTCAGATCATTGCAGTTGGCATTCACTGGAATAAACACGTAGAGCGCCTGATGAGAGAGTTCATGAGTGATCCCTATGTTGTGATCACAGCCCCAGAGGAGGCTGCTCTCTATGGGAACGTCCAACAGGTGATGAGTGGGGTGCAGCTGATGAGCACAAGCAAGTTACCTGTATTTCTGTAACTTAGCTATGAAAAGTGAAACTGCAGCACTCTGAATATGTGTCACCTTGTGTCTGTTGCCAGGTGGTACATCTTTGCCTAGAATGTGAAAAAACCTCTACTTTACTCCAGATTCTTGATTTTGTTCCCAGTCGGGCACAAAAAACCTTGATCTTCACCTGCTCTGTAGCTGAAACAGAAATGGTGGCTAAGGTGAGCCCATCTACCTGTAAAGACGTTTTTACTGTAAGTTTAACAGTAAAAGGTTTCAATGATCAGAAAATTACTAAAGTGATTGTTTCCCAAGTTTCACATCAGTCAGAAGAGGAGGCAGGCTGTGGGTTCCTCAGATGTGCTGAGAGCAGGAGGCCAGGTCCTTGGAGAGGAGCCTTAGATGGGCCCAGCTTTTCTTGAGAGGCAGTTTGCCCAAGGAGCAGTGCTGGGTGGCCTTGTTACTGTGGAGTGTGAAAGTATGTGTACAGAAGTGTGCACATCGTCTGTCTTCTAGCTAAGAAGATTGGGAAGATAACAGTAAAATACTATCCTGAGCCAGAATAGCAAAGAAAATTGGCTAAAAACTTAGGTTTTACTTTTAATTTTGTATCCATTAATGCTAACATAGAGCCAAAGCCAAATCTAAAATAAAAGAATCTGTAATGCATCTTTTTTTTTTCTTCAAGAGTGACCTGGAAAAAAGATACAAATATAATGTCCTCATTCACAGTACTGCCTTATATTTGACATATATCTACTTATACAAACTATACATAGGTATGTGCACACATACCTATGTATTTTACTTTGTGTATGTTACTTTAAAAGGTAGAGAAAGTTTTTAGCAAAATGCTCATTTCATTAAGCATATTGCTAAATAAAACTTACAGAACTTTGGAAATGAATTTAAATTTATGGTCATTTTATTCTTAAGAACGACTGAGTCCATGAGATAATGCTTTCCCAGAAAATTTAAAGTCATTCCTTGGGCGTGGTATTAAGCATCTGTAATCCTAGCGCTTGTAGGCTGAGCCAGCAGCATCTCTGAATTCAAGGCCAGCCTGGGTTACATAGTGAGACCCTGTCTGAAACAATAAAGTCATTTATATTAATAATTACTCATGGAATAGTTGGCTTTAAGCTTTTTCTTCCCTATTGTGAACTTCTTTGGGTTTTATCTCCAGGTAGTAGAAAGCAATTCAATATTTTGCTTGAAAATGCATAAAGAAATGGCTTTTGACTTAAAAAGTGTTTTAGAACAGTGGAAGAAGTTAAGTTCTGGCTCTGACATTGTCTTAGGTAAGTGTTTTAATTTATACTTAGATTTACACAAGGCTGAGCTAAAAAGAACTATGTCTTCATTTGTATATCACCAGAATTCTCATTATTTCTCAAAATTTATCAGTTATATTAATTTCATAATGAAATTAATTTGCAATCTCAACACTGTAGGCACAACTGGTAGTCTGGCTGCTCTCCCTGGTGTTATAGCTGGAGGATCACTGTGTCTATCTAAAGTCTGTATGTATGTAGCCCACAGAGTCTATATCTGTGCACCCCCATTGCCTACAGTGAATCATGGTTCTAATATTAGAGATACAAGGCCAAAATGTAGAAAATAAGTGAAAATATATAGGTGGTCTGTTTTGTTATTCAAAAGCATTTTCATCCTGAAGGAAGGCCATTTTTTCTCTGGAATTTAATTACTGGGCTGTAGCGTTTTTTGAGAAAAGGGGCTGAGGGAGAAGTTCCTTTGCATCTAAACAGTAAAATGTAGAGGTGGGGGCATAATGATACAGCACTTCCTTTGAGTGCCATGGTTTCCTTTGCCAGCACAAAATATAAAATGCAGTGCATCATGATTATTGTAACTACTCATTAAAGGGGGTGCCAAAAACTCCCACTCATGGAAACTGGTCAAAATCCTTTCCTCCAGCCTTAACTGATGACTGCATACCACTCCTGGCCATCACTGATGCCACACGTGTGATTCACTTCAGCTTTCCTTCTTCGCCAAAATTTTTCGGTGGACGCCTATATTGCATGTCTGATCACTTTGAGAGTTTAATTGAACAGGTTTGATCTTTGTTTGTTACCTTCAGTGTTTCACTGTCATTTTCTGTGTAGTACCAAATTCAGAACACATTAAAGTTTCATTGAGACTGGAATAGATGCTGACTTCTTTTGTTCACCCCAATTTAAGGGTTCTTCTACAGAGCAGGAAGATAAAAGACCTAAGTCTGTATTGTTGCTGACGGAGAAAAATGCAAGCCAGGCAGTTGGTGTTCTACGCTACTTGGAGCGAGCAGATGCCAGAATTCCATTGGAGCTATATGAGTTTACTGCAGGTGTCCTGGAAGCCAAGGAAGATACGAAGGCCAAACAACCTCTTTGTTCCTATCTTAAAGCTTTTGGATTTTGCAAGTAAGCCCATATTCTTTTTAAATTGAGGTATAATGTGGTAAAGTATACACATAATTTTCCAGCTCAATGAAGCATCACATCTGTGTATCCTTGTAAACCACCACTCAGCTCTCTAGGAGCACACAGAGATTCCTGTGTACTCTTCCTGACATGCCGTGTCCAGAAGTAATTACCCTCTGTCACAGTCAATAATAATGTTTTATTCCTTTTCCCTCCAAATTTTTGTTAATATGTCTTAACTGTATATGTTAACAGGGTGTGCTGTGCTATTTACTGCATATAGTTTACTGATAAAATCCAAACTTTTTTCCTCCCCACTCCTACACCTAACTCCCTCACTCAATCACTGATGTACTTTCAAGTTCAATTTTTTTAGCTTCCACATATGAAAGAGAACATTAAATACTAGTAGTTCTGTATTTCACTAAACATAATGTCTTCTAGATGCCTCCATTTTGATAGAGATAATAAGATTTTATTTTTGTGTATGGCTGAATAGTACACCATTGTATGTGCAAGTCACATTTTATCCATTTATTTGTTGATGGGCACCCAGGCTGATCTCATATTTTACACTTTTGCTCATTTTTTAACAAATAGTGAAATTATAGTGTATTCATGTTTCTTTTAGCCTAATATCTGAAATACACCTATGTTGTATCTGTTTTATTTATTTTGTAGATGTAACTCATTATATGAATATATCACAAAATATGTATCACTGTCCTGTCTCCCATACAAGTATTAACCAGGCCCAACTCTGCTTAGCTTCCAAGATCAGACCAGATTGAGCACATTCAGGGTGGTATGGCTGTAGACCCACTCTCCTGTTGATAGTTATCCATAATGCTAAAATTCCAAGTGCTTTGAAATCCAAAACTTTTTGACTGTTAGCATGCATGTATAGTCCGAGGTATGTGGCAGGATTTGCCTTTTTGCATATAGGTATCTGTTCCATCAACCGAGTGGTCAGATATGTGGTCTGTTTTGGAAGTCTGCTTTTGCTGTATTGTTCCATTTATCTCTTCTACCAACACTGTGCTTTAAGCATTATAGCTTTATAGTGAGTCTTGTGATCTGGCGTATACGCCCTCTAACTTTGCCTCTGTGTGAGATTGTTTTGGTTATTTAAAATCTTTTGCCAGGCCCAGGGTGACAGCTCAGTAGAATAAGTGGTTGCCTGGCAAATGTATGGTCCCAAGTTCACTCCCTGGTACTGAAAGAAAAAAAAAATGCTATAGAATAAACCTTAATTTCTCCAAAGATTCTATACTGGCATTTTGATAAGAAACTACATTGATACTGTAGATCAGTATTTTAGGGCATGATACCTGAACAGTCATGGTGGCCCTTGAGACACTACTTGGTAAATGGACAGCAAGTATGTAGGTGTCTGGTAACATCTACTGAATTAAATTTATTATTTTTTATAAGTTGTTAATAATTTTTAATGTATTTAGTACAGGGTCTCACTACACAGCTCGGACTTCTAGTGATCCTCCTGTTTTTAGCCTCCCAAGTGCTGGGATTACAGGTGCATGCCACCACGCCCAGTCTCAGTTGTCATCTCAGCATGCCCCGGGGGTGGGGCTGGCATGGCAAGCTGGGGATGGAATCCCAGCTCCTGTGTCTGCCTAAGCAGGTGCTTTAATCTGCTGAGCTATCTGTCTGGCCCTGGATTAAATTTTAAGATAACTATTGATGTTAATTATTTTTCATGATACATTAAATAGCTTATTGACAGCAATTTTATTTAAGCTTTTAAGTAGAATATTGTAGGCCAGGGACATTGCTCAATGGCACAGTGCCTGCCTGGCAAGTGCCTACCCGGCAAGTGCAAGGTCCTAAGTTTGATTCCTGGTACCCACAATAATTAAAGAAAGAAAAGAAAGAAAGCCAGCCAGCAAGCCATAGTGGCACACACCTGTAATCCTAGCACTTGGAAGGCTGATGCAGGGAAGATTGTGAGTTCAGAGCAGACCTGGGCTGTGTATCAAGTTCAAGGCCAGCCTGGAA
>NW_004524659.1:5616893-5618368 GCF_000260255.1 Octodon degus
GGGAAGCAGACAAAGAAAAGAGAGAATGAGAGAAAGACAGCAAAAGAGAAAAAAGAAAAAAAAAAGAGAACCTCATTCATGAACTTGGTTTTTTCCCCCCAAGATTCTGGTCTCAAATTAAGTTGGAAGAAAACTGAATCAAATTGAATGGTTAGGTTCAGTGTTGTCCTATTCAAGAACTTTGAGTTGGTTCTTGTCCAGTTCGGTTTATAGACAAAATTGTGGAGAAAATTGAGTTTGTGAACTGAGTTATCACTCTGTGTGTGTGTGTGTGTGTGTGTGTGTGTGTGTGTGTGTGTTTAAAATTTTTTTGAATGTCAACATTTTTTAATATTAACTTTTAAAACTGAAACTTTAACTGTTTCTCAGTTTGGATATAACATATTTAAGGAGTGGCTTCTAGTTCAGAGGTTAATTGGCCTATGTTTTGGATTATGATGATACTATATCATTGAGTCTTTATTTTTGAAACATATTTTGTTAATTCACATAACCGTTTTCCACTTATTTGTATACTTATATATTGTTAGTGTCCCATGAAGTATTTGATGTGATTAAGATGTTTGGAATAATTTGATGTGATTAAGTTGTTTAATTTCAGCTGCAGTAAGTTTTGAAGAATGTTTCACAATTCACATTAGCTATTACTTTTTTTCCTGGCTTCACAAACAACTCAGTGAGAGCCCTTGTCTAGCATGTTTGAGGCTACACATAACCAACATTACCACAGCAACAAACCTCTTTCTTTTTCAGAGACAAAAGGTTCTGTCCTGACCGTCATTATATCAATCTGGAAACGGATATGCCAAGGAAATTATCCAACCAAGCCCTACCAGTGTTTGGATATATCAAAGTAAGTTCTGTGAAGATGCTTTTGTCCAGGGGTTAATGGTCATTTTAATAAAAAAAAATTTAAGAATAATTTTGGTATAATTTCCAGTAATCAATATACTATCATTAATGGGGTAACAGGAATGGTTCTGTTAAGATGCTTTTGTCCAGTGGCTAATGGTCATTTTATTTTATTTTTTTAAAATTTATTTTATTTGTGTGTGTGTGTGTGTGTGTGTGTGTGTGTGGCCAGCTCAGCCTGCCTGGGGGCGGGGCTGGCTGGCATGTGGTGCTGGGGGATTGAACCGCGGTCCATGTGCTTTGCGAAGCTTGTTCTAAGTAGGTGCTTTAGACCACTGAGCCATCTCACCAGCCCAAATAGAAAGAGTCAGGACGGGGCCACGAACCAGCGACCTCGCGCTCCAGAGCCCGGCGCGGAGACTGCCGCGCTAGGTCGCCGCCTTGGTCATTTTAATAAATAAATTGTTTCCATAATTTTATTGAGAAACAAATAGCAGTGAGACAGTTTCAAACCAAATTGGTAGGACAGTTTCAATAATTAACACATTGCATACATTCTTCCTAGTGGTTAATTGCTGTACAAGATGCGGACTTGATATCCTGTTTACAAACACCAAGAACAA
>NW_004524659.1:5625548-5635916 GCF_000260255.1 Octodon degus
CAGTGTTTTTTTCAGATTGGGTTTCCTCCCTATGTTTCTGTAGTTGATTCTCTACTTCAGATGCTATGAGTTCTGAGAATTCTTTTTTTATTTCAGAAAATAATTTCACTCTGAGTTCCTCTACAAGTTTCTGCTGTTGCTTATTTACTATCGATGCTGCTAATTCATACATTTGAGCTGATCTAGTGTCCTCTGCACTTGTTCTGGGTGGCCATTGGGTTTCCTCCATATGTTTCTGCATTTGATTCTTTACTGCAGATGTTACTATTTTAGGAATTTCTTTTTTCATTTCCAATCTGAGTTCCTGTATACCTTTCTGCAGCTGTTTCTTTATTTCAGAAACTGTTGATTCATTGCTTTCAGCTGTGTGATTCCCAATTTGTTCTGTGTTAGTGTCCTCTGCACTTGTTATGGGTGTGCTTGGGTTCTGAGATTGCATTTTGCTCCTTCTGGTTGTCATTTTGTGTAGCACTGTCTTCTGACCTTTGTTGTAGATCTTTGTTGCAGTTATAGCCTTAGCACCTACTGAAGTTCAGGTGTATCTACAAAGTTTGGTTTTATCCAGCTGTGTCTGGCTTGGGTCTGGCTGCTCTGCTCATTTCCTTCCTTCTGCTTCCCTTGGGGGTGAACCTGTTGTGCCCTTCTGGCAAAATGTTCTGCTCTTGGACTAGCTGGGTTTTTCTGTCCCCTACACTCTCTGCAGGGATTGCAGCTGAAGGGTTTCACCCCAGGCCTTTATGCCAGGCCTGAGCTGAGTCTGAAGGGGACAAAGTGGAGTAGTGGGGAGAGGCAGCTCTCCCACACACTCACCTGGCCTGGGCTAGAACTGGATCTGGGGGTTCCCAGAACGCGACAGAAATTCCTACTCTGTGAGCAGGGTTTCAGGGGGTACTGTAGAGTGATAGGGGGTGTCCCAAGAGGGTGAAAGAGGGTGTCACCAATGCTGCACCTGGGCTGGGACCAGTAGATCATGCCAGCACAGGGTAGCCAGAAGCTCTCCCACACACTCACTGGGCCTGGGCTAGTACTGGATCTGGTGGTTCCCAGAAAGTTTCAGAAATTCCTACTGGGCGGCCGGGGTAGGGGATGTGCTGAGGAGTGGTTGGGGCATTCCAAGGAGGTGGAATAGGGTCTTACCCACACTGCACCTGGGCTGGAACCTGTAGGTCCCGCAGGTGCAGGTTAGCCAGAAGCTCTCCCACACGCTCACTGGGCTTGGGCTAGGACTGGGTCTGGGGGTTCCCGGAACGTGGCAGAAATTCCTAATTGGCGGGCAGGGTTGGGGAGGTTCTGCAGAGTGGTGTGGGGCTTCCCATGGGGGTGGCAGAGGGTCTCACCCACAGTGCCCCTGAGCTGGGACCAGTAGGTCCCGCCTGCGCTGGGTAGCTGGAAGCTCTCCCACACACTCAATAAATAATTTTTTAAGAATAATTTTGGTATAATTTCCAGTAATCAATATACTATCATTAATCTGGTAACAGGGATGGCTCTTTAAGGCACCTTTTTTTCAGAGCTTCAGTTTATATAAGGGCAAATCAAATTAGGAAACTTAGGACAATTTAGTGTTCCTTTTATATTTTCAGAAAAAAATTATTTCTGTTTGGAGGCTATTAAAATAATACATGTGGTGCAGGGCATGGTAGCGCACATGTACAATCCTAGCACTAGGAAGGCTGAGGCTGGAAGACCACCACAAATTTGAGGCCAGCCTGGAATACCTAGCAAGACCTTGTCACATAAAAGAAAGTTAATTCTGTTAAAAGTAGTGCAATGATTAGCTGAATCTTTTCCAAACATTCCTGATTATTCTTAAGCAGAAAATTTTGAGAATCAGAATTTCTGAGTTAAAAATTACTTTCTTTCAAATCTCTTATTAATTTCTGAATTTAAATATTTTCTTTTTCCTTTAGTTCACTATCTCCTATATGGTTACTGTGACACACTGTAACAAATCTCCCTTGTCAGTGACTTAAAATGACACAGATTTCTTTTCTCCCAATTCCAGAGGCCTAGGTAGGGCTGTGCTGAGAGCCTCCAGGAAACAGCCCAGTCTTTGCCTGTTCTGTTCTCTGTTGGCTCCAGGTGTGGCCTGGAAAGTCTCAGCATGTAGCCATACCTCTCCAGCCTTGTCTTTGTCACAACAGCTTTTCTTTCCTTCTGTCCCTTGTGAGGATGCTTCTTACTGAAAGGAAAGATGCCAGGTAATCCAAAACAGTCTTTTCCTCTGGATATCATTAATTACATCTGCAAAGACTCTTTTAAAAATAAGACTACAATGACTTTGGATGTGCACATATATTTTGGGGAAAGGGCACCAGTTCAGTCTGCTAGGTTTTGTTTTTTGGTTTTTTTTTTTCTCCCCCCCAGAACCGGGGATTGAACTCAGGCCCTTGTGCTTGCCAGGCAAGCGCTTATTCTACTGAGCCATCTCCCCGGCCTTAGTTTTTATTGAAATAATTTTTCTTTATTTTTTCCTGAGTTTTGTCACTTCATTTCTAAGTTTTTTTATTTCTTAAACTCCCCCGCTCCCAGAGATGGGGGTGTAGGGATTGACCTTAGGACCTTATGTATTAAGCACATTGTATTGTACCACTGAGATAACCCTGATTTGTTATTTTTAAATGCCACATATCATTTAAAAAATTAAAAGGCATTATGTTTGGAAATTAAAAGAGTATAATTCTGTTCTGTTTTGTCATAGGTCTTCTGTTTTTATTTTGGCAGTTGTGGAGATTGGACCCAAGGGTACCTGGTTATGGATATATCTTTCTAATTATATCTAGGAACTGTTTTTTATTCTTTTAGTTTTATGTATTGTTTTATTTTTATTAATTGATGTAGGATTTGACCTAGATACCTTACTATTGTTCATTTTTAGATCAAAAGTACTATCCTAAATCTTATTTGAAAAGTTATCATGGTAATTTCTCATTTCTCTCATTTAATTTTTAAAATTTTATTTATTTATTTATTTATTACTAGGAATCAAACTCATGACCTCATACTTGCCAGGCAGGTGGTCCCAGACCCCCTCATATCATTTATTTATGTGTTGTGTGAAAAAATAGAATAACGTGAGAGAACATCTGAGATCTTCTGCCTCCCTTCCCTTCTCCTGTTGAGCCCTTTACTTAATCACTCTTGTGGCTGGAAGGAAGTCTGGTACAAGAGCCTTGGTGAAGGGGCTGCTTTGTCCTGTAGGCCTTTGTGTTTTCCTGACCACCTGTGGGCTCTGTGCTCAGAGCTGCTCCACAAATTACTTCTGCTGTCCTGGACAGAGGCCTGGGGGCAGCATTGAGTAGCTCTTGTGTTCATGGAGTGGGGTTTGCTCATCTACTTTTTTTAATTAATAGATTTTGATTCTTGAGAGTGGTTTTAGATTTGTAGAAAGCCTGCCCCTCCTGTTTTTCCTGTTATTGATATCTTGCATTAGTGTGGTATATTTGTGACAGTTGAAGGCCCAATATTGGTACATTATTATTAAACCAAGTCCTTAGTTTAAGGTTTTCTCAGGTGAATTGTGACAAATGTATAGTTTGCATCTACCAGTACAGTATCATCACAGTAGTTCCACTTGCTTGAAACATCCTCTGTGCTATGCTTTTTCATCCCTCCCTCCTTGCAAACTCCTGGCAACCACTCCTCTTTTTTTTCCAGCATATACAATTGGAACCATACCGAATGCATCCTTTTCAAGATGTTTCTTTCCTTCAGTAACATGCGTTTAAATTTTCCATGTTTTTTCATGGCTTGATACATACATAATATAGCCAACTATCAGGATGAGTCAGTTTATTCATTCACTTTGCAGAACTTTATGATTGACTCCATTTGGGCAGTTATAAATAAAGCTGCTATGAACATTAATATGCAGATTTTTGTGTGACTATAAATGATCAACTCCTTTAGATGAATACATAGGACTGTAATTGCTAGATCAAATGCTAAAATATATATTTAGTTTTGTGACAAACTTCTAGGTTGTCTCCAAGGTGACTGTACCTTCTTTGCATTCCCACCAATAATAAGTTATTGGCACTCCTCATTCTTGTCAATATTTGACACTACTGAGTTTTGGATTTTAACGAATCTTTAGGTATATAATGGCAACTGTCTTGTTAAATCTTCAGTTTCCTGGTGACACACATATTGAAAAACATGGTGGGTATTTAAATTGTCTAAATTTATTACAAGGTCTGTTGCCATTAATCACTACATATTATTCAACCTCACTTTGAACACCTTATCCCATTGTTCATGCTACTTAATAAAGCAGCTCTAAAATCCTCTTTTGTCGGTAACTTTGGTTGTGCTTTTGTAGCTTCCTTCATGTCCTGAGTTTGTTTGAAATACTTACCTTTCATGGTCATTTCAACTTCAGAGAAGAGCCAAGCATACTACTGTACCAGAACTAGTGAATGAGGTGGATGAGGGTGCACCACAATGGTTTATGATTGAGCCTTTTTGTCAGATCAAAAGCAGCACTCACCATATTTTTATTTCATCTCATACAGATACAAGAGAGACTGGGTGTGGTGGCATGTGCCTCTAATCCCAGCTCTTGGGAGGCTGTAAACAGGTGGATCAGTACGAGTCCAGTCTAGTAGTAAGACCCTGAACACCCTGTAGACTCTTCCCTAAAATACAAAAAAAAAAAAAAAAAAAAAAAAAAAAATTCAGAACTCCTTCAGAGAATGACAAGAATGATGGGATGATGTATTTGAAGCAAGGGTGAAAAATTTTAAGCAGGGTACTGCTTATTTGTCATTTACCTAATTTTTAAAATTTAAACATTTTCCACATATTCTGATAATACCTAAAACTGTTGAGCATCTTTTACATGCTTATTAATGCCACTTGCATTCTGTAGTAAGGTGGCTGTTAAGAAATAATTGTTATTTTAGTGGTGCTGGGAATTGAACTCAGAGCCTCGTACATTAAAGGCAAGTACCCAGCACTGAGCTGCACTTTTGGCTTTCTTACTGTTTTAAAAGTTTTTTATATGTTTTGAATAAAAGTCCTTTGCCAAATACTACATTTTGCAAAATTTTTCTCCCATTTGGCTTGTTTTTATTTTTATGGTGTTTTTGTGGAGCATAATGTCACTAAATTTTAATGAAGACAGTTTACTAATATCTTTTTATATTACAGATTGTGCTTTTGGCATTATATCATAAAAAGTCATCAACAGCTGGATGCAATAGTGTGTACCTATAATCCCAGCTGCTTAGGAGACTGAGGCAGAAGGACAAAAAAGAGAGCTAGGAATATAACTCAATGGTAGAAAAAAGTCATTTCCAAACTCGAGATCACGTAGAATTTTTTCCTGTGTTATCTCCCTAGTCCGCTGTTCTTTCGGGGTACGTGGTGACACCTTGTCTACTACTGTTATGTGCCTGCGGTCTGCATTTGCTGTGTTCATATGGGGATTCAAAGAGACTTTAAAAAAATACATTCACTGTTGTCACCCACTGCCAAACCTCTAAAAATCTCTCATTTTTTAATCAGCTATATTGAGGTATAATTTATATACAATAAAAATGACTAATTTCAATTCTGTAGTTTGCCAACTTTTGATAAATGTATGTAGTGACTTAGCCACCACCACTATCAGGATACAAGGATTTTCATCACATCATAAAGATCTGCCATCTGACAGTGAGACCATGCCCCACACCACCATCCTTGGCAACCCCTCACCTGCTTTATTTCATGATATTTTTGCCTTTATTATGATATTATACAACTTTTGGAATCATGCAGTATGTAGTGTTTTTAGTTTGATTTCTGTTCTTTAATGCTTTTGAGATTCATCTATGTTGTTCTATTGTTGAGTACTATTCTGTTATGCAGATATATAGTACCATAGTTTGTTCACAGATCAGTGTACATTTGGGTTGTTTACAATTTTTTTTTTTTTTTTTTTTTTTTTTTGGTGGAACTGGGCATTGAACTCAGGCCCTTGCGCTTGCAGGCAAGTGCTTCATCTACTGAGCTATTTGCCCTGTTTACAATTTCTCTCTGCTTCACACATTTGTGTTATAAACTTTTTGGACATACATTTTCATTTCTCTTGAGTTAGATGTAGGAGTAGAATTGCTTGTGATATAAATGTATGTTTATAAGAAACTATCAGTTTTCTAAAGTGCTTGTACCATTTTACCTTCTCACTAGTACTACGCATTGGAATTCTATTTGGTCTATAGTCTCATCAGTAGTTCAGTTATTCTGTTTCACTAATATCTTATTTGCAGTTCTCCAGTAGTTCAGGTTCCTGAGCATCTTTTCTTTCTGCCACATCTTTTATGAACCATTTATATCATATAAAATCTCTGTTCACATTTTTTTCTGATAGTACTTGAACATTTTGGCATTATATCGTAAAAAGTCATCAACAGCTGGATGCAGTAGTGTGTACCTGTAATCCCAGCTGCTTAGGAGACTGAGGCAGAAGGACAAAAAAGAGAGCTAGGAATATAACTCAATGGTAGAAAAAAGTCATTTCCAAACTGAACATAGGGCCTTCCCACTGGGCTAAATCCACTTTTTATTTTGAGACAAGTTGTCATTTAACTGCTAAGTTGTGCAGACTGGGCTCAAATTTGTGATCCTCTGTTTCAGTGTCCTAGAGTGCTGGGATAATAGATGTGTACCACTGCATCTGGCTCTTGCCTAATTTTTATTTAGATTTTTTTCATTATGAAGTCTTAAATAGTTCTTTATGTGTTCTGGATATCCTGTGTCAAAGAGAAAAAGATTGTGTGTGTGTGTATTTTTTTTCTCTCAGTTGCAGAGCAAACATTTTTAATTTCTAGGAGATCTAGTTTATTACTTTATTTTTTGTACTTTTCATCTTGTGAGAAATCTTTGCCTACTCTTGAGGTCACAAAGATTTCTCCATGTGTGGTTTTTCTTTATAATTTTATAATTATAATTTATAATTTTACATTCACATCAATCATTCATCCAAATTACTTTTTGCGTGAAGTGAGATGGGGAGGGGCTTAGTCACATGACTAATCAGTGCCTCAGCATTGTTATAAAGACCTTCTCTTTACCTTAAATCTCTTTGCCTTGTGATACAAATAAGGAGACCATCTGTGTGGATTCTGGAGTTCTTAAATCTGTTCCTTTGTCCTTGTATCATACTGGCTTGCTTACTGTAGTATTATGGTCTTGAAAACTGGTAGATAAGTTTTCTGCTTTTGTCCTTCTTTAGTATTTTTCTATTTCTTTACATAGTCATACAAAATTTTATACTTGTAAGCCTACTGGGACTTGATTGGTATTGTATTGAGTCTTTAGGTTAATTTGAGGAGAATTAACATTTTAGCCACACTAACTAGTCCGTTAACATGTTATATCACTCTAAATCATCTTTAATTTCTGTAAGCATTGTTAGTTTTCAGTGACAGGTATCATATTTACTGTGTTAAATTTATCCCTTAGTAGTTTAATTTTGGGGGTTCTCTTGTTAATATTATCTTTTAAGTGACCTTTTCTGATTTGTTTTAGAGATTCATTTGCTTTTTATGTCATTACCTTGAACCCTGCAACAATAACTGTCTCAGTTACTCTTCTCTCATGCTGAGACAAATACCCGATACTCAAAATTAGGGAAGGAAAGGTTTATTTAGCTCACAGTTACTAGAGGTTTCAGTCTATATTCAGCTGGCTCCAAGGCAGAGCAGCACATGGCGGAGAGCAGCCTTTCAAGGCAGCAACAAAAACCAGGAAAGGGAAGAGTAGCAGCAGCTCAAGCAGCTAGCTTTTCTCCCCCACCCCCACCCCACCCCTTACATTGTAATGCAGATTACCTGCCCCAGGACAAGTGCAGCAGCCACACCCACAATAATCACAAACTCCAGAAGCTGCCCCTACTGCATGAGGCTTTGGGGGGACAACTAGACACAAACCATAACATTCCACCCCTGAACCCCCAGAGACTCTTGTACATCCATTATGCAAAAGACATTTTAGTCCATCTGTAAGTTTCTAAAGACCTACAGTTTCAGCATTGTTGAAAAGTCTTTTAAGTCCCAAGTCTCCAAGATCTAAGGCAAACTCTTAGCTGTGAGCCCCTGTACAAAAGAAAAGTTAAACACTTCCAACACTCAAAGGCATAAGATAAACATTACCAATGTAAAAGTTACAAACAACAGGGGAATACAAAGCATTTGGACCAAGACAAGGCCAAAATCGAGAAGGGTAAGTCCTTTAAGTCCATGCGGGACATCTGAAGAAGTCTGTGGCAAATAGTGAGCTCCATGTGGTTCTGCCTCTATGGCACTTCTGGTGATTGTGCTCCCTCCTTCCAGTTTCCCTTAGATGATCCACATTCCTGGCTTTCCCAGACTTCTGGGGTCTCCACTGAATAGGCTTTTTACAGCTTTACACACTGCCCTCTCAGGAGCACACTGCCTGGCCTCCCAGGCCGCCTTCTGAAATTTAGGTGGAAACCTTCTTAACCTCAGAACTCCTGCATTCTACAAGCACCTAAAACCAACACCACATGGATAATGCCAAAGTCTGCTGCCAGCTGGAGCAGTAGCCAGACTTCCTTCTCTCTTGGCTGTAGGGCTTTAATGCCTGGATCGTTGAGCACTCTGACCCTCATTCTGAGAAATTCTCCAGGCCAGCGCCTTTCTGGAACCTGATGTCACCATTCTGGAAAAAGGGACTCTGTGGCTTTCCCCTCAAGGCAAAGTCCCTTACCTTCGCAATTCTGAGACTGCAAAGGGTGGAGACCTGCTGCCTTCAGTGATGCCCTCAGGCCATCTTTTCAATTCTCTGGTTCCTTTCCTGCAGTGGAGATCCTCACAGCTCTATCTTTGCAGTCTACAGCTTTATTGGAGCTCCCTTTCTGGGCAAATTCACATTTTAAATCCTCTTGCTGGGCTCTTTGCTCTTGATTTGCAACATAAATCTGGCTAAAAGTCCCCAACAACAGCCATCCTACTCCCTCAATATTTGGTGCTTTGAAAATTCTTTTGAAAGATTAATCAGTCCACCATGCCTAATCTCACTCTTAGGCAGTCTCTGCAGACAAAGATTCTGCCAAATCAAAACACAAATGACCCAGAGTCCAACAACCAATGCAGTCCTCCTTCCTAGCAGAAACTTCCCCAGCCTGGTCTTTACCAGCAGGCTTTCTATCAGTCTTCTGAGCTCTGACCAGAATGTCCCCTACAGAACAGTTGAAGCCATTCTAGCTCTTCATTAGTAGGTGAACCCTTCAAAGTTTCTCATCTCTTCCCATAAACCATTCCAAAAACTTTGTAATCCACATTGCCAGGTGTAGTCACAGCAATGGCCCCACTTCTCTGGTAACCCCAAATTCTGTCTCAGTTATTCTTCCCTTGTGTTGGGACAAATACCTGACACCCAAAATGAAGGAAGGAAAGGTTTATTTAGCTCGCAGTTACTGGAGGTTTCAATTCATACTCAGCTGGCTCCAAGGCAGGGCAGGCACATGGCAGAGAGCAACCTTTCCCGACCTGCAAAGAGCAGAGAGAGGAAAGGAAGAAGTAGCAGCAGCTCAAGCAGCTAGCTTCTCTCCCTCCTTACATTGTAATACAAATTACCTGCCCCAGGGCGGGTGCACATCCACACCCACAGTAATCTATTACAAACTCCAGAAGCTGCCCCAGGACTACATGAGGCTTTAGGGGAACAACTAGACACAAACCACAACAATAACAAACTGAATTATTCATCTGCAAAGGACCAGGGAGAATAGAATAAAACAGGCTCGGGAGGGTGTCTGTTCACCAGTTTTTACAGTCAAGACAGAACTTTTCCAGCACATGGGATTTTTGGTGCTAATGCCAGAAAAGTTCCCTACATACTGTGTTATGGTTTGTGTCTGATTGTCCCCCCAAAACCTCATTCAGAGCAGTTAATTGGAAAGATTCTCACCCTGACTATATATATACTGATACCTGTGAACTAAGCAACTGCACTGAAGATGGCGATTTGTAATAGTAGGTTCATGCTTGGAGTGCCTGTCATTCTGGTCTTCTGAATACGGACTGCTTGTCATGACATGCCAGTTGCTGCTGTGCTGTCTCTTGGGTAGATGACTGTTCGAAAAGAAGGAGGTAGTGAAAGAAGGCAGGAGACAGGAAAAGGAATATTGTAGGACTGTCCTGCTACAAGGTGGTTGTATATGGTTAGATTTTTGGACTTACGTGTAAACATAAGAATTATATAATTATGCCTATTTTTAAAATATATTCTAATTTTTAAATGTTTTTTCATCATATTCTGTGGGGACTTAAAGTTCAACATATCAATACTTGATGAAAAATACCAGTTCCATGTTATGCCTAAGATATTTGATATTCAGACAGATAGTGAGGTTAAGCT
>NW_004524659.1:5636016-5637457 GCF_000260255.1 Octodon degus
ATAAAGGATTATATAATTCTTATGTTTACACATAAGTCCAAAAATCTAACCATATACAACCTTGAAGCAGGACAGTCCCACAATATTCCTTTTCCTATCTCTTGCCTTCATTCACCACCTCCTTCTTTTTTTCTTTTTAGGTTCTAAATTCTTTCTTTTTTATTTTAAATAGAATAAAAAAGTATTACAAATGATACATAATTTCAAAACACAATGATAGGAAATTAACAGTAGTTTTTACATTGGCATTTTGTTATCTTCAGTTATTGTTCAGTTAACCATATGTAGGAATGCAAAATTAGTCAAAATATTTTTAAAATGAAGCATTATCTGTTGCTTTGAATAAACCAAAAGAAACAAGTAGTACTTTGCTTTTTTTTTCTTCCTTTGCTTTTTTTTTCTTTCCTTCCTTTCCTCACCCCAGGGTTCTTTTCTTTTTTTATATTTTAAAGAGAATAAAGGTAAAAAACATTAAAAATGATGTAACATTTCAAAGCACAATGATAGAAAATCAACAATGGTTGTTTACATATACCTTCAAGATCACCTCCTTCTTTTTGAACAATCATCTACCCGAGAGACAGCACAGCAGCAACTGGCATGTCATGACAAGCAGTCCGTATTCAGAAGACCAGAATGACAGGCACTAAAAGCATGAAACTACTATTACAGATTACCATCTTCAGTGCAGTTGCTTAGTTTACAGGTATCAGTATATATAGTCAGGGTGAGAATTTTTCCATTTAACTGCTAGATTCAAAAATCTTCTGGCGATTCTCAGGATCACTGCCTTTCCCATTTTCTACACATAACTGTATGGCTTCACATTGTCATGTTTCCTAGCTCTTCTCCTTTCCTTCTTTTGATTAGTTAGTCCTCAAGATCCTGCTTTCCTTTTACTTGTATTATGCCTTTCTATTTGTATTTCTTCTTTTGAGTTCTTATACTAGGGAAACTATATGATATTTACACATGTGTATCTGGTTTATTTCACTTATGTGTATATGTTCAAGTGGCATCCACTTCAATATAAAGGCTTTGAGTTTATCATTCTTTAGAGCTGAGTAATACTCCATTGTGAAAACGTACATCTTTATCAACCATTCCTGAGGTGATGGGCATCTTGGTTGTTTCCAAGATTTGGCTATCACAAATTGTGCTGCTATCAACATAGGCATACATATATCACTATGATATGATGTTTTCAGATCCTCTGGGAAAATTCCCAGTAGAGGAATAGCTGGTTAAATGGTATTCCCAGTCGAACTTTTCTAAGGAGTCTCCACACTGATTTCCATAATGGTTGCACCAGTCTGCATTCCCACCAGCAGTGGAGAAGGGTTCCTTTTTCCCCACAGCCTCTCCAATACTTGTTGTTGATTGATTTCTTTATGATAGCCATTCTTTCTGGGGTGAGATGATACCTCATTGTTCTTTTAAT
>NW_004524659.1:5640426-5642042 GCF_000260255.1 Octodon degus
TAGGATAGATATATAGTTAATTCTCTTAATGAATAGAATGATTTGTTCTAATGGTGTTTGTAAATAGGATCTCAAGTCCACACCTTATACAGCAGTTAACCACTAAGAAGAATATATGCAGTGTGTTAGTTATTGAAACTATCCTACCGATTTGATTTGAAACTGTCTCTTTGCTGTTTATCAATAAAATTATGAAAAAAAAATAAAATAAAATACAATGAAAATTTAAAAGAAGAAGTAAAGCTATGCTGTTATGTTGAGCTGTAGGGGACTCAGGTCAGCAATTTCTGACATTGCCAGTGAAGCGGAAGACCCAATACTATTATGGGCTACTGGACTCTTTTAGAATATTTTGCTGAGTTAACACACCTATAATATTCAAATAACGGAGCTAAACAAAGGGGATACAGATGAATGTCCATTTTGTATGTGTGTATTCAAAATGGTTAGGATAAATATATAGTTGCATTCTCTTAATAGAGGGATTTGTTCTAATAATGTTTGTAAATAGGATATCTTGTCCACATCTTGTACAGCAATTAACCACTAGGAAGAATGTATGCAATGCGTTAATTATTGAGACTGTCCTACCTATTTGGTTTGAAACTGTCTCATTGCTATTTGTTTCTCAATAAAATTATTGGGAAAAAAAAAAAAAACCCTCATTCAGTCATGGGGCAGACTTCTAGAGTTTGTAGTTAATTCACAATTCAGTGCTGGGATTATGGGTGTGAGTGCTACACATGCCTTGAGGTCAATAGCCTGAATGCCATATAAGAAGGAAAGAGAGGAGGCTTGCTCTCTGTCATTGCTCCTGCCTTTTTGCTCTTGTTGTTTTGCTGTTTTTCACTGCCATGAACTGCTGCCCTCTGCCATGTGCCACTCTGCCTTGGCCCAGCTGATTATGAACTGCAACTTCCACAAACTGTGAGCTAAATAAACTTTTCTTTCCTTAATCTTGGGTATCAGGTATTTCCAGCAATGAGAGAAAAGTCGTGGAGACGGAATTAGTTCTAAATACCAGCCACAATCTTGTGATCAACTACAGAAAAGAGGATTATAATTGTACTTTTTTCACCCCTATATGGTTCTAATATAATGTAATATTGACAGACTTAATACAAGTTCTTAAAGATTATTAAACCTGTGTTAATGTTGAAGTTATGAAATGATTAGGTATAAGCATCAAGCAAAACTTACCTTCTATCTTGGTAAGGGAATTAGTACCTCCATTTGTACACAGGATAGTTATAATGTGTTAGACACAATTTATATGAATGTCTTTGTATCTAAAGACTGGTTCAAAGAAATATGTCTAGTTGTCAGGTTGATAAAGGATGAATTGTAGTGGTTGATCAACTGTGTCAACTTGAGTAGTTTAGTAGCTTAACTAAATTGACTTCATGGAACACTGCAGTGAGCTCCAGACCTTGCACTGAATCTTTTAGTTGCCAGTGTGCAGAGGTCCTCTGATGCTTCATCATCTAACTCTGCAGCTAATCATCACAGTCCAGTCTTGTAATTTCTATGCATTTGTACATCTTGTGTTATAGGTTTCTCTAGTACTGTACATTTGTTTTTGGTTTTTTGGGTTTTTTTTTTTTTTTTTTTTTTTT
>NW_004524659.1:5642142-5649622 GCF_000260255.1 Octodon degus
TCAGGCCCTTGCGCTTGCCAGGGAAGCGCTTACTCTGCTGAGCCATCTCCCCGGCCCCATGTTTCTCTAGTAAAACCGTAAGTGAAATACACAGGATGAGTAACTCAGAGCCTGAGCCTAATGCTGTCCCGCCCTTCTGTGAAGAGTTCACAAACTTCATTTGGCCACTTGCTTTCTGCTGGGGTAAACTGTCTTTTGATGTGCTAATGCTGTGCAGGAGGACTTCCAGGGCTGCAGAGTCTTATCATTTGGGAAATACAGGGGTAAAAAAAATCTCCAACTTATTTTTTTATGCTGAGATGGGTATCTTACTAAGTCACTAAATTGCTCAGGCTGCACTTGAACTTGGCAGTCCTTCTGCAGAGCATTGGGGTTACAGGTACACACCATCAGTATCCTGCTCTGGTTTATTTTTAAAAGCCCTGTTATGCTTTAAATTCTTGGGTCAGATACATGTTCTGCAGATACAGGGAGTGTGTACATCTTTGGTTTAAATTAAATTTGATATTTGAATGTTTTTTGCATATCTTTCAGATATTACCTTGTTACATTTCAAATGCAACAAATTATTTTGGTCGAATAATTGACAAACATGTAGATCTTTATGCAACTCTTAGTGCTGAAATGAATGAGTATTTTAAAGATTCTAGTAATAAAACAACAGTTGAGATGGTAAAGAAATTTGGATTGTATGGATTAGAAGAAAAATCATCTTTGCACAGGTAAGATATCTATTTGTTTTATCTCTAAGTTTTGAGACATGAGGTAATTCCAGTGGTATTGAATACCTGTTGTCCATTTACTGAATGTATGCACCCATACCCAGTCCCTCCCAGTGTTACAGTGCTGGAGACACCACCCTGGCTCATGAGCAAAGAGCATGATAGCAGAGCAACTCCAGACATGCATTGAGTTAGCACTGTATGCAGCATACACATGTACGTGACCATTTAATTCTTATCAAATTCCTATAAAACAGGCAGTGTTACCATTTTACAGATAGATAGCCAGAGTTGAGGAGTGTTAACAAAGTTTGGTGCACTGGGTGGCATAGTCAGTGTTCCAGCCTGGCCTATCTGACCCACGTGCTTTTTTGAACCCACTCTGTGAATCAGACCCAGTACTCTTGGTGACCACCTTGAGCTGGAAATTGTGAGATTTTACTGTATTTTACTCAGAGAAAGGGAGTTACTTTCTCTGCAGAGGTACTACCTGCTTTATACATTTATATACTTGGCCAATAAGAGCTCTTGAAGCTTTTAATATACCTAGTATAGAATAAAACCATGTAGTGTGGAAGTCTTTTGTATATTTTCCATTTGATGGGTAAGTTGAATGAGAGATAGTTTCCTGTTTTAGAACCATTGATGTCACTGTTATTCTCCAGGGTCCAAGTGTTAGAGATGAGCCAAAGAGAAGATTCCTGGGTCCCAGGCAGTGTCCTGGTAAAGTTCATAGATGAAGGTAGGACAGGGCTGGTCACCACAGACCAGTTGCTGGATCTCCCTGAGAACTTCAGTGCTCTTCCCCCACAAGCTGTGGAGTTTATTGTCTGCAGAGTGAAACCTACTGATGGTGAGATGGAGTGGAATCCAAAAGTGAGTCTCTACTTTTCATGTTTTGTTGACTTATAAAATATATTTAACCCAGAACCTATACAGAATTGGGGCTTATTTGAATTTAAAACTTTGCATTTTGGCCTTAGCTTTATATCCTAGAGTGCGGTCTGATTAGGTCCCTGCTAGTGTAGAATGAGACTGACTGCCTCCGTGCATGCAGTCCTATTATTAGTGCAATACGAGAGTCATGGTGATATAAATTGGCTGTTATCTTATTAGGGAGAAACAGTGTGACTACCTACAAAACAGTCCAAAGTGGATAAGAAGTGGTGGCTGTTTTCTGGAGGGCCCAGGTCATTCTATTGCATTAAAGAATGGACAAGGAAGGGGAGATGGAAGCTAGAAAAATTTCCAAAGGCTGGGACATTTCCTACGGCATCACTAGGATGTCACCTAGCAGCATGGATAGATAAGGCCCTGGTGGCAGAGACATCACCTGTGTCAGGATCTTGGGCAAGTGAGTGTACGTGCTGCCAGAGTGGGCAAGAGGCTTGACAGCCTTGCTTGTCGTGCAATAGGGAGTCCTTTTCATAGCAGTGCTCTTGATTCTTTTAAGAGGAGTTTAAAAGAATGGATGCTGATTAATGAATATAAAGCTATTACAATTAGCAAAATAAAAGTAGTGGGCTATGAATAGGGGTAAGCACTGCCTGGGAAATAAGTGATTATCTCCAAGAGAAACAAACTTCCTTTTCTGGTTTTAGTAAAAATAGCCTTTATTAAAGAGTAGCCTTATTTTTGTCAGATGAAGTATCTACTGAAAGGCCATTATGTGCCAGGTGCCATGCTGAGGCTGGGTGTGTCACCCTCTTCTAGGAGGAAGGTTGGGGTCTCCTAAAGAAGCTTCCAGTCTATAAAGATGCCTGACCGCAGTTCTTTGACAGGTAGCATTCTGTAGAAATGGAGACATGGGCTCCTAAATTTAGCAAGTTCAAGGAGACTGCGAACAATCTTCGAAAATGATTGGCTCCTTCCTTTTCTGCTTTTTTGGTGTTTAATGACTCACAAAATGTTTACATTCTCTGCTTTGTGACCCTACTTGAGAGGAAACAGTAATGTGCTTGGCCCTTTGGTTCCCAGTTGCTTGCTGGTTGCAGAGTGGCTCCCTAGTGGTATTCTCCTGGTAGCAGGAGCAACCTTCACTTTGCTCCCATTGAGCTTTTAAAGAAATAAGCATTCATACTCTATAGACCTGTGACAGTTGGTGGAAGAGATGGGAGCACCGTGTCCAAATTAGAAACATTTGTTGGGAGGATGAAGGTTCAGACTCTTGCATGACCTTCGAACTTGTTAGCAGGAGACGTTCAAAAAAGGTATGCGGGGGAGACTTTGAGCAAGATGCCTTTCCACTCCCATCTTCATTAAACTCTCCTGTTATCCTCAGCAAGAAAAGGGAATGGATGTTTCCCTAACTTGCAGGCCTGTTGTGAGACTCAAATGAAATGCAGGAATATTTTGCAAAGTACATATGGAATAAGTATATATGGAATAAGGTATTTTCTTGTTAAAGTTCCAGAAAAATAACAGAAGTTCTTTTTTCAGATTACTAGGTACATTCATCATAAGA
Source organism: Octodon degus (assembly GCF_000260255.1). NCBI lineage: Eukaryota > Metazoa > Chordata > Mammalia > Rodentia > Octodontidae > Octodon > Octodon degus. The sequence goes on from NW_004524659.1 coordinate 5,645,329, forward strand.
TTATTGGGAAATTACATGATGCAAAGGTGGTATTGGCTTTGGGAAATACAGTTTGGATTGATTCAATGGTAGGTATGCAGCTTTCCTAAAAAGAAATTATTTAGAGCAGGTCACTAAATGACCCGGAATATTCTAATGTGTTTCGTGGTTTATTTGGTACTCTGTGTTGAGGAGAGGTGTTTTTCACGTTGTGTCATTAGTTTGGCTATGGGTTTGGTTTATTGGATAGATTGTTTTACATTGTAACCAGCACACGTATTTGTGTATATGATGTAATACTCTTATAATATACAACTGAAGTTTCATGAAACTGCCCTTGCTGTCTTTTTTGTCTTACTTTTTTTAATAGATTGCAAATTGAAAATAAATTATTTCCAAACATAAATGAATATAACAGTAAAAATTGTCCAAAATAAAAATGAAAGAATTTACAGATCAGTCATAATAGTTCACTGTGTCAAAACCAAGAAATTTATATTCATATAATTAGAATTCTCAAAGTAGAAAGAAGTAGGCAATAAATATTTAAAGATTTAAAATTTCTGAATTTAGTTCAACTTATAATACTGCATTTCCAACAGAAATGAACCTTTTGCACAAGAAATTTAAAATCATACCAAGATACACAAAAATGAAATTGTCCAAAATTTATTCTAAAGAAAAAAATCATTAAAGCATATACATCAAAAATATTAGCTATGGAAGAACAAAATTAAATAGCATCTTATTCCACAATGTAAAGAAAAAAAAAGGACCAAGTGTATAAGAAACTAGACTAATTAAAGGACCGAAAGAAAAGATCTGTCCTCTTTGAATTTTATACTTAGCAAACATACCTTTGAACACTAAAAGTAAGATTTTCTAGTTATACAAACTTGAAATATTTTAATACCTCCAGAAGTAGCATATAGGAAATAACAAAGAGCATAATTCAAAAGGCAAGAGAAGTTGTGGTATGCTCCTGGATGAACTATAAAGAGCTCTCAATGTGACAGTTATGCAGGACTATATAAAACATATTAGATGAACCCTTATTTAAAGGTCATTGCAGATTTCTATGAAACAGTACCAATCTTATGTTGGGTTATACATGTATTTTTTATACATGTGTGTATGTGTGTATAAAAGGGAAGAAATATAAAGTCAACAGAAAATGGAAATACACTTTTTAAAGTTTCTAATACTAGGATATCATACGATGTCTTTTAAATAAATTGTAGGCCAAAGATATAGTATAAATCTTAGAACAAAAATTAAGATTAAGCAATATTCAGAAAATTAAATATTTATTAATTAAAAGTTTCAAAACAATTGAACTAAGAAAAAGTTTTCATGATAGGCCCTTACTATATTTGTCATTCTCTGAAAATACATTTATAATTCTGTGCTATTTTTCCAAGCATCAATCATGATCATTAAGTTGATTTCATAGCCCACTCCCCATACATACAACACAGAGGCTCCCAGCAAATGACTAGTAGTGCCTGTCTTTTCTAGTTTGTAAATGATCCCGAAGACCTGGGACATGCTTGGTAATCTTGAGAATTCTAGTCCTTGCACACTCAAAGATACATGTTGTGTTTACATGTCACTTAGCAGATGTTTATTGAGTACCTGTGCCAGAACCAGTACTAACTCAATGGTTTCATCTGTGAGCAGAGCAGTAGGGGTCCCTCTACTGTAGCAATAGGGATGCAGAGTGAATATGACACAGGACATGGGGCTCAGGGCCTCTATCTCTGTACTGTGCTGGCACTGTGCCCTCTCCATTTGTAGTACTAGAACTCTACTTTTCAATTCAAGATGTTGTGTTAAATAAATTTTAATTTCTAGGATTTTAAGATATAAAGGAAATCAAGTAAACTCTTAGGCTGGAAGTTACTTTCTTAAGGGCAGAAAAGCTCTAACATGTCAAAAGGGGAGTATCTGTATAAAATTTAAGAATAAAAGGAGAAGCAGGCACAGTGGTGCACATCTGAAATCCTAGCACTGGGGAGACTGAGGCAGGAGGTTCACTGAGTACTGTAGGCCAATCTGGGCTACATAGTGAGTTCAAGGCCAGCTGCACTGCAGACCTGGTCTCAAAAAAAAAAGGAAGAGAAAAATAGTTTTTAGAAAATGCAGGTGCAAGTAAGTAGAGTAAGTGGATCTTAGTTGATGTGTTCGTAACCAGTATTATAGTTGCTCTTAGAGAAGAAAAGTAGAAATTTGAGTTAGGCAGGGATTTTTAAAACTACAGCTCAGAGAATGGAACAAAAAGAAAACCCACTTGGCAAATGTGTTTCCACAGTTACAGAGGCGTTATAACATTGTCTGCTGGTACATTGGAAGGGAACAGACCCCAGCCACCTTTATTCCCTCCCCAATAGGGCCACTTTCTTGTCATGGAAGAGCAAAGCTGAGCTTTTATACTTTGTTTGAATAGAAACATGGAGTGTGTCTCAGTCATGTCTGGATTCTGTGACTCATCATTGCCTGTGCAATTCTTCTGCACCTAGTCCAGCTACCCCTCCACTTTGAGGGGACAAAGACTTTTCTGCCTATTACATGCAGATGGGACTCAGGCTCAGGGTTCACTCTGGAAGATGCTCAGTAGGCCATCCTGGCCCACTCTGACCCATCAAAGAAGGGATGCTTTTAGTGCAGATTTTTATTGTTTACTTAAGATTGTATAATTTAAGATGAATGAGAATGTTTTGGTTACAGAAAAGATAGTTGGAGAAAATGGTCTATAACACAGGATTTAGTCTTCACACAAGCCTGTTCTGGGTACAAGAGGACTCTGAACTTTAATATCTCCCTTGTTAATAAAAGTAAGATTGGCTCGTAGGGTGCCATCCTCATCAGTGGACTCGGCCTAACAGCAGCAGATGGGAGTTGAGGCTGGTTGGGTGTGGGGCATTGCCTGGAAGCGAGGCTTCATGGCCCCTCCCTTTTCTTTGTTTCTCTGCTGTCCTGGGTTGAAGAGCTTTCCTCGGCCAAGCCCTTACACATGTCCTTTCTGCTTGGAGCCAGCTCACTGTGGATCAAATCTTTTAAGTTTTTTTCTCCTCCTTTAAGTTTTGGGTGTTGTGCATTTTGTCCAAGCAATGGCAAGGTGGCTGATCCACAATGTCTGTAGTTCAGAGGGGTGCTAGGTATAGACCAAATCAGAGGTCAAGGGTAGGAACGGTGCTGTCTTCCAGCATGGGGGATAGATTGCTTCAGCCAATAAACATTGAGGAAATTGGAAGATTTAGCTCCTCAGATATGTCTACCCAGATATCTCCATCCTGAGTCTCAAAGTCCCACTCCTTTCAGAACTAAAAATAAAATTGTCTATGGAAGAGAAAAAGAAAGTAATTTAGTAAGAATCAGGAAAAAAAATCACAATTTCCTTTCCAGTTACAGCATTACAGAGTGGTCTGAAACAAGTATTTTATTCCCGCATCTGATCCTATTTTGTGGTGTGGGACTAGGTTTTGGGTGGTTCTATTGTAACCTCAGTGGTGAAATAGGCAGATGCTGTAGGGGGAGCCCTTGAACACTGGCATTTGCCGTGGTACATCACAGAGAGACACTCCAGGGTATTCATGTTTCAATTGAAAATCAAAGCATGGTCAGGCATGGTGGTGGTGCACTCCTATAATCTCAGCTACCGGAAGGCTGGAGCAGGAAGATCAGAAGTTCAAGGATTGCCTCAGCAACTTGAGTTCTGACTCAAAAAACAAAAAGGTCAGGGGCTATAGTGTACTAATAGAGTACCCGTGGTTTCAGTACATACTGGGCATAATAAGATGTGACCCCTGAAAATGTTTTTTGTCTTTGCTTCAAGGTACATGTTACAAAACTTGCAAATTTGAGAACTTCTGTTGTTGATTATAATGTGCGAGCTGAAATTTTGTCCATGGGAATGGGCATTGATAATTCAGAACATGTGGAAGAATTAAAAAAATTATACAAAGGAGCTAAAATCCCAATTTTTGAAGACGGCCTAAACCAAACCCTGTAAGTGCATTTCTGCTTCCCTGTCAGGATAGTTTTCTTGTTTTATGGAACTATAATTCCATTGATGATGTTAAATGAGTTTGTTTGTTCCTGTCACTTAGCTCTAGTAATCAAGATTTGGGGGGAGGGGGGCTGGGGAGATGGCTCAGTGGAATAAGCGCTTCCCTGGCAAGCACAAGGGCCTGAGTTCAATCCCTGCTTCCAAAAAAAAAAAAAAAGATTTGGGGAATTGCCAGGCATGGTGGTACATGCCTGAAATTCTAGCACTCAGGAAACTGAGACAAGAAAATTACCTTGAGTTTAAGGA
>NW_004524659.1:5652994-5655606 GCF_000260255.1 Octodon degus
CCTCGGCTGGACCTGGAGTCAGTCCTGCCTGTGCAAGGTAGCCGGAAGCTCTCCCACACACTCACCGGACCTGGGCTAGGACTGGGTCTCGGGGTTCCTGGAACAGAATGCAGCAGAAATTCATACTTGGCGGGCTGGGTGGTGGGTGCTGCGGAGTGTTGGGGGGCACCCCAAGGGGGTGGAAGATGGTCTCACCTATGCTGCGCCTGGGCTGGGACCAGGAGTCGGTCCTGCCCGCGCAGGGTAGCTGGAAGCTCTCCCTCACTTCAAATATATAATTTGATTTATATCTCTAGCAGAACTTCTATTAACCAGTTTTGACAGATAGCACACATACAGAAAAGTGCATGCATTTCAAATGCAATTTGATGGATTTTTCTGAGCACATTCAGAAAATCAGCCCCAGTCTATGAAAGCCACCTATGTTCCCCTCCTAAAAAGAACCATTCTTTTTGAAATTGTATCTATTTTTTAAAGATAATAAAAAATAGAAAAGAAACAATGCAGAATTTCACTAAACAAAATAATAGGAATTCAACAGTGGTTGTTACATTGCATATTATTGTCTTCCAGTTAGTTCAGATTACCATATAAAAGCATGAAAAAATGGTCAGAAAGATGAAGCATTAACTGTTGCTTTCAGTAGACCAGGAGAAGCTAACAGTACAATTATCCAAGCTATCCTATGTGTATACATACATATTTTCCCTTTCTGTCATCCAAGTTGTTCCTTTCTTTGATCATATTCTTTTTCTTTCACCATAACTGTTGTACCTTTTGGATTTTATTTACTCTTTCAGGTTCTTACACTAGGGAGGCAATTTGATGTTTACACATACATGTCTGATTTATTTCACTTATGTATGGTCTGTAGTTGCATCCATTTACCTATAAAAGCCTCAAATTTATCTTTCTTTATAGCTGAGTAATACTCCCTTGTATAAAAATACCACATCTTTTTAATTGATTCCTCAGTTGATGGGCATTTGGATTGTTTCCAAGGCTTAGGTATCACAAATTATGAAAAAAAAATTATGCTGCTACAGACATACCTGCGAGGGGAGTAGCTACGTGAAATGGGACCTCTAATCCTAGCTTTTTTTTTTTTTTGAGGAATCTCCACACTGATTTCCATAGTGGTTCTACCAGTCTACACTCTTGTCAACTATGGAGAAGGATTCTTTTTTGCCCACTGCCTCTCCAGCATTTGTTGTTGGTTGACTTCTTGATAATAGTCATTCTGTCTGGGATGAGATGGACTCTCAGTGTTGTGTTAATTTGCACTTCTTGAATGACCAGTGATATTGAACAGTTTTTCATATATTTATTTGTCATTTATATTTCTTCTTCTGAGAAGTATGTATTCATCACAGATGCTCGTTTTTGGATTGGGTCTTTGAAATTGGGAGGGCTGAAATTATTTTTTTTTATTCTTTATATGTTCTAGATAGAAAACCTTTGAGGGACAGTTGGATAAAATTTTTTCCCAATCTGTGTTTTCTGTTTGTTCTGTTGGCAATTTCTTTTGATGTGCAAAACCTTTTCAGGGCTGGGGATACAGCTCAGTGGCAGAAGTAGTTGCCTAGCAAGCACAAGATCCTGAGTTTGAGTCCCAGTACAAAAAAATATTTTCACAAAAATATTTTCAATGAGATCCCAGTTGTTGATTCTTTGAGGTATGCCCCATGCTGTTTGGTTTTTGTTCATGAACTCCCTGTCTACCTCTATGTCTTCAAGATTTCTAACTTTTTCTCCTCCATTAGATTTGGTGTTTTTATTTTAATATTTAAATCTTTGATCTATTTTGACTTCAGTACACAGTGATAGACATGGATCTAATTTTCATCTTTGGCATGTGGAAAGCCAGTTTGACCCCGACCATTCTTCTCAATGGAATACTATAGCTGGCATTTATACTTTATTTGAAAGAAAGCATAGCTTGTGTGTCTCATGTCTAGCTTTTGTGACTCAGCATTGCCTGTGCAATTCCTCTGCACTAGGCATATAGTTGGAGACCTAAATGTACCCTGCTGCCCAATGTCCCTTTGCCTCAGTATACCCTAATTGCTTATCCATTCTTCTGTTGACTTGGGCAACTTCCACTGAGGCTACTTCAAATAATGACACATTAGACATTCTCCTATATGGCTCTTGGTCATCTCATAGAGTGGAATTGCTAAGTCATAATTAAAATCACAGCCCTGAGTGAGAGGACCTGGAGTCGAGGGATCCTGAATAGACCCAAAGTGCAGGCCCGGCGAGTGAGTGAGACGACCCAGGGCCCACTGGATCCTGAATAGACCCAGAGCCCAGGCCCAGCATGTGAGTGAGACCACAAAGGGCCCACGGATCTTCATTCAACCCAGAATGCAGGCCCAGCGAGGAACCCTTCAGCAGAACTCCCTGAAAAGAGGCTAGAGGCAAGACCCACCAGCTGATTCAGGAGCAGAACATCTTGCCAGAGAGACACAAAGGGTTCAACTCTAACTGCTGCAGAAGAAAGAAGTGGAGCACAGCAAACAGATCCAAACAGCACCCACCTGGAGGAATTGGAACTTTGTAGATCCAGACCTGGTGCTAAGGTAATAACTCTATCTAAGCTCTACACCAAA
>NW_004524659.1:5656051-5657087 GCF_000260255.1 Octodon degus
AGCTAGTGAAAAAGTAAGAAAAGATCTCTTTAAAACAAGTAGGATGCATGAAAAAATAATTCAATACCTGCAAGACGATGCAAAGATGAACAGTGTGAGACTAATAGGCATCAATGAGAAGAAAGGAGTCAATACAAATGATATAAAAAGAATATGGGCAGAAGTAATAGCAGAAAACTACCCAAATATGGGGCAACAATCTGACATTCATGTAACCAAAGCATATAGAACTCCAAATAACATCAACCCAATGAAAACCACACTCAGACATATAATAATCAAGATCCCAGAAATTCAGCATAGGAACAGTATACTAAAAGTCGCTAAAGAAAAGAAACAGATCACATTTAAAGGAAAACCCACTAGAATAATAGCAAATTTCTCTTCACAAACCATCAAGTCAAGAGCATGGAGCAAAGTATTTCAAGTCTTGCAAAAAAACAAATTCCAACCTAGACTGATATATCCTGCAAAGCTCTCTTTCAAGTATAATGGAGAAGGGAAATATTTCCATGACAAAGAAAAACTAAAGAATTTCATGATGACAAAGCCAAGCCTACCCAGACTACTAAATGATGATCTAGAGAGGGAGCAAACTGATCACAGCCCCATGAATGAGAATGGAAAGAACCCAACAAATAGGGCAAACAATTAAACAGAGGAGAATAAAAGGTGTACAATAGTAGTCTTTCAGTTATTCTTCTGTGTTCAGCAGCAAAATATTTCCATCAGCACAATTTACAAATGGACTTCTCTTCCACCCTATGGATCATGATTCCACCTGAGTCTACAGGGTGGATTTCAAAGAAATAGCTGTAGCTCAGCTCCACAAGTGAGGCCTAGCCACCAGTAACTGTCACGGTCATTATGCACGTCTACAACACACTAGAACTTTGTGTGATATCCTATCCTTAAACTGTTAAAAGTGCTGGTCATTTATTTGCCATTCCAGTATTTATCTTGTTTTACTCTTAGTACTTCTTGCTATCATGAAAACTTTTTCTTAGTTCAATTGTTTTGAAACATTTAATTTTTA
>NW_004524659.1:5657783-5686265 GCF_000260255.1 Octodon degus
TTGGACAATTTCATTTTTGTGCATCTTGGTATGATTTTATTTAAATGTCTTTGCAAAAGGTTCATTTTTCTTGGAAATGTATTATAAGTTGAACTAAATTCAGAAATTTTAAATCTTTAAAAAAAAATGCTTGAAACTGTTGTTTGAAGCAAGGTACAATTCTCCTATGATGAATGCTATCACTGTGTATATATAAAATGAACCAATGAAAAAGTTAAAGGAAAAAAAAAAATCACATCCCTACCAGTGTCCAAAGTGATTTAAGAATATGAGATAAATGAGTATATGAGAGACTGTGAGGGTAAACTGGTGACTCCAAAGGGAGATCATGGTGTGGCAGGTTTCTCCTGGAAAAGTTTGTACCAAGAACTAATCACAAAGAAAGCTCGACTCAAGTAGATGTGAAAGACTTGAGCAGCCACTTTTCAGTATTTAGTAGCAATATGAAAAAGTGCTTCCAGTTTACTCATCAGCAGGGAAGGATAAGTTAAAGCCATGCTGAAAAATCTATAGCCTCATTTGAAAAGGAAAATGAGAAATTGTAAGTGTTGGTTAGGATGTAGGGGAGCTGGCTTTTACAAGTATACACAAATAGAGAAGAAGCACAAATGTGGCATGAACATGGGAAAATGAAAGAAAGCAAAAAAATATATGACCATTAAGCGAATGCTTAGTCTCAGAGGTGACTCAAAGAAAAGTCTAGATTAAAACCTAAAAAGAAAAGAAAAATCCCATTGCTGTAAAGGAAAGAGAAGTCCCCAGTATCCTTTGTGCTTATTCTTCCAGTATAGTACATAACTGGACCCCACTGTATTGTATTTTGGTTAAACTAACTTCATGAATTTTCCATTGAAGCCAGATTGGACTTAGTACACTTGCTGATGAACTGTGTGCCAAGTTATCCCTTATATAACTGATTGTGAATGACTGAAATTGAGATATTTAGACAGAAGTATCAATCAGGTGCCTCTAAGGATTGTCAAGGATCCATGATTTGAATGATTATTACCTTGTGCACATAAAGGGACCGTTGCAGATGACTGCTTAGTGTAACAAGTAAATTAGCACAGGTGTTACATTGTGGCTACTGTTCATTGGAATCCAGAAGCTCCCTGCACTTTCTATCATATACATTTCTAACCACAGATACAGCATCTACCTTCCTCCCCGACTTCTATGTTTTCAGTTAATTGAACATGCTGTAGCATAAGTTATTATTGACCTATTTACTCTATTACTGTCCAAGTATGGGTAAATATTTACTTTATTATGCTTTTTGAGTGTGGTTTTAAAAGTATACACAAGTGTACCTGAGTTCTTCCTTTGGCATTTTTTAGGATCTATAATAAAAACAGAATTAGAGGGGCCGGGGAGATGGCTCAGTGGAATAAGCACTTCCCTGGCAAGCGCAAGGGCCTGAGCTCAAACCCTGGTTTCGCAAAGAAAAAAAAAAAAAAAAAAACAGAATTAGGTCATGTGTCAGTTCTACATTAAACGTTTCAAGGAGCCATCACAGAGTTTGCCTTGGGGCAGCAACCCCATTTTATACTCTTGTCAGCCATGTAGTGACTCCAGCTTCTCCACATTTTCACCTAGAGATTGGCCCACGATGACAGCTTCAGGTCTTCTAGGAGCTCTTCTGAGCATTTGTCTTACATCTTACATTTTCAGAGTTCTCTGAATTCCCTCTGTGTGCCTGCTTTCATCCCCAGCTTTTCTTCAGTACATACTCCAACACTAGCTGCTTCTCTTTACAACATCGTACCTGCACTCTGGGCACAGCCTGTGTCCCCCAACTCCCTCCTCAATTTTTTCTAGCACAACAACCACAATCTATCCTTTGATCAAATTAAACCTCTCTAAATGGCTCTCCAGGCCTGCTGGATTTGTAGCAAGAAGGGGTATGTGGGGCATTGTAGCAGACAGTGGGGGTCTAAAACCAAGAGACTAGCTGAGAGCTCCAGCAGAGTGAGTGTGTCCCACTGTTTGGAAGCAGGGACCTGAAAAAGTACAGCCAGCAGGCTGGGAGGGCACCTGAGAGAGGGCAACTCTGCCACCAGCCACATGAAAGGAGGACCCAGCTGACCACTGAGTTGGTCCCTGGTCACCCTGAAAGATGCCTTGATTACAGCAGGACAGGGACATTTAAAAGAAACTGTAAAAGATGAAAATAATATGTAGTCTGAAAGTTTGTTTTATTTGTGGTACTGGAGTTTGTCAGAGTTCTTAGAAAATGGAGATTTTGATATAATGGCAGTGAAAAATATTTAAGGCTGTGGAGAAGCAACTATTGTAGAAGTTAAGTAGGTCAGGTAAGTTTGTGGCAAATTGAGTAACAGTAGTTTTGTGGAAAGTTTTACAAGAGTGGCTTAGCAGCTAGGCATAGAAGCTGTCATTCTTTGGCATTGATAGTAGTAGCCAGTGGACATTGAAAGGGTTAGTAGAGTTCTGTACACACAAGTACAGCACACTGGAATGAAAGTGGACAGTTCATGGGGAGATGGGTGAGGGTGTGGTGGCTTTACCTGCACCTAAACGAGGTCAGCACCCTCCTATAGCAGGCTGGGAAGAGGTTCAGGGTCAGGCACTTATGGATGGAGAAGCCATAGGACTTAGTGTATAGCCAGTGTAAGGGATGAGACTGCGACTCTGAGACCCAGTGAGAGACCCAGGACATTAGCACTCTGGGTAGTGAGAGATGCTTCCCAGAATGGCTCGCTGGAGAGGAAGAGATACTGAGTTTGGTTTCAGATATACTAAGTTTTAAGCTTATTGAAAGTGTTAAGCTGAAAGCTTGGAGGAAGCAGTTGGGAAGGGCAGTTGCTTGGAGACTGTGAGGCAGGAGGCACAGTGTCGGCAAAGGAGCATCTAGCAAGGAGGTCAGCTGTGGAGGGGAGGAGAAGGAGGCATAGGCAGCAGCTGCAGGCTGAGGGTGAGGGTGCTCTGTTCTGTGCTGTTTGAGGAATGCTGTGCCCCAGGTTCCACACACCAGTCAGAAGTCCCCTAGAAGATGCACTAGTTAACACTCCTTCTTGTAGGATGTGTTACACAGTGATCTTGTAATTGAGCCAGGGATGCCTGTGTCTGTGCAGGTTTACTCATTGTGCTTGAAGCATCAAGGAAGGATGCACAAAAGATGAATTGTCACCCTTGAAGAAGGGAACTGGATGCCTAGGAAATAGATACAAAGAGAGATGTCATCATATAGACCTTTTTGGGGGGCTTGGGGGGACAGGAGTCAAACTCAGCACCTTATGCTTTCCATGCAGACACTATACCAGTGAGCTAAATCCCAGGCCCCTTAGACCTTTTTATTTATTTTAAGATGTTGAGCTGGGTTGCCTAAAGTCCCATCACTCAGGGAGGCCAAGGCAAGAAGATCATGTGTTCAAGGTCAGTTTGGGCAACAAAACAAGACCTCATCTTTAAAAAAGAAAGAAAACTTTGAGCTGGGGATTTAGCTCAGGAATAGAGCCTTGCTTGACACACTTATATTCATATAAGTGCAAAAGAGACTCAACATGATCATGGTGGTTATCTGGTCCACAAAGTGAAACAATAAAGTAATACAAGAAATTTTTAAAGAATTAAGCTGCCTTTTGTGTTCTGAGAGGAGGTAATCTCTAGCTACTAGGCATAATGAAATGAGGGGCAGCACATTCTACAGTGGTAGGTTGTCTTGTGTTTAAGAATATGTATCTATGTTTTAAATAGGAAGGCATGAATAGCAGTATTAGCTTTTTTATTCAGAGAGCATTTCTAGAAGTTGGACTGGCTGGTAATGGAATGATCTCTGGGAAGATAGCCTGAGAGATAGTCAGGCAAGGAAGGGAAAAACTGCCTTTTTACTTTTTGCCCTTTTAGCTTGCTTGAAGTGAGATCACCATGTGTGTTGCTACTATCAAAAGTTCAGTGAATTTAGAAAGAAAATTACCTCAGTAAATAAGTAAATTCTTTTCGTTGAATAAGTAAATTTCTATGTGTTATCAACCAAGTGTCTGATGCATGGCCCACGTGTGAGCAGAGCTGGTTGGTCCTGTCCTGCCCTTGGTAAGTTGATCATTAACTTCAGGGTTACAAGAACTTCAGTTGTTTAGTAGCTGCCACCCTCATTTTTGGCCCAAGCATCTCTAGAAATCCAAGAGTTAACCTTTGTCTCTTCTGTTCAGGACATCTCCCTTGGCTTCTTCCTCATCTCCTTCAGTATCAGCAGAAGAAGCCACTTGTCTTCAGGAAGTGCAGCAAGAGGACTGTGGCATAGAAAGAGAGACTGGCTCTGAGACAAAGTCAGGAAACCCAACATCTGGTTCGTACTTCTTATTTAAAGATGGCTAATGAAATCATCCATGTTTGGAGAGTTTCTCATGTTTAGGCTTTCTGCTAGACGAAATGTGGAAAAGATAGCAGAAAGTGACATCACTTAGACAACTCACTATTTCTGCTTAGACAGTTTACTTCATTGTCATTTTGTTGCAACTGTTTTCCATTTTTTGTTATTTGCACCATTGTATATAGCAAGGAAAGTACACAGACGCGAAGCAAGCAGCTCTTTGGAGTCTGTACTTGTGCACCTGTCCCTTAGCCACACCCAGATCATACTGTGGGGGGTTTTCAGGACCCTCCACAGTGACCGCTGTTCTGAATCCTGTCACTATTATTTTCACTGAATTGGAAGTACAGTATACACTCCACTGGCTTCCTCCAGTCAACATGTTTATGAAATTCACCTGTATTATTGCAAGATGCAATATGTTTTAACTTGCTAAGTTCTACTCTGTGATACACATACAAAATGTATTGGTAGGTGTTGGATCTTTAAGTAGGACTATTGTGGCCAAAGTTGCTATGAACATTGTTAAGGATTTGGATAGTAGCCTTAAATATCTTAGATTACAGAGTAAATTTCATTGTCTTAGAAAATGTGTCCTTTGCATTTGTTCCTGCAGCATGATGTCTGTGGTCTGGAAGTCGTCTTTGGCTTAACCTATCTGACAGGTTTAGACAGCCTGGGCATTTATATCTTGTAGATAGCATCATAATGTGCCTCTCCAAAAAGTAACTATACTCCCTAATTGTTTAATATTTGTTAAAGCTTGTTTTTAAAAAATGTCAATATAACTGACTTGCATTTTCTCTATTCTTTGCAACTGGATGCTTGAATTACTATGAAATCTATACTGTTGCATAAGTAATGCCTCATCTGAAAGTTGATTAAGGTGCAAAAAAATTAATGTGTACATATCTATATCTGTATTTATGTAAAAACATTTGCTTTTGTACAGAAACTTTATCTGAAAACCCTGGAGATAGTCCCATTGGCAGAATATCACAACCACAGCTGAAAAGGTACATACATCCACTGCTGGAGCACCTGCTTTCCTCCTCTGGGGACTAACCACTGACAATGTTTAAGCCTTTCTCTTCCCTTTTAGCTTTCACCCACAAATAAAGTGGTTCCAAAAGGATGATGTTATCATCCTAAGGATAAGAATAAGGAACATAAAGGATTACACATGTAAATACTTTCATGATAGAGTTGTTTTCAGGTAGGTTCATGTTTATCTTCTAAGGTAAATTAAAAATAATCTCCAGGGGCTGGGGAGATGGCTCAGTAGAATAAGTGCTTCCCTGGCAAGCGCAAGGGCCTGAGTTCAATCCCCGGCTCCGCAAAAAAAAATAAAAATAATAATAATAATAATAATAATAATAATCTCCAACATTTTTAGCAGGCTGACTTTGTTACTTTTCATAAACCTAGTGCCTGGGTGGGAGACAAATTTTACTTGGCTGACATGGAGCTACAAGCCAACATCATAAAAGAAGACTGCAAGTGTGTAATTACAAATGATGAGCCTGTAATCACTCTTGCAAAAGAGAAAAGGGGATCCTGGTGTGGCTTACTGCGGCAGAAGGTGCGTTGTGAACTGTGGTTGAAGGTCTTGATGCGGGGCTATGTTGTATCCACTCATTGAGTATACTGTTGTTTTGAACAGAATCCTAATGTGACTTTTGATTTTGACCACTGGGAAGAATGTGATGAAGATGGAGAGGAGGGCCTCTTCCCTAAAGGTAAGGTGGGAAAGACCTGCTGCGTGGGGAGGACCTGAGTCTGGAGGGGTGGTCTCTGCTGGTCTGAGGGGCTGAGACTCTGGAAATGCGTTGTTTGGCTAAATCCCTTAGAAATTGTCTTTCTTCTTGTGGTTGATTCTGGGGCCAGATATTCTGGCAGGAGTACTCATCAACCCATACCTTCTCATAGCACTGCCACAGATATTCTTAATGCATCTACCAAAATAATGAGGGTGGAGAGATTTACTGCTGAATCTATACTTCACATTTTAAATAATATCTGACTCTTTTAGTTATAAGTTCTAAAACCGTGCCTTGCAAAGTGCCCAAGGTGGTTGAAGACAGCAGCAGCTGTGAGGATGACAGCGGAAGCGAGAGTGACTGAAAATGTGCATTAAGGCTTGAAGAACAGCTGGAGGCCTCTGGACACAAAAGTGGGCACTACTGAGTGACTAGCAGCTAAGAAAACAAGCTTCCATAACCAAGGCTTTCCACCTGAAGGCTAAGGCACTATTAAAAGTCACCTTGTGGCACTGGGATGGGTAATGGTCAGGAACTCTTAGTCTACCTAAAATTAGGTTAAGAAGACTATGATTGTCAAAAATCACATAAAAGGGCCAGGGAGATGGCTCAGTGGAATAAGTGCTTCCCTGGCAAGCGCAAAGGCCTGAGTTTAATCCCCAGTTCTGGAAGAAAAAAATTCACATAGAAGTGGGATGTGGACAGAGAGAAGCAAAGAGCACAGGTCTGGTCCAAGCCCATGAAGTGTGTGTATGTCCCTCTAGCTACCTCTCACATCCATGCTGACATGCTCAGGTTTTTTCTGTCACAGTGGCAGAGAGCAAGCTGTGACATTTGTGTCTGGAGTCAGTCCACATGTTTTTGTCGTTTAGACCTACATTTGTCTTTGGAACCTTTTTTAAAGCTTATGCACGTAAACAGAGGCTTCCATCTTCTAAATTCATACTCAGCATCTCCCTCATAAACCCTTTCAACTGTAAGTCAGTTGAAATTCACCATAACTGAGTAAAAATACTAACACATTTACTGTTCTCAAGGCTCTGATAGTAAACATGTTTTCCCAAAGACAATGTGGGGTAAACTCCAAGAGCAACACCCAGGCTTTCTAGAGGTGAAGCTGTGTGTTCCTGATAGCACCCTGAGCTTGCAAAGGGACCTTTGAGAGCTTTCAGTGATAAAGCCCTCTGTGACGTGTGCCATAGTTTCTGTACCACTAAGGAGTCTCTTGGTAACTCAATGGAAACCTGTGCAGTGCCTGCAGGTAACCTTCAGAACACAGGAGGGAGGTGAGCTCTGTGATAAGATTGTAACACTTGGGACTATGAGAGTTCTTTGGAAAGTATACATAGTTCTTGCCACTTAATGTAGGAATGCCCAGGGGCTGGTCTTTCATCTTTAAATTTCTTCTTTGACTGAAAATGTTGGAAAGATAGGAAGTTGAAAACTTTGTGGCTGAGGCAAGAGGATCACAAATTCAAGGCTAGCCTGTGCAACTTAGCAAGACTTTGTCTCAAAAAGAGCTGGGGATGCAGTTCAAGAGTACAGCACCCCTGGGCTCAACCCCCAACATTCAAAACCCCGTGCACTTGCTCAACATGTTAGTCAGCTTCTCCTAGAAGTGCAAAAGAATACTGACAGATGACTGGTGGCTGACCATCCCAAGACCTCTCTTTTTGTTACATTGCAAAGCATGGTTGCTCAGGCTCCTGTACATCCCAAGTATGAGCCACTGTTGGAACTGAGGTAAACTGATGACACTGTCTCATGAGCCCACCTGGGTCTTGCTCTGGCTCTGTTTGTTGCTCTGTCAGATAAAATGCTGAGCTCATACACACCCTCTCTTCTCCATAGGCAGTGCCTAGAATACTGCTGGGCAGGGCCCTCTTCTGTATCTTTGCAGGGCCTCTAGGACAGACATCAGAACCCAGCCCTCCAGGTAAAGGATGTAGTGCATGGCCAGGAGCATGTCCTTGCTTCTCTGTGATAAGTTGACTGGCAGGTATCCTATGTGAAAGTGGGTGGCTCCTGAGAAAGCAGAGAGCTCTGGTGTTTGCTGGAAAGGCTCCACTAAGAGCTCATCCTTGTCAGTG
This sequence comes from Octodon degus, assembly GCF_000260255.1. Classification (NCBI taxonomy): domain Eukaryota; kingdom Metazoa; phylum Chordata; class Mammalia; order Rodentia; family Octodontidae; genus Octodon; species Octodon degus. The sequence goes on from NW_004524659.1 coordinate 5,665,964, forward strand.
AAGGTGGGGGCAGGGGCAGTAGCTCGGCTTTCTGTCCTGAGGGCACTGGCTGGCTGTGCTGAGTCCCTTAGGAATGGCAGTGGCAGGTCCTGGAGTGCTCGTGTGTGTTCCCAGGGCAGGCTGCAGTGGCATCTGCCCCCCAGAAGGCACAGTGCCAACTCTGGGCCACTGACAGCCACTGGAAGCACTGGGGCAGGAGCACTAGGGATTTAAACCTCAACTTCTTTTTCACACTCAAATGTTGTAATATTTAAAGCTCTAAATAGTGTTGTGTAGGGTGTAGAATGTTGACTATGTAAATAGTAATTGACTTTCTATACTGCTGTTAAAACACATGGGTTGCATGTCTGGGTAAATTTCTGAACTATAAGGTAAAAGTTCTTTAGTGTCTTTGCTTCTAAAACTGCTCACACATTCTGTTATGGTGTGAATGACTTGTTGCTTTAATAAATTTTTTGTAGCTGTCTTTAATAATAAAATTTCAGTGTTCTCCCAGAAATCTTACTATTTATATTTTATAAACAGTATTTTTCCCAAGTGCCAGATTCAACATAAAATTTTATTCACCGTGCTTTCTGGTGAGTAAAATACCACTGAAAGCTGTTGAGAGCAGGAAGTATGATCCATGATGAAGCTGACATTTGTCACAGAGGACTCTGGTGGTTCTGGAGGGGTGTTCAGCTTCACAGCGAGGGCCTTGTTACACAGCCTGGCACAGACCTGCTGTGTGCGTCCCATGTTAAGCACAGAGGAAGCAGTACTTTTGAGGTATGGAAGAGTCAGAATAAAATATACTTTAAAAAATCTTAAAATACTTTCCACTAATACATATGCATATTTGTGGGTGTGTGTGTCTCAAAGCAAAAATATTACCTGCTTTTTATAAAACCTTATAGATCACTCAGTTTAAGATGTTTTATTTATGTTAGAGAAAAATAATACAAAATTTCAAAACAAGATACTATAGTAACAATGATTAATACATTGTGAATTGTTATCTTTAAATTAGTTACTCAGAAGATGCTTGACTTTAACTCATTTACTTTTAGTGCTGGTGATAGAATCCAGCACCACACCGAAGTGCTTTACTGTTGTGACACACTCCCAGTCCCACTTTGTTTGAAGGAAATGTGATGTGCCCTTATTAAATAGTTGCCACCAGAATGGTGGTGGGTTTTATGGATGCTTCTACTGGCTGTTAGGTGAGTCTTCTCTTGATAATGTTAGCAAACACCTGTCATTTATTTAGAAGCCCACCCACAGAATTAAGGCTATCTAAAAATAATACATAAATGTTCACCTTTTTTCTGTAAGAAAAAGAATAAGAAATAACCACAATTATTGCTTACAAAAATAAATTCACAGTTTTGAGTGAAATACACAAGATTCACTTGTTACTCAAGGTCTTTCTCTGGTGGGACGACTTCCATTAACATCTGTAGGAAACTGGTAACAGGCTCTGGAACATAAGTCAGCAAATCAGTGCGGTTAGAAAAATGTAGCTAAAAGACAGCTGGGATTAGAGTAAATCAGGACTGTCCTTCTGGCTGCACTGGTACTTTGGAAAGTTACTTCCAATTAAGAAATTGGGGGTAGGGGGCAGGGAGATGGCTCAGTAGAATTAGAGCTTCCCTGGCAAGTGCAACGGTCTGAGTTTGGTCCTCGGTTCCCGGGGGGGGGGGGGACAAACTGGGAACCTGATAAATGTTTTATTGTCCCCTCACAGCATTTAATCCTAATAGAAATATGAGTGACCCATATATGTGGGTGTATTTACTACCATTTTCAGTGACTAATCTGAATTCATTAAGACTGCTTTTCTTTAACATGCAAACCATTTGATTTTTTTCACTACCTTGACCCAACTACTTACCAGTTTTTGGAGGGAAGAGCTTGGTTAAATAGAGAGCTGAGAAGCAAACCTTATTTTTTACCATTGGGTTACAAGTCATCCTGCTTAGCTTCTCTGTCTGATCACAGCAAAGTGCATTTCCAAGGCATGGGGGCAGGGAATGGGCATTTTATTAATTTTCTTTCCTTTCTATAGGTGTGTGCCTGCAGGCAATCAGCTTAGGTTAAGGTTGTCGGAAAGAGGTTTGGGGTAAAAAGAACTATGCAGGAAAGAAAAAGTCCCTGAATGACATGATCTTGTTTTGCTTTGTTTTTACTTTGCTAATGAACAGGAAATGAATTCTGGCCCTTTCCCCCAGCACCACTGTCAGATGAGTGATGGTCGCTGACTCCCCAGCTGAGGAGACAGGAAAGGCTCTGAAGACAGGCAAGCTCGCCCACTTTTGGGCTGAGCTTGAGTCCCAGCTCCACTTCCCTATCTTGTAGTTGGTTTTGTGCTTTGATACCTAAGTTTTATGTAGATGATGGAAGGATGGATGATTGGATGAATGCGTAGATGTGTAGGTGGGTGGGTGGGTGGGTGGGTAGACGGATGGATGGATGGATGGATGGATGGATGGATGGATGGATAGATGGAGACAGTTATTTTCATCTTCTAAGTTATAAGTATAAAAAGAAAAATTACACAGCTCGTTGCAAGGCTTACTTTCCTGGCTGGATAGGCTGACAGGAGCAGGGAAGAGGCAGGTTTTTAATCACACTTACAAATTCATTATGAGGAGCTGGAGTGCGCTGGACACAGTGCTGGATCCAGGATTAAACTGTGCAGAGCCCAATTAAAGGCTGTCACAGCAGAGACAGAAAATAAACCACTGATCACCTCACTCCCTGTGAGGCTGCTCAGGAGCCTGAAGCTTTCCTGAAACTGAGCTGTTACCAGAGACAAACTGCTGTGGATATGAGATAGCTACCAACACTAAGCACAGGTATGGTTCCGAGTCTCTTTCCACAGACTTTGGCATAGTGCTTTCGTTTTAGAGGCACAGAGGCCAATGTAGCTAACTTAGTAAACATTTGTCCCAAGATAGATGAGGATCAAGATGGAGAGTGACCCCTATGGCCTCAGCGAGGAGAGGCTCAGGCCCTCATCAGGGTCTTTGGGAAGCCTCAGAGCCTCTTAGAGGATGTCTGCACCACTGTCAGAAGCAAAGGAGCTGAGAAGATGAGAATATACTCTACACTGCTGACCTGTCTGCTCAATGGGATTAGAAGGAAAATATATGTTAAGGTATTTTACAATTAAAAAAAGAAAACAGTGCTTTTTGTTGTTGCTTGTTACAGTCATTAGCAGGAAAGACCAGGTATGGTAATGCCTACCTGTAATCCCAGCACTGTGGAGGCTGAGGCAGAAGGATCAAGGGTTCAATGCCAGTGTGCACAAATTAGTGAGACCCTGTCTCAACCCCATGACTCCCTCGCCCTACGCCCCACCAAAACCAAAAAGCAACAGAGGAGCCCAAGGCCGAACCTAGGGGCACTACCATGGGGAGAGAGCGAAGTGTCCCGAGAAGCTACAGTCTGCTAGCTGTATGAGGTCCTGTGATGAGGGGCTTTGTAAGACGAGGACAGCTGAGCTGGTGCCTGTCTGCCCTTCATGGATGTCAAGCAGCCTTCTGTTGGTACTTACTTGAGATTTTCTGAGCCCATGCAAACTCGTAGTGGATGAAAAGGAAGTAAAATATCAGTCCGCTCAGTATGAACACCACACAGTAGAGATATTCCCAGGCAGGACTAGTGATGATTGGGGTTAGAACCAAAAACACAGATACGAGAATCACCAAGATGGGGATGAAAATGGGCACCTGCAAAAGAGACAGCAAACAGGGATCATGGTTCAGCCTTTGGTGGTGGCCACCTTTTTGTCTCTGAATCCTCATGGCATCATAGAAGACCTTTGGAAGGTAATGGGGTCATGGGGCCTGATAACTTCTCTGCTATTAGGAGGTGGGCATGATTAAAAGAGGGGGTCTCAGTGGGTGAGACCAGGCTAGGTCTGCCTCCCTCTTGGCTCCTCCTCGTAGCATCTCTCTGCTCCCTGGATGCCATGAGGTGAGCAGCTTTTCCCCTACCATGCCATCCTGTCTTGGTGCTAGCCAGCTATTAGCTAATGCATGAGCCCAAATAAGCCTCTCCTCCTTTATATTATAGGTATCAAGTATTTTGTCTCATTGAAGTGATTAAAATGTGGTTTATCTTCTAGAAGTGGGGTAATTTATCCTATACAGCATGGGATTCTAGCTCTGCATCAGTGCTTTTTCTCAGTGTTATTGAACTTGGTCATGTCTTTCCTGTAGATAAGTAGAAAGAAGGCTTGGTAGTTGCAGGAGTGCACATTTTTGTGTGACACATGGATGGGCTGGTTATGTAGGATTGTCCCACAAAATTATTGATACTAATATGGAGTTCATTGTAACTCTCCACACCATGGTGATCATAGTTTAAAATCAAAGTTAAAGATTTAATGGTTCCCACTTCCATTGAGCATTCTCTTGGTTATTGCATCAGTGGTTGTGAAATGTTTATTTTCTAATTCTGTTTTCTACATTTAATTATTTGAAGTTCTATACAAACTTCAAATGTAATTCTAAGTTGCAGTTTGTATAGCAAAGAAGTACTATACAAAAATAAAAAATACTTCATTTTTTTTTCTTAGTTTTCAGGATGCGGTGATTCCCTGAAAGTTCCAGGAGTGACTCAAACTCCCAAGTTACATAATTCTGGGTTTCAGTCCTTTTAGTCATTTTTCCTAATATTCAGAATGTCCTGTCCATACCAGCAGGATTCCCATGGAGACAGGCCCTTGTAGTGTGATATACCTATGTTCTTTGGCAGCATTTCAGCTTTGTGTGTGGTGTGATGATGTTCATGAGAAGTGGGATTTAAAGGTGGTATTCTGGGTGGTTGGAGCAAATGAATAAGCCTTTTAGGAAGTGAAAACATTTCATGAATTCATAGGGATATTTCAGTACAAATACAACTTACATGAGTGTTCTTTTCTTTCCCTTTAGACCTCTCCTTGGCAGTATAATTCTGAAAATCCTGTCTCTCAAAAAGCTAATACATTTTCTTCATCCTATTATGTGTCTGTAATAAATTTCAAAATAACTATATATTGCTACTATTATCAGTAGTACCATGACATTTAAGATTACCTGTGCAGTTCTTTTTAACCACAGGACATTACCCACAGTGGAGATTCATTAAAAACACTTTTTTTTTTTCCCTGTGGCCAGTTCATCCCGCCCTGGGTGCAGGGCTGGCATCACATATAGTGGTGGGGATTGAACTGTAGTCCCTTTGCTTGTCTATGCAGGCACTTTAGACTGCTGAGCTATCTCACTGGCCCTAAAAATACTTTTTTAAATTTCTTTTTCTTGTTTTTTTATTTTTCATATATTTTATTGAGAAAGAAGTAGCAATGAGGCAGTGTCAAAACAGGTTAGTAAGGACAGTTACAATAATTAATACATTGCATATTGTTGTCTTTGTAGTAGTTATTCATAGTACAAGATGCAGACATGATATCTTGTTTAAACACTATCAAAACTTCTCTTTGAACTAAGAGAAAGTAGCTGTATATCTATGCTATTTTGTCTATACAGATACATATTTTTTTCACTACCAAATGGACCTTCATTTATATCCCCCCTTTTTTTTTTACCTTTGTCAGAGATGGATATTCTGTTGCCATTCATATATTGTAGGTGCATGAATTCAGCAAAGTAATCCACTATAGTACAGAAGTCTAAAATACTATATATTTTTAAATGCTGTATCAATTACAGTAATTCTTTCCTCTGTGTGGTTGTTACCCACTTTTTATAGAGCAAGGTTTATAGCCTTTTGTTTTTAAATTTTAGAAATTCATTTTTCCTAAATTCAAATGAATTTTAGAAATTCATTTGGCCTTTGTATGCTTTTTTCCTTTTCTTCTGTTTTTTCCCAGTACTGTATAATAAACTCGGAGACTTAAAAGATGTCAGCTTTTTCAACTTTCATTCTAAGTTACAATTTGTATAGCAAAGAAATACTGTACAAAAATCAAGAATACTTGATTTTTTTTTTCAAGATTAGGTGATTCCCTGAAAGTCTGTGGGTATTACTTGCAAATATTTCCCCATTACTTTATAAATGTGTTTCATTGTTTTTCAGTGGCAAAGGCATCAATTTTTGGTTCATTAGGGTACTTTTATCAGATTTTTCTCCCTTAATACTTTAGAATTTTAGGTGATAGGAAACTTTACCATTCATGAATTTAGAATATTTTTTTTCATGCAACAGTGTCATAATAGTTCAATTTTAGAACCTTGAGTAGTACCATTGTAGTTTAGAATTTTCATTCATATGCTTGCTTGTGTGTTCTTCAGTTTGAATTTAATAATTAGCTCCAAAGGGGAAGAAAGCATGATGACTTTTATTGTACTTACTTTAAATGTCTAAATTGGGAATCACTAACATTTCCATGTTACTGAGTTTTCCTGTCCAAGAACATGTATGAATTTTCATCATTCCAAGTTTACCTTTTACATCTTTCAGGAGTATTTAGAGCTAGTAAGTTGTTTGTTATTTTTTGCTTTGGGGAATGAGATATTCTGTTCATTTAAATTTCCACTGGGAATCACTTGCATAAAGGCTTTTGATTTCAGTATGCTAACTTTATATATTGCTGCCTCAGTATAGATAATCTTCAAAAGAAGAGTTTGAGGCTTTTGGGGGTTGAGGATTTGGGGGGCTGAAAAGACCTAGGGTCTTTTCACTGGACTGTATCTTTAGCCTTTTTTGTTTTGATTTGTTTTTTTCCTTTTTTATTTTAATGTATTTAATATGGGGTCTACAGGGTCTCACAATGTAGATTGGACTCATAGTGATTCTCTTGCTTTCAGCCTCCCAAGCACTGGGATTACTGATGTGTGCCACCACGCCCAGTCTCAATCGCAATCTCAGAGGGCCCCAGGGGCGGGGTTGGCATGGCATGCCAGGGATTGAACCCCAGTCACTGTGTTCTTGTTTTGTTTTTTTTTTCAGACATCTCAGTAAGTCACTAAATTACCCAGGCTAGGTTTGAATTTGCCATCAGCCTTCCTCTGGCTCCCAGAGTGCTGGGATTACAGGAGTGCATTACCATAAGTGGCTTAAGAGACTTTTAAGATTTGTTTTATTACCTTGATAATATCCTTAAAACAGTGCTAATAGAAAGAGAACTCATTTTTATTTCTGACTTTAGCAAGGATCTCTCTCCTAAAGAAATAAAATAACTTTTTTTGAGGTAGATGCGGAGGAGTTATATTAAGGTTTATGTCTTCATTGTTCATGTGTGAATTTTATTTTTAACCTATTGTGATCACAGAAGTTTTCTTCATAGGTATGTCAGTGTGGTAAACTACCCATCCATAAATTAACGGACTTTATGTCCTTTAGCCACTCTTGTATAGACTGGTAGCATAGCAGGATACAAAGCCAACACTGAAATATCAGTAGCATTCCTGTACAGGAATACACAAACTTCCTGAGAGACAAATTAAGGAAACCATACCTCTCAAATAGGATCAAGGAAAGTGAAATACAAACAAGTCTGATAAAGGAAATGAAATATTTATGTGTTGAAAACTAATACTCGGAAAAAGGAAATTAAAGAGGCTATCAGAAAGTGGAAGAATGTACCCTGTTCTTGGATAGGAATAACAATATAATGAAAATGGCCATATTTCCAAAATGTTAGATTTTATGCAGTTCGAATCAAAATAGTGTATCTCACACAGGTAGAGAATTCTAAAACTTTCTGGGCACCAGAAGAGACCCACAATAGCAAAAGCAGTTCTGGATAACAAGGGAAAAGTGTCACAGTCCCCAATTTGAAGTGTACTACAAAGCTACTGTGATTTAAAAAATAATAAGTATGATAATGGCAAAAACAAAAACACCACAGATCTGAGAACCAATTGGACAAAAGATTCATGAACAACTCCAGACATATTCAGATGGCTTATCTTTGACAGAGAGACCAAATACCTTCACTGGAAGAAAGACGGCCTCTTTAATGAACAGTACTGAGAAAATTGGCTTCCCATATGCTGAAGATTACACCTAGACCCCTATCAGTCACCACACACTAAAATAGAAATGGATCAAAGATCTAAATATTAAAACAGGAGCACATAATATTCTAAAAGATAAAAAGAGTAAAATTCTGGAAGACATAAGTGTAGGCAAAGATTTATTAAAAATAGAACCCTAGCCACACAGGAAACACTACAATATACAGAATAGTGAAATTGACATTTTTAGGTAAATGGATGCATTGTGAGACTATATTTTTAAGTGAAATAAGTCATAAACTCATCTGAACATTTCATTGTATCTCTTGTGTGAGAAATTTAAAGAGTAAATGAGGACCAAAATGGATGATAGATATTGGGGAATAGGAATAAAATGTTCAAATGAGAAGGGGAACATGGAAAATGGAAGGGGAAGAGAAGGAAAAGGGAAAAAGAAGAATAGAAAAAAACACAAAGGGTTGGAGGGAAGGGGATGGGCAAAGAATCATGAACAGGTACAAATTCCCAATCATGATGTGATTAGTGTGTATATCTAAAGTGTCACATTAAAAAATGTTTAAATCCTTAAAACAAGTAAAATTGGAAATATGTAAACACATGAAGGTTTTTTTAAAAGTTCTAGGACTATTTTAGAACATCTAGATAAAATTCTAGTTTTCTAGGAAAATAGAATTCACTAAGACAGATGTCAGCACAATGAGAATCATGGGAAAATTCTAAAATTCACATAATTCTAGTATTTTTCAAGAACATTTAAAAAGGAAAACTTTGAAAGTGCCAAACTGCTATTTTTTCTTCATTTTTTTTTTCTTTTCTAATACCCTAAGCTATTTTAAGCTTATTCCTTCTAAACTTTGTTTTTTCTCTTGCTTTCTCTAGCCTGGTTTCTGTTTCTTTCATTTTCATCAATAGAAACTTTGAATGAAATGTCAAAGTTTTTTTCTGAGAGTGCGTGTCATTTTTAGAAATTTCTGTACTCTGATCTCCTATTTCTACTTAGACCTAAAAGTTGCTTTTTCTTCTCATCTGTTTTGTGTACTGTACACAGTGAAAGTTGGGTGGCTTATAATTTCTTTTGGCATGGAAGTTCATCAGTTCACAGATAGGTCTGTAGTATGCCTGAGGCATCAGCTGGTGGCAGGGAGAAAGCGATGGAAATCTTGGAGATGTGCTTGTGACCTTCTCTAGATCTTCAGTTGCTTTACAAGCAGGTGTTGAAGGAGGCCTTTTCCAGCCACTGTGAGCAGTGAGTGTTTCTCTTTCCCCATGCTGTGGACTCTACTTTGTAAATAAGGCTGCAGCACAGTATGCTGAGGAGGCTCCATAACTTCTCTTTTCACTGTGAATTTTAGCTTTCACCTGACTGTCTCTGTCTTTCTAAGCTGTGCTTTGGGCCTGGGTTCTGGTCCTGTTGACTGTTTCTTCATTTACCTGATAATTGTTTGCATGTCCTTTGTTTTTAATTTCACAAGCTTTGTAGATCTGCCTGGAAAATCATTTTCTTATAATGGCTGATGTAAGCCAAATCAGTTGATTCACCTTGTTGCTAAATTTGGTCTCCATTTCCTCCTGTTGTTTTGTTTGATTTCTACATGTAAATGTCTTCTTACTTGTGCCCTTTGTCTTTTGAGACAGGCCCTCACTAAATTGCTCAGATAGGATTGAACTTGAAAGTCTCCATCTCAGCTTCCTAAAATCCTACTGTTATAGGTAGGCATGAACTATCATGCCCAGCTTGGTATCCTTCACTGAGAGTGTGTTTGGCGTACTTTAATGAATTGCCATGTATTTTTCATATCCTCTCTCTTTTCCATTTTGTTTTAGAACATTGACATTCCAGTCTGTCACCTTTATATCCTACCATTGACTCTTAGCTCTGCAGTTAAGTAAACTCACCTTTTGCCAGTGACTTTTTGTCTGAAGCTCATTCTCCAGGCAATTCCTCAGGAAGGACACATACAATATTATGTATAACTTGAATCCTTTCATCCTGGTAACTATTGTTCAAGATCACTTTTCTTCAATATAAAAATATTGGCTTATATTTTGAGTATCTGAAATACTCATGCCATGTCTTGTGGCATTAAATGTCAATGACAAAAAGTCAGATGCTAGTAATCTTTTCCTTGTACATGACTTGAGGGTAGAGATGGGAACAAGAAGGGGGTAGTGGATCCACAGAATTCTATTAGACTATATACATCTGGCCTATTTGTTAGGTGAATTGTGTGCCTGTCACTCTATTGAGAGGATGGTAGAGTCCTCCTTTAATCTAAGGAAATAATTCAGTTGTAATTTTTAGTATTTCTAAAATTGATTTCACTCTTCTTCAGGGGCTCCAAATTTACATGTATTACAACCTCCATTTTTTTTTTGTCTCCTTTACCTATGTCTTCTCAAATCCCTTTATTTCTTTTAGACTTATTTTCATTTCCTTGATTCCAGTCCTCTTCCCTGGACCACTTCTTTACTCTTGTGTTCTTTTATGCTTGTTTCAACATGAGCAACCTCTTCTGTGTAGCCTCTTTCCCATGTAGAGATGAGTGTCCACAGGCGCCACCTCCTGGGTCCCAATGTGCTTGCCATCTTCTGTGTGTTTTCTGAGCCCAGCACTGTTTCTAGTGGTCCTGGAAGTGTTTTCATGCTGGAAAGGAGCTTTTTCAAGGAAGCTATGGGACCCGTGAGGATTGAGGCAGCCCTGTTTTCCACTTTTGCTGGTGGGCTTCAGGTCTTCTGGGAGACCAACCCATTGTGCCCTCCATTGGGGCTTATGGTGCTTCCATGCAGTCTGGGCTTTGTGGCCACACCACTTTGCCTTAATTTGTGTTGATGATGTTGGCTGTGGGATTATCCCTTTGCTTCTCAGTGATTCTGCCTGGTTTTATAGGAGATTTTGTGCTGGGTCATCTGAGTGAGAGGATACTCCTACCTCCAGGCAAGTTGCCCAATATCTCTGATGACTCCATGGACCTGATGGAGGTCCGGAGACAATGCAGTGTAGACCATTAGACAACTTTCTGAAACACAAGCTAAAATTAATTCTGGCCTGCTGGTACACACGTGTAATCCTAACACTCTGAGTGGCTGAGGCTGGAGGATCACAAGTCTAAGCCCAGTCTGGGCAATTTACAACTTAGATCCTCTCTCATTAAGGGGGGAAAAAATGAACCCATGGTATATGTCCTTGCAGAGGTCCTAAATGTCCTAGAATTAAAGACAGTGTCCTTATTCTTTTCCTGGTCTTTTGTCAGACTCTTCTTATATCTCTGCTCTGTTAAACTAAGAATTCAAAAGCACAATTGGTTGGGGGTTTTAGCCCCTAGCATAAAACTAGTAAATGCTGCTTCATCTTTGTGGCAGAGAGATCCCACCAGCAATTCAGGGAGTAGGAAGGAGCTCTATGGAGGTTGTGAACTTAACCAGGAAAGACCCAGTGACAGAGTTCAGAAGACTGCCCCCCACGTCATGGAAAGGGTCTATTGTTGGCAACCACTCGGGTAAAATGACAGCTTAGTAAAATGAATGAGTAGGTGGGTAATGGGATCGTAAACTATAGGATGAAGTACAGAATATATTCCTGTGTAAAAAAATGACACTGAAGAACAAAGAGTCAGAAAAAGATCAAGCTTGTCTTCAGGCTGGTCACCAGAGCTGCTTGTGACACTGGACATGAAGCTTACCTTGATAGGCCTTTCGCGATGTTTGTGTGTAAATCTCATCACAACAAGTGCTATAACGGTCATTGCATAAAATAACCATGTAGCAAAACTGAAATAATTGACCAAACTGTTTATGTCACCAGGGATGATATAAATCGTTGCTATTACACCCTAAAAGAAAGAACAAATTATGGAGTCATTGGCACAGAAAAGTATTATGCTTGTCACCTCATAAAAGTCTGAAGAAGCAATTTTTGCTACACAGATCAGCATGAAAGACACATCCCCTGTATTCCATGGCAGAAATGGTTGAACACAACTTTGGCTGTGCTAGCTGTTCTATCTGATACTTGCTGGGAAGAACTTCAGTAGTATTTGCATCTTTGCAGTTGTGATTTTAAGCAAGGAAAATATTAGGCAAAATCTGTACATACAGTGTACCAGCTCCACAATTACAGATTTAAATTCCAGAGAGTCTTCATTATGGCCAGGAGCCCTACACTATGGGACTCAGGTCTGATCTCGCCTGCATTAGCCACCTGGGCCTTGACTTGTGCCCCTGATCTCTGGACGAGGCTCCCATCTTCAGAGTATGCAGGTGGAAGAGAGAGGTATTAGATGGGCTCTGGAGCTAGGAGGTATTAGATGGGTCTTGGGAATGTGAAGGGTAGTTGAGTGCCCAGAACAGCTGCACATGACCCAGATGATTTATCCCTGAGAATCTCGCATTAGAGCCGTTGATGATCTCAGGACATATATGTTATTAGGCCATAATGAGAGACTGCTGTTAGCATCACCTTGTACAGTGCCTTGTTCTCCCTCCCCATGCACTGTACATAGCTTATTCCAGGTGGCTCAGAACAAAGAAATGAATGTACATGAAGGAAGTAGTGATACCAATTTGGAGGATTAAACCAATATCATTTGTGTGTAAATTTAGAAAAGGAACAGAAGTAGGATAAATTCAATTGTCTTGGGAATTCATTTTATATTTCACATCACAGAATAAGGGAACCTGGCTCCTTCTCAGGTAGAATGGGTCATAGTTAGGCAAATGAACATTTGGGAATGACCTGTCAGTCATAGAGACCTTTCCCAGAAGTATTCTCAGAGCCGTGCCTGGGATGGCTCTAATGTGAGAAATGGACATAAGAGATGGCAGCCATTAATCTCTTGGCCACTGAGAGCCTTTAACTGGCCCACACTTGCTCTGCAGAGCACACTTCTCTTTTCTTCTTTTCCTACTTTGAGCTCACCTTTAGTACCTTTAATGAACACTAAACATGTATGTTCATTTTTATGTCCACTTCTTCAAATAGGATAATAATGGGGGCCAGGGAGATGGCTCAGTTGAATAAGCACTTCCCTGGCAAGTGCAAGGGTCTGAAATCAATCCCCGGTTTCACCAAAAAATTAAAAAATAAATAGGATACTAATGGCCTGGACAGGACCACTGGTCACAACACCCAGGAACAGTGTAAAACCACTGGACAAGTAATAGGAAGACAGGTCTTTTTCATCCCTGGACCTGCAGGCCCTCTGCCTGCAGCCCAGGCATCGTGGTGCGGTTCCTACTTACATAGAAGATGATGGCAGGGGCGGGCGTGAGGCGCCTGACGCTGATGTAAGAGAGCACCTTAAGCATGTGCCCTTCACGGCCTGCGACATAAATGAGTCTGAAAGAAGAATCATATGGAGGTGCTAAGCAATTGTGTCCTGAGCTCCACCTGGGGATCACAGAGAAGGTGACTGGCCATCTTTGGATGACTGTCTCTGGAAGGGAGTGTCAGAAGGTGACTGGGGGTTAGGTACATCCTGCTAATGGGAAGGCACCAAAGCAGTGATGGATGGAGATTGTCTGCACAACTTCTAATTCCTGCGCTGGGCTACATAGGGAATTCAAGGCCAACACACGACATAGCAAGACCCTGACTCAAATAAAATGCATCATCTGAAGGTTGAATTAGCAAACATAAACAAGTGGCACTTCCTGTCAAAACTCCTTACAGTTCAGTTTTCTGAAAGACTGTGTTTAAAATATTAAAAGGAAAAAAACTATGAATATTAAAAGGAAAAATAGACTGGGCTACATAGTCCAAGGTCAGCCTGAACTACAAAATGAGACACTATCTCAAACCCCACCTTCCAGAAATTACTCAAATTGCATTATATATCTAAATGGAATAGCTAAAAGTGAAACCTCTAAGGAGAAAATCTTTGTGAACTTACATTAAATAAAGCCAATAAAAATATGCTACTTAAACTTAAGCTGGCCTTTATCAAATTGGAAACATTTACATCAAAAAGTGAGATACATCACTATAAAGAAGAAATTATGTAATTTTCAGGAAAAGAGAAAACTGGAGACCCATCATATTAAATGATATAAACCAGTTTTAAAACTTAAAATACTTTCTCTAAAAACCTACAGATAAAAACAAGAAAGAGGACAAAAAACTAGAAGGTAGTCTAGAGATGTGGAAGGGGTTAGATGGAAAGAAAGGAATTTGAGGGCCAGTGAGAATGCTCAGTGAATTAGGCGCAAGAACCGTGGTTTGATCCCCAGCATCACATAGTGTGCTGGCCTCACCCCCTGGGAACACAGAAGCAGCCACTGAAACCTGGTATGGTGGCGCATGCGAATCCCAGTGCTGGGGAGACTGAAAACAGGAGAATCACTATGAATCTTAAGAACTGAGTAGTGAGACCGTGTACCAAATACATATAAAAAAGGGGGGAAGGATAATCAGAATATGGTACATGCTTGTTTGGACGCATTAGAAAGAATTTCATTATTGTGTATGACTAATATGCACCAATAAATTATAAACCACCATTGTAGCAAAAGGACAAGCTCCAGACTAAAAATATGAACAAGTTGGATATCTGATAAAGAATTTGTATGTAAAGTACATGAACTCTTACAATTCTATAATGAATAAACCACTTCTTAGGCAGATTTTTAAATATTTCACTGATGTAGATGTTTGGTGCTGGGAATGGAGCCCCAAGCCTTGAACATGCTAGGCACACTATTACTAAACTATGCCCTCAGCACACTGTATTTGTACTTTTTATTATTTGTTCATTGGCTTGTCTTTTTGACAGAAGACCTCACTATGCTGGCCATCAACTCACTTTGTAGCTCAGATTGGCCTTGAACTCACAGCAATCCTCCTGCCCCAGCCTCCAGAGTTCTGGGATTACAGGCATGTGTCACCATTCCCAACTTAGTACTTTTTTAAAAAAATTATTTTTCTGTATTTTAGGGAACGGTCTACAAGGTGTTCAGGGTCTCACTACTAGATCGGACTCGTAGTGATCCACCTGTTTACAGCCTCCCAAGTGCTGGGATTACAGGCATGCCACAACGCCCAGTCTCAATTGCTGTCTCAGTGCACCCCAGGGGTGGGGCCAGCATGGCAGGCCCAGGGATCAAACCCCCAGCCCCTGTGCCTGCTTGCAGGTGCTTTAATCAGCTGAGCTACTTGGCTGGCCCAGTACTTTTAATATTACAAATAAAATGGCTTTTTTTTTTCAACCCCCAAAAATGGAAAAAAAAGAAAAAAATTTATTCAACTGGGTTCTGGGGTTCCAAAACTACAAATGAACTTTTAGATTTTATTTTATACAGAAAGTTAATCATAAAGTTACTATATGACACAGTAATTCTATCCCTAGGAACTTCCTCAAGAGAGAAAAAAAAAAAAATCTGTCCACATAAAAACACAAGAATATCCAAAGCAAAACTATGCATAACAGCCCAAATTGGAAATAATGCAAACAAATGGGTAAATAGTAGAAGACCCACACACTGGGATATAGTCCTTTGGTTCCAAGCTCAGAGTCTGAGAAACATAATGCTATCTAAAAGTACATAGTGTTGAGAAACAACAAAGTTACAGGGGCCAGGGAGATGGCTCAGTGGAATAAGTGCTTCCCTGGCAAGTGCAAGGGCCTGAGTTCAATCCCTGGTTCCGCCAAAAAAAAAAAAAAAAAAAGTTACAGAGGTGGCAGATGTGTTAAAGGCTGGAAGTAAGAGCCGGGGAGTTGGCTTAGTGGAATAAGCACTTCCCTGGCAAGCGCAAGGGCCTGAGTTCAATCCCCGGTTCTGCCAAAAAAAAAAAAAAAAAAAAAGGCTGGCATTTTGACCCTAACCTTCTAAGGTCAATTAAGACTCAGGACATATGAGAACTTGTACTGTAATGTCATGTACCTCGGTAGTGTCCCAAATTTTCTGATCAAGAAGATTATGGGGCCAAAGAGGAAAGTGATCGATGACGTAGAGTGTGCCTAAGGAGAGTCACATGGGGAGAAGACACTCTCTCAGGCTTTCACAGAGAGCACATTGGCCAAGCAATGACTGTGACTCATCTACATGGCTGCACTGACAGAGGTTCTACAATCTGAGGTACAGGATCTCAGGATAAATCCTGAGGGCATTTCACTGACCTCAGACCCAAAAGCTACAACTCTTGTTGCATAGGTCCTGCTTTACCTTGGTCTTAACCATCCAGTAGAAAAGTATGAAGACGAAATATAGGAAGTAAAGCCATGTTGTTATTTTGAGCTGTGGGGGACTCAGGTCAATAATTTCTGACATTGCCAGTTAAACAGAAGACCCAATGCTATTATGGGCTACTGGACTCTTTTAGAATATTTTGCTGAGTTTACACACCTATAATATTCAATAACGGGGGGCCTGGCCATAGCTCAGTTCTTTAAGTGGCTGCTTCCACAAAGCTGTGAGCCTCAGGTAGCTGTAGTTCGACTCCCACAACACTCCAGCCAGACAAACCATGCCTGAGGGCATTCAGAGCAAAAAAAAAAAAAAAAAAATTCAATAACGGAACTTAGAAAAAATGGGGTATACCGATGAATGTCCATTTTGTATCTGTGTATTCAAAGTGGTTAGGATAGATATATATTTGCATTCTCTTAATGAATAGAATGATTTGTTCTAATGGTGTTTGTAAATAGGATCTCCAGTCCGCATCTTGTACAGCAATTAACCACTAAGAAGAATATATGCAGTATGTTATTTGTTGAAACTGTACTTCCGATTTGATTTGAAACTGTCTCATTGCTGTTTGTCAATAAAATTTTGAAAAAAAAAAAAAGGCTAGAAGTAAACGTAATTAGACATGAGGAAACTTTCTGGGGCAATGGAAATGGTAGCTATATTGCTGGATGAATTTACCAGAATAACTGAGTTGTGTAATTGCAGGGGTGAGGTTCTGTGGTAGTGCTTAACTGTTAAAGTTGTGTTCTTATATACTAGCAACAAACTATTTGAAACTAATTTTTTAAAAATTCTAAATGACATTTACAATGGCATGAAAATATATGAAATACTTTGACATAAATATAAAAGATTGCAAGAATTAAAGATTTTTTGTAAAAACTCAATTATAAGATGGCAGACCTCTCCAAATTGACTCATACATTGAGTATAGTCCAAATCAAAGTCCCCACTTTTTTGAGAACTTGACAAGGTGATTCTAATACTCAGAAATGAGAAAAAATATATATATATGAAAAACAATAGAATTGGACCCTTATATGAAGGCTATTCTTGATACAGGATTCAAGTCAAGATGGATTCAAGATCTAAAAGCCAGGCTGGGGAAATAGCTCAGTGGAATGAGTGCTTGCCTGGCAAGTGCAAGGTCCTGTGTTCAATCTCCGGTACCACCACCAAAAAAAAAAAAAAAAAGATCTAAAAGCATAAAACTGAGAACTGAGAAAAAACTACAATCAGCAATGATTTTTGTCCATATGATCCGAAAAGTACATACAACAAAGGTAAAAATACACAAATGGGGTTACAGCGAAATCTTACTGCACAGCAAAGGAAACCCTCAGCAAAAGAGACAACTCACAGAAACATTCATAAATCATGCATCAGATAATGAGCTGGTCTCCAGAGTGTGCAAGGGACTCAATAACAACCTGAGCAAACATTTCTCAAAAGACATTCGGATGGCCAACAGATACATGAGAGAAATCTCAACAGCATCAGAGAAATGTAAACAAACACTGCAGTGCGATGTCATCTCCAAAAAATGAAAACAGTGTTGGCAAAGACGTGGAAAAAAAAAAAGCCCTGGTACCTGTTAGTGGGAATGTAAGTTAGTATAGCCATTTTAAAAGTCAGTATAGCTGTCTCAACAAACTAAAAAGTAGAATTAGCATATGATGTAGCAACGCTACTTCTGGGTATGTACTGGGAAAAATTAAAATCAGGCTGAGACAGGAAGATCACCTTGAGTTGGAGCCCAGCGTGACCTACGTAGCAAGACCATGTCTTTAATAAAAATATTTTAAATATGGAAACTAAATAAATGAAAAATTATGCTAAGTGAAATAAGCCAAGCAAAGAAAAACAAGTACTATGTGATCACTTCTCTACATTATTTTTCAATTTAAAACAAGTGTTGCCAAGGGTTATAATACCATTCCTGGGGAAACAGGATCTTGAGTTTGAGGCAGGCCTGAGCTATACCATGAAGCCTTGTTTCCAAAAGCCAAAATAAGAGATAAAATGTACATAGAAATGCAAATAATCTACAGTAGCTTTGGGGGGGAGCTTCTAAGGATAAAACCCAGGACTTCTCGCATTATAGGCTAGTACAGTACCACTGCAGTACACACATAGTCTGAAATGGCTTTGAAAAGGGAAAACGTTGGGGGAATAGTTCTAACTGTATGCTGATACTACTTTAGAAAATAATTTTCTGGTGCACATTTTGTTGTTTTGAAGTGAAAACCCTGTGGCAGTTTCACTCTGACACACCTCCATCAGGAGCCTGGACACTGGGCAAAGACCTGTTCTAGAGTGGACTATACATTGAGCATAGTCCAGATCAAAATCTCTTTTTTGAGAACTTGACAAGGTGATTCTCATACTCAGATAGAAATGGGAAAACTATGTATATGAGAAACAATAGAATTGGGCTCTAATATGAAGGTTATTCTTGATACAAGATTAAAGTCGAGATGGATCAAAGATCTAAAAGCCTAAAACTATTAGAACTGAAAAAAGCTCAGTTTTTTCCTCGAAAGGAAGTAGAGCAGCTAAGAGGATGGAAATGCCCCAGCCCCACTGTGAGGGGAGGCTTGGTTAGATTATGCTGCCTCATAAAAGGGACACAGCACAGCTGTGAACAATATCCCAGCCAGCTCTGCACTGGCAAACCACCGTTGATGTAGTGTTTTACTGGGACAGAACTATAGCTCGTTTTTGTGGTGGTGGTGGTGGTGGTGGTTTTTAATACTGAAGAACTGACTCTAGAGCTACACTAAGTGAGCTACTCTTGACTTTTTAAATTTTTTTTAATTTTTATTTTGAGACAGGTCTTTGCTAAGTCACTAAATTTTCCATGCTGTGCTCCAAGTTGTGATTCTCCTGTCTGAGCCTCCCAGAGTACTGCTGAGATTACAGGCATATGCCACCATGCCCAGCTGGCTGTTCATATGTGGTGGTATAAAGTTGAGGCAGAGACCAGTTTTGATAGAGACTTATATACCTGTAGCCTTGAGTATTAAGCTTTGCCTGTCTGAGGGGAAGGTTGGTGAGTCTATGTATGAACATGAGAAGAGATTTGAGAATAGTGCTAGGTAAAGCAGTGCAGCTTGAGACACACCATATGGAAACCAAAGCCTCGTCCGTCCCATTGTCTTCATCTGCCCTGTTTTTGGCACTCTTTTCCCTATAGGTAGCACCTTTGACTCTACTAAAGTGATCTTCTCCACACTTCCCTTGCCAGTTTGCCTTGTGGGTGCAAGCCACAGCCCTTCTCTGGACTGGGGCTCTGACTCAGACCAGGAGGCACTTAACCTAACCCAACTGGACTTAGGGCCTCCTGAGTGTGACATCAGCTCCGCTACCTCCCTGCCCACCTGGGGACAGAGTAATTGCAGGGTTTCCTACCTGCCCGCAGTGAAACAGGTCCCATTAGCAGCTCCGATGGTGGAAAATGCCACAAAAAGTGGGACAACCCAAGAGGCTGGATAGAGAACACGGTCACCAAAAGTCTGGTGGGAGAAGGAAATGGATGCTTAGAATTTTCCCTTCTATAACCTCCCAGAAGCATTGGTCCAATGAAGCTCTTCTAGCTTTCCAGACAGTGTAGGGCCCCAGCTCAGCTGCTTGGGCACAGCCCATGACCCACCCTCTGGAGAGCATCAGCAGGTGAAAAATCCCTAGCATCTCGAGATCTTTTTTTTCTTAATGTATTTGGTACAGGGTCTCACTATGCAGCTCAGGCTCATAGTGATCCTCCTGTTTTCAGCCTCTCCAGCCCTGAGATTACAAGTGTGCACCACCATGCCTGGTCTCAGTAGCTGCTCAGTGCACTGGGGGTGGGGTTGGCATGGCATGTGGTGCTGAAGATAGAATCCCAGTCCCTGCACTTGCCTAAACAGGTGCTCCATTGGCTGAACTATGTCACTGACGTGAGATTTTCCTATTAATGGGTTGATTGCAGCACTAGAAATTTGAGGCCAGGGCCTTCACAATGAGCTATATCCTTAGCCCTCCTAAAGTTTTGTGTTATGAGACAGGGTCTTGCCAAGTTGCCCAGGCTGAGGTTAAACTACTGTTCTCTCCTGAGTCTCCCAGAATGGGGGGATTTAGGCCTGTGTTGCCACTCTGCTGTTTCAGGATTCTTTTCT
>NW_004524659.1:5686365-5687938 GCF_000260255.1 Octodon degus
TTTAACCAGGGATTGAACTCAGGCCCTTGTGCTTGCCAGGGAAGCACTTATTCTACTGAGCCATATCCCCGGCCCCTGTCAAATGATTATTCTTTAATGGCAGCAAGAATCCTAAAAGGCCCCACTTCTGCCATCACTCTTACCTACTGGATAATCCTGCCAACAGCCTGTGCTCTGGCTTCCTGGAGGCTCACTCAGTGACCTTGTCCTCCTCCCCCTTGACGACCAGGCTGGTGATTGGTGCCCTCAGCCTTAACCCAGCTGCAGCTCTGCCTGGAGCAACACCCACACCACCTCCCTGTCTGTTTCTAGTTTCTGTCCTATCTGAACTCCATGAGGCCTCCAGCATGTAGAATCCATGTGTGTTTTCCAGTCCCTGGTGCTCAATACTAATTTTATATTTTTCATTCATGAAATTGAAGCTAGAGCATTTGCTCTGAGCTACATCTCCAAACCTTTGTCAATTCTGTAAAATTTAAAATGGAGTTTCACTAAGGCACTGAATTTGTATAGGCTGGGCTCAAGCTTGTCTTCTTGCTGTTTCAGCCTTGAGGTGTAGTCTGGACTGATGGGTGTGCACCACCCTGCCCAGCATGCCTGATCTGCCTCCCTCATTGGTTTCAGTCTGACACCTCATGATAAGAATTCACTCCCTGCACATTTCACTCTCCATCCTCCTGTCTGTCAAACCACCATCCTGGAATCCCCAGGCCCCCACCCTGTAGCCCTGAGATCTGCCTGCACACAGGTAATTGGGGCTGGAGCTAGACAGGAAGAGCCAACAGACCTTCATGCCTCCCCTAAAAAGTCTGTTGACATCACCTGAGCCCCTGGCCTGTCCCTCTCCAAGTCTCCTCCCACAGGCCACAGGCCCTGCACTCACCACGGCCACTGCCTGGGACTGCAGCAGTTCTGTTGGGGTCATCACAGTGAAGTATGAGACATTCATGAGGATGTAGCACATGGTCACCAGCGGGATCCCGATGATGATAGCCAGGGGCAGGTTTCTGTGAGCAACAATGACAGGTCATCCCAGAGGGTCTGTGTCCTCCTCTTCTACCCTCCCTCCCACTCAGCCCCTTTTCAGTGTGGTGATCCAGGCTACAAATGCCCTTCCTGAGGCTACCTTGGCTGTGATATGGCAGAGCACAGCAGGTTCCAGAGATTTGCCAGTGAAAAGATTCACTCCCATACCATGGGGTGGTAAAATCCAGTTATTTAAAGCAGAGGAAGTCAGAGGGAAATAAAGTCACAGCTCTTCATTCCCCAGCCCAGCATACCCTAAGTGAGGGTGGGTGATGAGCTTAGGAAGAGCCAGTCTCCCCCACGGCAGAGCACTCTCCTTGTGTACAGGAGGCCCTGGGTGGAAGAAGGAGAATTCACTGGCTGGAATGGAATCATGGAATAACAGGAGGCAGCAGCTCTACTCTTGCTGGGAGGAGTACCACATACTTTTGATTTGTGGTCTCCTGCCTGGTTCAGCTTTCTTACCTATAAGGATTTCTTAGTTCTTCTGTGATGTAGTTGAGTTGATTCCTTGGGGGGGGGGGGGAGAAAAAAGGAAGATGGGTGA
>NW_004524659.1:5688613-5703448 GCF_000260255.1 Octodon degus
GTGAGAGGCAAGATGATGGTGCTCACTTGTAATCCCAGCACTGTGGGAAGCTGAGACGGGAGGATCACAAGTTCAAGTCTAGACAGGGCAATTTATAACCTGTTTTCAACTTAGATTGTCTCAAAATAATTTCTGAAGGATAGGGATGAAAAGACCCTGGGTACAGTCCCTGTACCAGAAAAAGAATGATGGGGGATTAATTTTCCCAGAAAGGACAGACCTTTACTTTTATCAACAAATAAAATCAGTTGCCTTTAAAAAAAAAACCATGGCCACCTTTGTATCACCTCTGGGTCCCCCTTACCATCCATCATATGCCCAGAGTCCATTGTAAAATGCCAGGCTGATGCCACCCACAGATGCCGATGTACCCACAAAAGAATTTTCAAAATTTTTTGTGTTTCCTGTAATTAAGCAGATAGAGCAGGTGTCAGGTGAGTGGTCCGACTCAGTGCTGCTTTGCTCAAGAGCCAGCATAGGACATAGTGAGCAGGTGGCAGCTAAGTCTTGCTGCAGAGTTCACAGCAGACTCAGACTCAGGTGGGGTGGGTGTGCGTGTGTGTGTGTGTGTGTGTACATGCATGTGTGTGCTGTGTGGCACCCACCCTCCCTTCCCAACCTCCCACAGTCACCTTGGGCCAGGAGGACCAGGCCACTGATGACAATGATGACCACGATTACCATCTTGGCCGCAGTGAAGAAATTCTGGACGTAGCTTCCCAGCTTTGCACTCAGGGCGTTCACTGTGGTGATGAGCACTGGGAGGGGTGCAGCAGGGCAGGTCGCACCCTGTGTTCAAGTATCCATGGCCCTAGAGTCTCTCTTCTCCCCTCCCACTGCTCCTCACACTGTGTCCCACGGCATGGAGTTCTGATCCAAAGGAGGGAGTGGAAAGACCTACACCATGCACCTGATGGTGACCTATGAAATCAACTCCCCCTCAGAGGGCAGAGAAGGAGCAGCAACTAGGCCCCAAGTGGAGGGTACTGGCCGGTGGCAGGGACAGCCATCAGCAGCCCCTGATAGGCCTAGGTACTGCTCAGCTCCTGGAGTGGCCACCTGCCCAGCTCCAGAGCCTCCAGTCCCCCAGGGCCTCTGCATGGACACAGGATGTGAGGCCACGTCCCTCAGCCACCTCTGACCCCACCCCACGATGTCAGGCTTGGGCACTCACAGATAGCAGCAGCAGCGAGGCATTTAATGACCACCTCAGGAGGCTTGCAGCCTGAGTAGAATGGTGCGCACACATACTCAGAAAAGCTGAGGCAGATGATGGCGAACGATGAGGGCTTCATGACCATCGTGCTGGTCCAGGAGAAGAGGTAGGCAGGGATGGGGCCGAAGGCCTCCATCAGGTACGGGTACTCGCCGCCCGATTTGGTGATCATCGTGCCAAGCTCTGCAAAGCACAGAGCTCCTAGAACAGAGAAGATAGAGTCCCCTCAGTCCCCCATGAGATGTCATCCTTCCCCTGTGTACACTGTGTCACATAGGGCCAAGTCTTCAGACACTGGACAGCCCTGAGTTCTGACCACTGGACATTTATTGGCAACCTGATTTACCTTTATTTGCCACCCATGCCTTGAAAAGGAATGGAGCCAGGTGTGCTGGTACAGCCTGTAATTTCAGCCCTCTGGGCAAGTGAGGCAGGGGGATTGCAAATTTGAGCCTAGTCTGGTCAAGTTAACAATTAATGAAACCCTGTCACAAAATTAAAAATGGGCTGGGGATGTAGCTCAATGAGAAAGACCTGGGTTGAGTCCCAAGAACCGAAAATAAATAAGTGGGGGACCTGGCATCAAACAGACAGTGCTTCTCCCTGTGTTCCATGGTCAAAGGGGTCCAGGAGGAGCAGTCTTTGTTACCCAGTGTGGCGAGGACCCCGCAGGCCGCCCATATGATGAGACAGGGCCCCACCGTTCCTGTGTTGCTGAGCACAGACTTGGGGGAAATGAAGATCCCGGAACCAATGATGGTGCCCACAATGATGCATACGCCACTGAACAGGCCCACCTGGGATGGGGAGGGAGGAAGAGGAGTTAGTGCTGTCACCCAGAGGCCTTGGACCAGAGGCACCCACTAGCAGTGAGTCTGCCCAGCTCAAAGTGAGCCCCACGTTCCAGACATGTACACCTTGAGGTGCTGCTGTGATTCCACCAGGACACTGTTCCTGGAGCTCTGTATATATGAAATTATTTAATCTGTGCTGGGCGTGGTGGTAGGAGGCTGGGGCAGGTAGATCACAAGGCCAGTGACCCTCTCAGGAGAAAACTGAGCATAGAGAGGCTGATCTTGCCCAGAGTTACAGAGGCAGGCCCAGGTTCCAAGATCCTGGCCACCAGCTCTCTTGCCCTCCACAACAGAGGTTGCTGGGAGAACCCTTTCACTGGGTAGAACAGAAAACAGTTTTCACCAAGGAAACCAGGCTCAGGATCTGGAGTGCTGGCCAGGGAAGCCAGGTGCGCAAGATAGCTCCCAGGGAAGATACCTGTTGGAGACTGGGACTGCTGTGTCGTATCCGTCCTTCAGGGCATGAGCTTCCTAAGAGCTACACCTGGCTTAGGTATGTACTGGTGGTTTGGTTTTTTGTTTTTTTTTTTTTTTTTTTTTTTTTTTTTTTTTTTGGTGGAACTGAGGATTGAACTCACGTCCTTGTGCTTGCCAGGAAAGTGCTTATTCCACTGAGCTATCTCCCCAGCCCTCAAGGTATGTACTGTTTTGATAAATTTGTGTGAAGGATAAGGACAGGCTGTGGGATGCCAAGATGTCTCAAAATAAATACAAATGAATAGGGGATATAGCTCTGTGAGAGTGCCCGGGTTTCAGTCGCTAGCAGCACACACCCATGAATTGATAAAAAATTTATGTGTGATATATAAATCTTTCCTGCTCTGTATGATGCATGCTGGCAAATCTATTACTCAGTTTCATATCTCAGGTAAGTGCAATCCCACTGCAACTCAGCCCCATCACCCTGTCCTCAAAGCCTTCCGAGATCTGGTCTCACGCTGAGTGGCCCAGCGTTCCACTTTCCTCACCCACAGCCCGCAGCCTCCTGCCCTCCACATGTAGCACCTGCTGCCCACACCCACCCAGGGCAGGCTCAGTGTGCAGCTCCTTTTTATTTCAATCTTTGGTCCTGGAGGTGGAGCCCAGGACCTTCCCTTGCAGCTCCATCTCCACCCATGTATTTTCAGTCAGGTATTTGGGAAGGCACTATGCTGCTCACTCAGGGCTGGAACTTCCACTGCTCCTGCCTTAGCCCCCCTCCCCCAGCCTCCCAGTGCTGCAGTTATAGGCCTGAGCCCTCAGCCTGGCTGTCCTGCTCTCCACTCCCACCCCGGCTTCTTTCCTCCCAGGCCCAGCACTAGTCCTGTCTCCTCACTATGTATCAGCTCAGCTCTTCCATCCCTGTCCTGTCTATGCCAGCTGCACCTTTGCAGTGAGACCCCCAAGACAGAGCGCTGCTGCTGGAGGCCCTGCGATGCCCAGCTCCAGGGCAGTCGTGTAAGGATCAAACCTTTGCTGAAGATGGGTAGAGGGGACCTGGACACCAGAAGGCCCCCTCTGATTACCCCTGAAAAGGCCATCAGTTGAGCAGATACCCAACACTCAGGCCCTCCCCAGTCATGGAAGCACACACAAGAAGCTCATGCGTGACCCAGGAACTTCAAGAGTGCACTGCGTTCACCAGAGACAGGGCCAGGGTAGGTCCAGAGCACGGCTCATTTAAGACCTGCTGCGCAAATAAACAGCCGTGCGCTTCAGTGGGTCACAGGATCAGCAGGGCTCCACTGCTTCTGCCCTCATTCAGACACCCACCCTGAGCCTGGGAAAGACCCAGGGGAAACAGGAGGCCTCACCTCTTTCTGGAGATCGGTGACCTTGGGTTCCATGCTCTGGATGGAGCCCTCATCCTCCCTGCGTTTTCTCGGGTTCGTCTTCTCCTCCATCTTTTTCTCCTGCCACATCCAGGAGGCTGCAAGGAGGGCATGGGCTGAAGTCTGATCCCACAAAAGCAGACAAGATACAAAGCGGAGCTCAGCCAGGGCTGCTGTGGGCTGTGCACCCGCGTGTTGGGTACGGACTCCCAAAGCAAAAGTCAGCTCTAGTTTGAGAAGGGTGCAGGTGGCAGGCCCTGGGGGAGAACTTGCTTAGCATTTGGGAGAGAAAAGTCATTGGTATCATTGGAGCTGCAGGAAAGTTTCCTGTGTCTTTTGCAGAGCACAGGGGCTTATTTGCCCCGCCCCTGGCCAGTCTGTCTTACAGTCCCCTGGCTCCAGTGCCAGGTCTTTCTCTGTTAATCCTGGACTGTAGCTTGCTTGAAACTCATCCTGCCTCCATCATCCAGTGCCTTTGTTTTCAAAAGTAAAAAATTATTGAATATAATAGAATATGCTTAGAGGAGTCAGCCCCAGGCAGTGTTGGTTTTCTTATAATTCCTTCCAAATTTAAGACCCCTGGGGTACAAATGACCCGTAGGATAGGTTCAGAACTTTCCCATTCAGGGACGCAAGGAATAATACAATTGCTGAGGAAAACCAGTCCCAGATGCTCAGGCCTCGCTCCCTCAAAATGCAATCCCTGAGCAGACCGGGCCACCCAGCTGGGAGAGCATCGGGCCTCCCCATCACCCTGTAGGCCTTACCTTTCTCTTGGTCTTGTGGAGCCAGAGGAGCTGCCAGCCCAGCTGTCTGCCTGCGACTGTGAACCAGCTGAGGAAGGGGCATATCTTGTGCCCAAAGTGGAGGAAGCCAAAGGTACAGAGGTCAGCAAAGGTAATTATTAAACTTCTCCCACCTCCTTTTCTAAGTAGTGAAGCTTTTGATAGACCACACAAAAAGGGAGTGTCAGGGAAGCCAGTTTCTTTCCAAAAATGTTTTTGTGTATCTGTGTTTTAATCGGCTAAAAAAAAGTCTCCCAGATCAGCTCTATCTCCTAAGAGGAAATCTCTGCAAAGAGTAGAAATTCTGCTTGCTTTCATCTTGGGGAATCAGAGATAAATTCTGGAACAAACTGATCTCAGTGGGTCATATTTATAACTCAAGGCAGGCTGCAGATTGGTATGTGGTATGTAGGTAATGACATTGTTTTCCCCTCCATGAGGAATTTTCTCATAGAGGTGGGTGGGGAGGTAGGTGTGCTCTCCTGCAGTAGGTGGGGTGATGTCACAGGTGGTGTGAGCCTCTGCATTGTCCTGGCCCAAAGCTCTCTGGCCAAGTGCTGTCAAGGTTTGGTTGTGGGACATCCAAGGGGTCCATGGTCCTGTTCCCTAAACTATGGAGTGAGAAAAAGATAGGAAAATGCCATCCATACTCCATTTCACGGGGATACTGAGGCCGAGCAGGAGTCCAAAGCATGAAGCCAGAGAGACCTGGTTCCAAACCAGCTCTAAGGTGCCTGAGAGGTTGGCTTTCCCTTGGAGGAAGCAGAGGTTCTCAGGCTGGGCTAAGATTGGGCCCAGCACACTCTCCCCTCCCACCAGCCAGGCTCAGAACCTCACAGGGAGCAAGAGTGCTAGGCTCTTATCTCAGGTCTGGCTTTATCAAAGGCCACAGGAGGTCAGCAGGGACATAGCTTAAAGCAAGCACCCTTGCTGTTATCTCCAGCTGCAGGTCTCCAAGATTTTGCCTTAGGGTAAATTCATAACATGACCACTGTGGGGAAGGGAACAAAGGTCAGCAGACAGAGCTGGGTATCTGAGAACATTTGGGAGCCCTTCAGGGCAAGCTGTCCTGGGAGAAGGGCACATTTCTAGGCTCATCTCTTCTGGGGATCCTTGCTATCCCAGAGGCAGGGAGACTAATTTAGGCGTTTGTCACTTGCCCTCTTAGGAGGGCAAAGCCTGCACCCCTGGGCTGAGTCCTGGGCAGAGTGCTGGCATGCAGGCCATCTGCCTAGAGTGAGGGTACAGAGGCAGCAGCTGGATGAGTGTGCCCTGCCTAAAGTATTTCCCTGCACCATGGCTCTCAAAGCATTGGCCCATCTTTTAGTGAAACACTACAGAATATTACCTGTGTCAAGAGTACCTCAGTAGGATAAATTTTGTGGGTGTGTTTTAAAGATCTGGGCTCTGACACCTTGTGTGGTGACCTGAAACTTATCCCAGCACTCAGGGCTGAGACAGAGGCATCACAAGTTAGAAGCTAGCCTGGGAAAATTGGTGATCTATCAAGAGCCCTTGTCTAAAAATAAAAATGGCTGGGGACTTATTTCAATGCAAATGGCAGCCGGTTAGCTCAGTTGGTTAGAGTGTGGTGCTTAGCAATCAAAGGCCTTGGGTTCCCTAGTATCCCTTCCCCAGTTTCTCATATGCATCACACACACACACACACACACACACACACACACACACACACACATAAAAAAGATGTTCTGGGTGTTGCAGCCACAGGAGGGCCAGGGAGGCCAGATAGCAAGTCCTGTGGTCACCATGAAGCCACAGCAGACGCCAGTGACCAGGAAGGCATTTGCTCAGCCAGATCATGACCAAGGCGGAGCTGCAAATGCCAGATCCAGATCCCTGTGGAGCTGGAGAACTGGACTGATAGGCAGCAGTTTGAAGAAATGCTTCAAACTCTACAAATGACCATTAAGGAAATAGAGAAACTAGGGGACCAGTCAGGCCCTCAAGGCCATTTGGCTTGTTTGGCAGATATGTCATGTTCTTATGCATAGAAAGCCATCATGACAAGTTACCAAACAAAGTCTCTAAACAGGTTCAAGAATCGAGTGACAAGGTATTCATTCCCCGAGATCACCTGACTGATCCCATGGAGAGAGAATTGTTATTTATTTATTTTTTTATTTTGTGATGGTATGGGGAATTGAACCCAGTGCCTTTGCACTGAGCTACATCCCTAGACTGTTTTTCTTTTTCTTCCTCTTTCTTTTCTTAGTCTCTCTCTCCATCTCCCCTTTCCCCCACCTGCCCTGCTTTTCTCATTTTTAGTCAAATTCTTGCTAAATTTCCCAGACTGGTCCTCCTGTCTCAGCCTTCACAGAGTTCTGGGATTAATTATAGGCATGCCACTGTGCCTTGGCAAGACTTTGAGGTTTTTTAAAAAAATATTTATTTATTTACTTGGTACAGGGTCTTGCTATGCAGCTCAAACTCAGTGATCCTCCTGTCTCAGCCTTCCCAGAGCTGGGATTATAGGCATGTGCCACCATGCCCGGTTTTGGTGGTCAGTACAATACAGCTGGGGTAACCCCTGACAAGTGCAGCATGTAGTACCAGGGGTTGAACCTGGGTCCTTGCACTTGCCAGGTAGGTGCTTAGACTGCTGAGCTATCTCCCTGGCCAACTGTTTTCAGATTGAAATTACCATTTATGAAGACAGAAACATGAAGAATGAAAGCTAAACTGTGGATAAAGGTTGTGCCTGCAGTCGGCACTCTCATCTACCGATGGCTGACCAGAGTGTCCCAGCCTCCACTCTTTCATGTCTGCCACCAGAGCCATGGCACCACTGAGTCTAGCAACCAGCTTTCTAAACTGCCATCCCTGAAGTGACCCCTATTCCACTTTGCGTCTCCAAATCTTACAGGACTCTGTAAGCTTGTGATTCTTTCCTGAGAACATAAAATGATGGATTTCACTTTTAAATTCAAAGTCACTTAACAAAGCAGAGGTTCTGGGTGTGGTGGCACATGCCTATCACCCCAGTACTCTGGGAGGCTGAGGCAGGAGGATAAAATGATCAAGCCCAGACTGGGCAATATAGCGAATTGGGAGGATCCCTCTGAAAAGAAAATATAAAAAGGTTAGGGGATGGAGCTCAGTCAGAATGCTTTGGGTTTAATCCTCAGTATCAAAAAACTCAACACAGTTTAGCCAGTGCAGTTGATTTCTGACCTCCACCAGTCCCACTGGTTTTCTTCATTCCCTGGATGGGTTTGCCAGGTGGGCGTTCAACAAGTCATATTTTAGTACTTAAGCTTATTCCCCCCAATCATTACAGGCTTTTCTCCAGGGGAGGGATAATTATGTCTGTGGTTTTGCTAATGCAGTGCCTAACTCAAATGATCTTCCTGCCTCAGCCTCCCAGAATCCTGGAATTACAAATGTGTACACATCCCCAGCTACAACTTCATTGTTTCTTAAATTTCTGCCAAATCTCTCAGTGATTCGTTTCAAAATGTGCTTTTACCAAAGACATTGTTTTTCAGCAATAGATGCACACCCCAGGGTAAGACATACAATGTTTTTTTATTGATCCGTATGTCTTTAAGCAGTCTAAGAAGCCGTTAGACTTAGCTTGGTCAACTAGCAGACAAGGACACTCAGGCTGTAAAAAGATTCTCACCAGAGGTAAGGTTCTGGGGTGAGAAGTAATTGCTACACAAGTCGTCCCCAGCCCTGGGAAGCCAAAGGCTAGAAGTAACTACAAAGAGAAATAGAGCAGGGAAGGGAGAAGGTGTCAGGACTGAGGGGGGAAGGCCTGGGGATTTCTTAATGGGGGTGAGTGGCTAAGTTAATGATGAGACAGATGTGAAGCCTCTCCCTTCTGCTGTGATAGCTGGAGTGGGATGTGGTCTGGCACACAGGTGTCATGCTGGTCCTTCCCTTTCTCCTGGTCCCCAGGATGGATGAAACAACTTGCTCCAACACCCTTTTTAAGTTTTTTTCTAGTGCTCGCTTTGGCAGCACATATACTAAGCAAAGTTTTGTTAGCATATGCTTGCAGTATAAGCTGCTTACATTTATCACTGGGAGCCGGCACACGCATGTAGCATATTTTAATTCTTTGCTCATCCCATCCCCTGTCTGCTCCCTCCAAGTCTTGCTCCCCTTCTCATCTAGAAGAGATCTATTTCCCCTTTTTGCATTTTTTTTAATCCATTATCCCTTCTCTCCCTCTATCTCTTATTCCCCTTCCCATCTGAAAAAGATCTCCCTTCTTCCCATTATCTTTTAGTTTGCTCTTTATTTGTATTTTGGGTTTCTCATATGGGGGAACCATTAGTTCATTTATATCATGGTCTCCATGCATCTGTTTACCTACAAGTGCCTCGTCTATCCTCTTTCACAGAGTACTACGCCATTGTGGATAAATATCAGATTTCAGCCCCAGTATTTCTGTGGAAACACAGCAGCCATCAGTTAAGCAGTGGTGGTGCCCATGCTCTCCTGTACTGCTGCCCTGACAGCAGCAGCTGGCCTAGACATCCCACGACCTCCAGGAAGTGTCTACTTAACTGCAGCAGCCACCAGTTTGAACCTAGCAGTACAGATGAATTTGGAGCCATAAAGAATCTTGAATCAGAAGGTGTGAACTTAGATCAATTTTTAGCAAATAGTGGGCTCAAAATTGAACCAATCACTACCAGCCCCTCAACCCTCCCATAAAGCATTCTAAAATGCTATTGTTCAGCTTCTACCATTTTCTATTAGGTTTAAAGCCAAAATAAGTAAATGGATTTAATCTGAAAGCAAGCATAAAAACTTGACTCCAAAGTATCTCAAAATATCTCACAATGATAAGATAATTAAATATTCTGTTAATTTTGGATCATGTTCTGAAACTTTTCTTGGGGAGTGTGTCGGGAGAGTGTCTTTTTTTTTTTTTTTTTTTTTGTGGAACCAGGGATTGAACTCAGACCCTTGCGTTTGCCAGGCAAGCGCTTATTCTACTGAGCCATCTCCCCTGCCCCTGGGGAAAGTATCTTGCTATGTAGTTCAGGCAGGCCTCTGACAGAGACCCTCCTGACTCAGCTTCCTGACAGGAATGACAGGAAGGCCATCACACCTAGGCTGAAACAAACTTTCCAAGACAGTATCCACTAATCCCAAGATAGACTTCTGGGAAGTGGTCAGGAAAGCACTCCTGGAACATTGGAGGTATTGGGGTTATCATATGTGAACTACAGACTTGAGATATGCTGGTTAACGCTGGCCAACAGAAAATCTTTTGTTCTACTTGTATTCGGATGCCCACTCAGCCTGATCACTCTCTTAGCATAGTATGGTCACTGTTTGAATGAATGGGAAGAACATCAAATGAACTGCTCTTTAGTTGCCTTTGTTTCTTTGTAATAGTTGAGAGAAAGCAAGGGAAAAACAAGTGAACCTATTATCTGCGTCCTTATGGGCTCGGCCTCCAAGGCTTTGCTTTGCAGGGTCAGGTAGCTGCTCTCCAGGAGCAGGCTCTTCCTCTGTGCCTGTGGCAGCTCCAACACATGGGGAACTTTTCGGTGAACACCAGCTGAAGATGGTTCCATTTCTGGAGGGTGACCTGGTTTCAGAGAGAAACACAGAACAATACATAAATTTAAAGTTAGTCTGTCAGCTATGTCCAAAACCCAAAACTCATTCCTCTCATTAAAAACTGAGATAGCTACTATTTACTGGATAAATTACTGAATTGAATTCACAATAAAGGGTTGAAAGATAATTCTGAAAATGGACACTTCTGCCTCTGGCCAAGACAAAGCTACAGGGACAGAATTTATACTTAGGAAAAAACAAAATAAAAAAATAGGTTTCAGACTTGAGACAAGATGTGCGCTGTGAGCCCAGAAGATGGAAAATATGGAAAGTCTAGGGCAGCTTCACATCACCACCATCCAAACAGAACCTGTGGACTCTCAGGGGAATCAGAGAGGATGGTCAGGAGATGGTGGCAGTGCAGTGTCTAGGGCAGAGGGGAGGGAGGAGGGCTTTGGAGCTCTTTAGGGGCACAGGTCTTTGGCCAAGCTCTGTACCTGTGTGAGAGGAAATTGCCCAGAGTGGAGGAAAAAGACATTAGAAATGAGGAGGCAGGAGGATCCCTGGCAGCCACAAATGCTTAGAGAGAGCGCCTGAGCCCAGCAGTTGGATGGGCAAGGCTAAGGCTGTAAGGGACACTGAGTCCTTGGAGGTGACTGGAGGTTGCTCTGGGTGCACCCAGATGGAGGCGAGCTCTGAACAAGTCCAGCAGCTCTCCAGGAACTGAAGTGTACGACAGAACAGCGTCTGCCCCTACCTAGTGCAATGCAATAAATCTAGCACCCAACATAAAGTCCGCAGCATACAGCATCAACTCCAGCAGTAATAAGGGTGACCCAGGCCACGTGGCTTTCCTCCCAGTGCCCTGCTTTCGTCCTTTGGGGTACTTTACATCTACTTTCTGGCCCAAGCTCACTCTGCAGAGCCAGTTTTCCCCTCATTCTCCACTTTTAATTTTCAGATAAACTTGGTTGCCATTTAAAAATAATGGTCCCGGGGAGATAGCTCAGTAGAATAAGCGCTTGCCTGGCAAGCACAGGGTCCTGAGATCAGTCCCCAATAAATAAATAAATAAATAAATAAATAAATAAATAAATAAATAAATAAAATGATGGTGGGGTTGGGGTGATAGCTCAGTGGTCTAAGCATCTGCCTGGCAAGTGCAAGGACCTGGGTTTGATCCCCAGTACCACCTGCTGGCATAGCAAGATCCTGTACCAAATAAATAAGTCAATAAATAAAAGATCTCAAAGTTTTTTAAAATAGGGGGCCGGGGAGATGACTCACTGGAATAAATGCTTCCCTGGCAAGCACAAGGGCCTCCAGTTCCGCAAAAAATAAATAAAAATTTAAAAAAAAAAACCCGACTGATGATTATAATAATGGGATCCATAATTAGGACAGAAATGAAATCAACAGCACACATCCAAAAGTGAGAGAGAAGACAGGCATGTCAAGCAAAGGGTTTTTTTTTTTAATGTTATTTTGGTAGAACCAGGGATTGAACTCAGGCCCTTGCACTTGCCAGTGAAGCACTTATTCCACTGAGCCATCTCCCTGGCTCCCCAATCAAAGGTTTTAAACTGGTTCTATAAACAGGCCTTATCTGCTCCAGAGAGCAGAGAAAAACAGAAGAATGAAGTGAAAGAAAACAAAACATAGTGGATCTCCTGCTAGAGAGGGCAAAACAAACCATGCGCGATGACGGCTATCTCGAGGGGATCAACAGCAGATCAGACTGCAGGGGAGAAGAGTGAAAGGGAAGACAGCAGGAGCCACCGTCCACTGGCACAGAAACATGGTACAGGTGGCATAGACAAGGGACACATCCATGGGACACCAGCAAACAGTCCTAGGAGAGGGACGGGGAATCAGCAAAGGGTATTACAAAATTAATAGCCAAAATGCTTCCAAATTTCATGAAAGATACAAACCCACAGCCCCAAGAAGCTCCATGAATTTCAAGCAAAACAGGAGACCGTGCCGCGACACAGCCTGCCTGAATTCCTGCAGATCAGTGATGTAAAAAAATTCCTTGTGAGAAGTCTGACATGATGTCTAGAGGAGGAAAGAAAATGAAAGACACCAGACCTTCATCAGAAGCAATGCAAGCCAAAAGACTGTGGAAAACATTTCTTAAAAGAATGAAAACAGACATCCCAAACCTGCTGGCTTCAGATTCTTTATCTGGGAGAAATGATCTTGTCAGTGAAGCCTTAGAGTTGCCCAATAGAAGTACTGGACATCTTTCTATTCCATACTGTCTGTGATGCTTTGTGAACGTTCCTTCTTTTTCAAACTATCACTTTCTATATATTTGTCCCCACAAAGAAGTACAGTTAGTTTTTACTCTTTCACATACACAAGAACTCATTTCCTGGTAACTTTACTAAAATGCCTTATTATGTGGAACTAGTAGTTCCTGGTAGATTTGTTTTGTACACATAGTTACATAGCTCTGAATAAGGACACTACTATTTACAGCTTTCCAACCCTTTCACCTTTTCTTTTCCATACTATGCACACTTGTCATTACTTAGTAACCAGTGTGATTCATGTTGCTGAGATACGGGGTCAGAGGGCAGGCTCGTATTGTTCTCAGTCTCCACAGAGAAGCTTTTAACATTCCCCTCTTCAGTCTGATACTTACTGCAGTCTTATTTTTTTAACAGATGCATTAAAGACATTCTTGTTATTCCCAACAGCTTCTTTTGAATTTTTATATCAAAATTCATGGATAAAAATGAAAAGCAATTTTCCTTTCTTACACAACCACTGTTTTGCTTTGTTGTATCAAAGATATATCAGCCTCATTAAGTGAATTAAGCAGTTTTAACTTTTTTTTTTTTTTTTTTTGCCATGCTGGGGACAGAAGCCAGGTCCCCATGCACAAGAGGCAGGCGCTCTGCTACCAAGCCACACCCCCAGCCCAGCCTTAACTCTTCTGGAGAAGAGACTAGGAGGCTAGAACTGTCTTTCACCTGACTGCACAACTCTGCAGTTGAAGTATCTTGGCTTGTTTTCATCAAGGGAAGGTCTTTGATTCACTTCTTTTAATGATTAAAAGCATTTCAGGTACTCTTTTTCTTCTTGGATCAGTGTTGGCAGGCTCTGTGTTTTAAGGAATGTGATTATTTCATCTAAATTTTCAAATGTGTTGACACGAAACTATTGCTCGGAGCATGCACATTTAAACCTCTCCTTGGCGAACTAATCCTGTTGTCTTTATGAACTGATCCTCTTTGCCAAGTGGTGCTTTTTTACATAACATCCACCTTGTTTGGGGGCTAAAATTTTTGGTTTATATTGGAGTAGCCAGTTTTCCCTGCCATTTAATATTTAACCTAGAGGCCGGGGAGATGGCTCAGTGGAATAAGTGCTTCCCTGGCAAGCGCAAAGGACTGAGTTCAATCCCCGGTTCCACCAAAAAAAAAAAAAAATATATTTAACCTGCCTGCCTTCTCATGCTAAAGATGTATACTTTAAAGACCAGAGCACCTTTTCACTTTATCCAGCCTGGCAACCTTAGCCTTTAAAACTAGATTAGGAAATCTATTTAGTGTATTTACTATGGATGTATTTGGTTTAA
Organism: Octodon degus; assembly: GCF_000260255.1. Classification (NCBI taxonomy): domain Eukaryota; kingdom Metazoa; phylum Chordata; class Mammalia; order Rodentia; family Octodontidae; genus Octodon; species Octodon degus. The sequence goes on from NW_004524659.1 coordinate 5,702,413, forward strand.
AATATAACCCTAGGGCTGGCCAAATAGCTCAGCAGATTAAAGTGCCTGCAAGCAGGTGCAGGGGCTGAGAGTTTGATCCTAGGCCTGCTGTGCAGGACCCACCCCTGGGGTGTGCTGACTGGGCATGGTGGTGCACGCCTGTAATCCCAGCTCTTGGGAGGCTGTAAACAGGAGGATCACTACAAGTCCGATCTAGTAGCGAGACCCTGAACACCCTGTAGACCCTTCCCTAAAATACAAACAAACGAACAAATAAATAAATAAATTCTAATCCTTTATTTTTTTTCTATTTTCCCCATTTGTCTACTTTTCATTTTCCTTTATTGCCCTCATTTGGATGTTTTTGTTGTTATTGTTTGTTTTAGTCAGGGTCTTGAACTCATTGTGTGTCACTACGTACCCCACAGTGGTAATGCTTCCTCAGTCTCCTGATGTTGGAAATGTTATAGGCAGCTAAACTAGATAGAAATATTATAGGCAGTCAAACAGGGCCAGGCCCTCAAGGAGACAGCACGGAAGACCTTGCAACTGTGAAAGACACTGATGCTCCCGCCGTGGGCCAGGCCTAAAGACCAAAGATGGAACAAATGCTCACCTCCCTAAAGATAAGCATCTGGGCTGGATCATCATGTTGAGGAAGCCAGGAAGAGGCACTAATCTAACTGCTACTGGCTACTGGATAAGCTCTTGCTCTATATTCAGTCCCCTTCCTATGTGACTCACTTGCCCATTTGGTCCTGGATTTAATCAATTTTAACTGAGCAATGGTGCTTGTAACCTTACTGGTTGACCATAGTTTTGGCCCACCTCATGCCCACCTAAGCGAGTTCCCATGTTCTCCACCTTTGACTCATCTCACCACATAGTTTTGCTCTATAAAAATCCCTGGAAAAGGTAGATTCCTGGGGCAACCCACGCAGGTTCACCCTTCTGTCCTTCTCTTGGACAGGAGCTTTCTTTCCCCCAATAAATATATTCTGCTCTTAATCTCTGTTGTTTCTAAAAAATTCATTCTTTGACTTTAGAGAACACAATT
>NW_004524659.1:5703878-5706145 GCF_000260255.1 Octodon degus
CTGACTAAACGGCTCATGCTCCTGGAGTCACAGACAGAGGCGCAGGAAAAGGAGCTGAAGGAAAGCAAGGAGCAGTTGGAGGGTCTTCGTGCCAAATGCCAAGAACTCCAAGCGGGCCTGGATGGCAGGATTTCTGTGGAAGTTCACACATCCATTGTAAATGAGTTGAAAGGGTAAGGACCGAAGTCTTCCTGAGCACTACTGAGTCACTCTGCATGTCACTGTAGGCAGAGAGGAAGAGGTTGCCAGTTTTTGTTCTGTTTTGTCTGGAGAGAGATGCTCGCTCTGTTGCCCAGGCTGGCTTCCAACCCTGGCAATTCGCCTGCCTCAGCATCCCAAGGAACAGGGCTTCCAGGTATGTCAGGCTGCACCTGTTTGTTTTCCAAGTCCTTTTGTTACCTCCATGGGCACAGGGGTGTGAGAGAGAATGATGAATACTTTATTACAGGGCAGCCTGGTATAAGTAAAGACTGAAGTTTGCACTTTGTGCATATGACTTTTTTTCCCCCGGTTATGGCTTTTATTAGTCTTAGAACCAAAGAATATCCAATGTAGCATAACTGGTAACCTAGATATGGAGCAATAGGAAAATGACAACACGAAAATGTATGACCTTAAAATGGAATATAAATAGTGATTCATAGGATGTCACATAAGACTTTTTTTTTTTAAAGACATAGTCTTACAACGCAGTCCAGGTGGACATTGAACTCATTGTGCAGCCCAGGCTGGCCTCACACTCAAAATCCTCCTGCCTCAGCCTCCTTTATTCTGCAACTAGAGGTGTGCACCTCCATGCCTCACTATAAGACCTTTTAGACATGGTAAAATAGTCACAATACATAGAGGTTCTATAGAAAAATACAGCAACCAAAATTAAGAAATCAAAGGATGGGCATAACTATAGATAAAGCACAGTTAAAATGTGAATTATGAACAGGTTAGAAGCAAGCTGGGCATGGTAGTGCATGTCAGTAATCTCAGCACTCCAGAGGCTGAGGCAGGGGGATTGCTATGCGTTCAAGCCCAGCTGGGGCTTAGTAGTGAGACATGATCTACCTCACCCTCCTAAGTAGTGTGGATTACAAGGGTATGCAACCAGGCCAACCCCAAAAGTTCCTTTTAATGTGTTTGTAGCGGCAGGGTCCAAGGAAAGCAGTGCCTGCATATGGGGCCCCCCCATCCAGGAAACCATGGCTTCTGATGCAGCAGCACTCTCCCCTCCACACCCCTCACCCCCCATCCTCTTCTCTCTGCCAATCAATTACCCTTCAGTTCCTCCCCCAACCACTGCTGCATGCTTTTCTGCCTGCCTTCCTTTAATGAATATTGTAACATTTGCCATCTGTTGGAAATACTTACCTTCAAAACCTTTCTGCAAAGTTTGAAACTGGCTCATTTATTGTATGACATAAATAGGAGTCAAAAGAAATGATGAGAAGGCTGGATTAACGTTGCTGCAGAGGACTCACCAGCTTAGTCTCTCTCTAAGTTTCTTCTCACATTTATTGAGGGCTAAAAGCAGGCTAAGGAATGTGCATGATTAGTTTTGTTTGAAAACAAACTACTATCTACATTGTCTTCCTGCATTCACTAAACTCTTAAGTTCACACAATACTAGCTGATAACAACTCAGGTGAAGGATCAAAGAACAGACAAGGCAAGTCCAGGAAATGCTGTTATCTGTGGCCTTGTGTCCCAGCTTGCTGGAATTTACAAGAGACAACAGCTCTCCTGGACTCTGTTTCTTGTCCTTTGCTCCCTGAGCAGCTACACTTATCAGTCTCATCTCTCTTGAGATATCTGCTGACCCATCTTAAGGGCGGCACTGAGTTCATCCTTCTCTTTCATTCTGTCTTCATAAGCCAGCAGTAATGAGGAAAGGTACTTCACATCCCACTGAAGATTACAGTGAAAGATGTAGTGAAGGATGTCAACATACATTATACATCTAAATGCAATCAGAAATTTTTTTCTTATTTTTTTAATTGAATTCAGGACCTTAAGCTTGCCAGATACTTTACCCCTGAGCAATATTGCCAGCCTAATGAGCAAATTTTTTAAAAAGACAAAACATCCATTATTTTGAGTGGGTCTTAGTAGCTATATGAATAGAGTTGAGAAAATAGGGGCTTGAAATTAAATAATATTCACTTACCAACCAAGATGGTATAGGGCCCTTTGATGGAGGGCTTCCACTATGGAAACAACAAGAAAAAACAGGCAGTGCCTCCCCCACCCCGCCCGCCGAGTAGGATTTTCTGCCG
>NW_004524659.1:5709685-5712675 GCF_000260255.1 Octodon degus
AAGAAAAAACAAATCGAAGACAAAATAAACTATACTTCCTCTCAAATGGCAAGTCATAGATAGTCTTTGGGAGCCTTACAGGGTTGCTGGAGATTGAACCCAATGCCTTGGCCCTAAATTATATCTCTAGATCTTTTTACTTTTATTTTTGAGATTGGGTCTTCATAAATTTCCCTAGTTTGGCTTGAACTCAGGATTTGCTACCTAAAGAGTAGCTGGGATTACAAGCGCATGTGTCTTAGATATTCTCAAACTAGACCAGGCATCACCCATCTCTCTCTGTGTGTATAAGACAAATTATTTCTGAAATGCTTTAGAGTAGTGCTCCTTTTCCTCTAGATACTTCAATGTATATTTCCTAAAAACAAAAATATTCATATATCTATCAACAGTACCATCAAAACCAAAGAAATAAGAACTGATACATCATTTTCAAACATGCGAACTGTCTTCTATTTTGTTTGTTTTCCCACTAATGTCCTTTTCCCATCAGGGATCCAGCCCAAGGTCCCGTTTCAAATCTGATGTCAACTTTTTTCTTTATTGTTTTATAGCTTCAGGGCTGGAAGTCAGAGCCTTGCATATGACAGTCTCATACTGCACCAGCAAGCCACACTCTGAGCACCCTGTGCTCTGAACACTTCTGCACTGCCCCAGTGTTTCACCAAGGTCTTTATTGCCCTGATGATGGGGCAGAGAGGGACAGAGGTACTTTGATTATATTTTATACTAAGGTATAATAAACAAGAACCCAAAAGGCCAGGTATTGGAGTGCAACCCTGTAATCCCAGCACTCAGGAGGCTGAGGCAGGAGAATCACAGCAAGTTTAAGGCCAGTCTGGGCTACAGAGTGAGCTCGAGGCCAGCCTGAACTGCCTAGTGAAATCCTGTCTCCAAAAGAGAGAGAGAAAAAAATATGTCCAACAAAAATATCCATATAAGTGTCAAATATACAATGTAGGAGACACTTCCAGGTCCTCGTCTCGGTCCAAGAAGCCAATATTTGTAATCCCCAAGTTACGTTATTGGCATCCCATCAAGTTAATTCCAATCTACCACTCCCAGTGCAACCCATGGCAAAAGTAAAGACACTAAAACATATTTATAATTGGGGGCCAAGTGGCCATAAGTCCAGCCACAAAGATGGCTTTCCAGAACCAAGAGAGTGACCCAGGGCCTCACCCAGTTATTATTCAGTGGGGGAGTGGCTTGAGGAGGAATGACTGAGAACTGTGGGAAGTAGGTGATTACTATGAGCTGAACTGGGTGGGTGGCCTAAATTTACCTCTGCGATATGCAGAGAGGATATGCAGAGAGAGTAATCTGCATTATATAGTATCTAATGTTTTGGGGGTCTGGTGCTTCAGCTTTGATGTAGTCTTTCAAGCCCTAGGAAGTCATAGCCTCTATCTCCAGGCCCAATCCCAGCTGGCGGCACTGAGCATTAGCTCTACCGTCCTGTCTCAACCTGGCTCACATTAAAGAGCAGCAGGTGAAGGTTACCAGGGAAACACGCACGCTCACCACCTTCAAAGACTATCACCAGCACCTCAACTAGACCAGTACACATTGCTTAAGGCCAATTGAAGGATAAACAGAAGTCCTAGCCAGCTCTGTACAGAACAATATGAGGAAACAGGGTCAGGCTCAGAAGGGAGACAGTCGCTCTTCTTTCAAGGAGAGCTGCTCAGGTGGTCCTCTACAATACAACATGAAAAACTCTTGAAATAAATAATACAGTGAGTGAAGTCAGCTCAAACCCTGCAATACAAGTTTTGGGTACTTGGGGCTGGCAAGATAGATCAGCGGTCTAAAGCGTCTGCTTAGGCAAGCTTAGGCAAGTGCAGGGGACTGTGGTTCGATCCCCAGCACCACATGCCATGCTAGCCTCGCCCTCAGGGTAGGCTGAGCTAGCCAAAAATAAAAACAAAAAACAAAAAACAGATAGTTAAGATTTGGGTACTCAGGGCCGGCCAGATAGCTCAGTGGACTAAAGCCCCTGCTTATGTTGGCACAGGGACCCAGTGGATCCCTGATGTGCCTTGGGGCACACTGAGACCGCAGTTGAGACTGGACGTGGTGGCATGTGCTTATAATCCCAGCTCTTGGGAGGCTGAAAACAGGCAGATCACTATGAGTCCAATCTATGCAGCAAGACCCTATAGCTCCAGTACTAAATACATTTTTTTAAAAAAATTTGGGTACTCCTCTCCACCTTCCTGAGAGGGTGCTTTCTCAACCTTCATCTTTTCTCGTCTTTTTAATTTTTAACTATAATTTTTCATCACTTGTTTTATTATATTTAGTTGAAACTTAAATAGCTTGATTGAAGCATAAGTGCTTGATTTGCATTTATTAGATGAAAATTTTCTTTTAACTCCTCAAAATTTTGGGGGGTTATTTCTATACATCTTTGATGTTGTCTTAATTATTTTTCTTGTTGGCAAGACAGAATACTTTACAGCAAAAGTTAAATGAGGAAAGATTTATTTTGGCTTATAGTTTATAGAGGATTCAGTCCAAAGTTCCCCAGCTCCCAGGCAGGGTGGCATGGCAGGGTGGCGTGGCAGGGTGCATGGCAGAGGAGAAACTGTGCATGGCATGGCAGGGCAGGTGGAAGGCCAGCAAAACAGCAAAGTAATGAGGCAGCAGTGACAGGCAGCAACAGCAGCAGCCCTCTGTGTGTCCCTCATAGTCTATCCAGACTAACCTCTCCCCCACTTAGGGAGGATATCACTCACATCCAGGGTGAGCACCCTTAATCCTAGTATTCCTGCACCATGAACCAATCCCAGCACCCCATCCTTACTCTTAGCATCATATGCTCTAGTTCTGGCCACCTCCAAAAAGCTCTACTCATGACCACATGAAGCTTTCAGGGACACCTAGACATAATCTGTAACAAACATGTTCTACCAGTTACATCTGAAAAAGTAGAAGGAAAAAGCTTAAAAGTATTTATGTCTACCATTTTAAAGTCTCTAAAGCAC